>NC_069500.1:512637409-512953242 GCF_027579735.1 Bombina bombina
CCGCTACCATGAGTCCGATTACCTCCATACACTGAGCCACTGATGGCCGAGGAATGGAATGAAGAGCTCGGCAAGTGGTTAAGAGTTTTGATTTTCTGACCTCCGTCAGAAATATTTTCATTTCTACCGAGTCTATCAGAGTCCCTAGGAAGGAAACTCTTGTGAGAGGGAAGAGAGAACTCTTTTATATGTTCACCTTCCACCCGTGAGATTTCAGAAAAGCCAACACGATGTCCATGTGAGACTTGGTCAGCTGGAAAGTCGACGCCTGAATTAAGATGCCGTCTAGATAAGGCGCCACTGCTATGCCCCGCGGTCTTAGAACCACCAAAAGGGACCCTAGCACCTTTGTGAAAATTCTGGGAGCCGTGGCCAACCCGAAGGGAAGGGCCACAAACTGGTAATGCCTGTCCAGAAAGGCGAATCTGAGGAATTGATGATGATCTCTGTGAATAGGGATGTGTAGATACGCATCCTTTAAGTCCACAGTAGTCATATATTGACCCTCCTGGATCAGAGGTAGAATAGTCCGAATAGTCTCCATCTTGAATGATGGTACTCTGAGGAATTTGTTTAGAATTTTGAGATCCAAGATTGGTCTGAAAGTTCCCTCTTTTTTGGGAACCACAAACAGGTTTGAGTAAAACCCTAGCCCTTGTTCCGCTTTTGGAACTGGGCGGATCACTCCCATGGTATGTAGGTCTTCTACACAGCATAAGAACGCCTCTCTCTTTGTCTGGTTTGCAGACAATTGAGAAATGTGAAATCTCCCCCTTGGGGGGGAGTCTTTGAAGTCCAGAAGATATCCCTGGGACACAATTTCTAAAGCCTAGGAATCATGAACATCTCTTGCCCAAGCCTGAGCGAAGAGAGAGAGTCTGCCCCCTACTAGATCCGGTCCCGGATCGGGGGCTACCCCTTCATGCTGTCTTGGAGGCAGCTGCATGCTTCTTGGCCTGTTTACCCTTGTTCCAAGCCTGGTTAGGTCTGCAGACTGACTTAGATTGGGCAAAATTCCCCTCTTGCTTTGCAGCCGGGGAAGCTGAAGCGGGACCACCCTTGAAGTTCCGAAAGGAACGAAAATTATTTTGTTTGGTCCTCATTTTATTTGTTTTATCCTGAGGGAGGGCATGGCCTATCCCTCCAGTGATGTCTGAAATAATCTCTTTCAATTCAGGCCCGAATAGGGTCTTTCCTTTGAAAGGGATGTTCAAAAGTTTAGATTTAGATGACACATCAGCAGACCAGGACTTAAGCCATAACGCCCTGCGTGCTAAAATGGCAAAACCTGAATTCTTTGCCGCTAATTTAGCCAGTTGAAAAGCGGCATCTGTAATGAAAGAATTAGCCAACTTCAGGGCCTTAATTCTATCCATAATCTCCTCTAATGGAGTCTCCATCTGAAGAGCCTCTTCTAGAGCCTCAAACCAGAAAGCAACTGCAGTAGTTACAGGAACAATGCACGCAATAGGTTGGAGAAGAAAACCTTGATGAACAAAAATTTTCTTTAGGAGACCCTCTAATTTTTTATCCATAGGATCTTTGAAAGCACAACTGTCTTCGATAGGTATAGTTGTACGCTTAGCGAGAGTAGAAATAGCTCCCTCCACCTTAGGAACCGTCTGCCACGAGTCCCGCATGGTGTCAGATATAGGAAACATTTTCTTAAAAACAGGAGGGGGAGCGAACGGTATACCTGGTCTATCCCATTCCTTAGTAACAATATTCGCAATCCTCTTAGGGACTGGAAAAATATCAGTGTAAACAGGAACCTCTAAGTATTTGTCCATTTTACACAATTTCTCTGGGACCACTATAGGGTCACAATCATCCAGAGTCGCTAATACCTCCCTGAGCAACAAGCGGAGGTGTTCAAGCTTAAATTTAAAGGCCGTCATATCAGAATCTGTCTGAGGGAGCGTCTTCCCTGAATCAGAAATCTCTCCCTCAGACAGCAAATCCCTCATCCCTACTTCAGAACATTGTGAGGGAATATCGGATACGGCTACTAAAGCGTCAGAGGGCTCAGCATTTGTTCTTAACCCAGAGCTGTCACGCTTTCCTTGTAACCCAGGCCGTTTAGATAAAACCTCTGTGAGGGTTGTATTCATAACTGTGGCCATGTCTTGTAAAGTAAATGAAGTTGACGCACTAGAGGTACTTGGCGTCACTTGTGCGGGCGTTACTGGTTGTGACACTTGGGGAGAGCTAGATGGCATACCCTCAGTTCCTTCAGTCTGAGAATCATCTATTGCTATATTTTTAAGTGCTATAATATGCTCTTTATAATTTATAGACATATCAGTGCAAGTGGGACACATTCTAAGAGGGGGTTTCACAATGGCTTCTAAACACATTGAACAAGGATTTTCCTTGATGTCAGACATGTTAAATAGGCTAGTAATGAAACAAGCAAGCTTGGAAAACACTTTATTCAAAGTAAATAATACTTAGAAAAAAACGGTACTGTGCCTTTAAGAGAAAAAAAGATGCACAAACTCTGCAAAACAGTATAAAAAAGCAGTAAACTTTACGGAATTTTTACAGTAGAATCATAAAGCCTTAGTAAGATTGCACAGCCAGACAAATAAACGATTAACCCCTTAATGTAAAAACCGGATTGACAAAACGCCAAAAACCGGATTGACAAAACGGTGTAAAACGCTCAGCACCTTGCCACAGCTCTGCTGTGGCGCCTACCTGCCTTAAGGATAGATTTGTGGGGAAAAAAACTCTTTTAGGCCCTCAAACACAGCAGGACCCTCTGGAGAAGCAGCTGGATGTCTTCTATGTAAAAGAAACTGCGCAACTGAGGCGCGAAAATAGTCCCCTCCCACCTCACTCGATGTTAGTGGGGCCTAAAAGAAACACACCAAAGTGTTTCTAAACTAGCCATGTGGGTTAATAACCCTTAAATAAGCCACAATGACCCCTTAAAGTCCCTCAAAAAACGTTAAGTTTTCAATAAAAAAAGCGTTTTTCTTATAAGTGTCACCAGTAACAACTGAGCCCTTTATGCAACCTGGGATTCCATACATAGGCCTAGATTTGGAGTTTGGCGTTAGCCGTGAAAACCAGGCCCCTAACGCTGGTTTCTTACGGACTCTGGTATTTAGAGTTCAGTTACCGACACTCAAACACCTAACGCTCAAATTTCTACCGACACCTCAGAACCAGTAGTAAACATATACCGACAAAAAAAACATCCACGAATCACAAAACAAATATTACACAAACTACACTTACACTCATACAAACACTACACTATATTTATTTTTTAATATTTAATAATTTTTCATCAAAATACAAAGGATTAAAGTTGCGAGATCTCGGGTGTTAGAAAAAAAACAACACAAATCCATTTTCCCATTGACTTACATTGACACACGGGAAAAGACCCTCATATGCCTACATCTAACTAATAACATTATCACAAACATACACTCATCGATGCATACAAACAATATACACCACATGACATACCCAAAATATTTATCACAAAAAGAACACAATTTAGTTACTTTTTCACACAAGCTCATGACGTCACTCACTTTACGAGGAAAACCAGTCTTAGAAAAAAAAAATGACCAATTTTTAGAGCCTCCATTGACTTCTATTGGGAAGACGTGCTCGTGCACGCGAAACCCTCATTTCCCTAACGCACACAAATAGCGTAGACAGAAAAACTCCAAATACCAGCGCTAGAAAAGACATGATTTCATGCGTTAGACCCAGCTATGATAAATAGATCAAGAAATGACTATTTCCCTATGGTGGATTTATGGATTTTACTGTTTGAATATTCACAACACCATTAAATTGTTTCAGACTTTTATATTACATCAACTACAAATCAACATCACTAGTAACAAAATTTTATTTTTAAAAATATTACATTTAAACGGACACAAAAATAATGTCAACTTTTCAGGATTCACAAACACTACACAATGGGAAACAATTCTCATTTACCTTTATTATTGCATTTCAGTTATTCAACTCATATGCTTGCAGCAACAGCATTTCTACAAAGGCTTAACACATGATCAGTCATGGATGCACATACATTACTTTTAACATTCACTCATACATGTGCATTCAAATGATGGGGGAAAAACACATTACATTCTCTATAGGAATCACAAAACAGAACATATGGATTTTACTGTACTTTTAACATCATGATTCCATCACAATAAACCATTAGGAATTACGTACAACAAGAACATCATTACACAAGATTACAGATGTCACTTTATGGGAAGGAACAACAATGCCAGACCGCTATATAGAAGTCAGCATATGTGGGACACAATCACAATATATACGTACATGTACATAACACGCATCACCCATCACGCAACCACAAAGCACACATTTAGATTTTATTCAGCACACAATAACAATGTAGTCAAATACAACAACACAATGAGGATTTCAGAACTACATAGGCAGGTTAATAATATCATGACGTCATTAGAAGATTCAACCATACACATCACAGATTCACGACTGTACCGCCCCTTTCGGAACTTTAACACTCAATACTACAATACAACATATACGTAAAGAACAGTTTGGAACAGCATTATTAGGGCGATTTCAATGGGACAATTAATAAATATTGTCAGATCGCAAATCACTTATATATATAATACTACAGATGACAGCCGGAAGTTATTCAGCATTAGTGCCATTTGAAAGGGACGCATACAATATTGACAGCTCGGCAATCACTTACATATACAATACTACAGATGGCAGACGGAAAGTTCTGAATTCTTATTGCGATTTGAAAGGGACGCATACAATATTGACAGCTCGGCAATCACTTATATATACAATACTACAGATGGCAGACGGAAAGTTCTGAATTCTTATTGCGATTTTAAAGGGACACATACAATATTGACTGCTCGGCAATCACTTATATATACAATACTACAGATGACAGACGGGAAGTTCGGAATTATTATTGCGATTTTAAAGGGACGCATACAATATTGACATCTCACCAATCACTTATATATACAATACTACAGATGGCAGATGTTACTTTATCGTTTACAAACAATGTTGCAGCAACATTGATCGATCACATTCGATGCACATTATACACAACTATGCACTTTCATTCATGTTAGCCTGGACGTGTGCTTGTTACTATAAGATCGCGTTTAAGAAATATTGATTACGCATATGATCAAACATTACAAACATGCACTGTATGTGTGATATTTTACACTTTCACATTGAGATTCATTGTTGGAAAACAACATTTCAGCAAACAACAAATAAACGCCCACTGTGAAAGCATTCGCGCCGCTCACATACAAACAAGTGAATACAATTAGCAATCATTACAAACTCACTACCATTGGACTAATCGTACTATAAACCCCCCAAACAACATGGCCAATGCATCACTTGTGATCCACATCAGATCAAGTGCTTACCTTGTTACGCTGTTTTGAAAGATGGATGACGATGACATGGTAGACGCTGCTGGTGCTGCTATTGGCGAACTAGCTGTTGGTCGAATCAGGCAGCCTCGGCGGCTCAGACTGAGACGAAGGGGTCGTCTGGTTCAAGGTCCTCGTGTCTACAGGGTGAGACCCACCTTGGAAAACATGAGCGACTTTGAGGTTTATGATAAGTATCGGCTCAATCACGAACAGCTCATTGGCCTTTATGATCTTCTTAAACCTCATTTGGAGCCACGTATAAGAATAAGGACTGCTGTTCCCGCCATGAGTAAGATGCTAAGCTGTCTATACGTCCTGGCCTCCGGGAGTTTTCAATCCGGAGAACTGTACATGCATGGCCTGGCTCAAGGTACATTCTCTGTGGTGTTTGATAACTTTCTGGACGCCATGGTACGTATCAGTAAGCAATACATAGGATTCCCACAGAATGATGGTGATTGGAGGCGC
Source organism: Bombina bombina (assembly GCF_027579735.1). Classification (NCBI taxonomy): domain Eukaryota; kingdom Metazoa; phylum Chordata; class Amphibia; order Anura; family Bombinatoridae; genus Bombina; species Bombina bombina. Next base: position 512,643,343 of record NC_069500.1, read on the forward strand.
CTGAAGCGGGAATTCTTTGATATTGCTCAATTGCCCAATGTCTTGGGAGCCATAGATTGTACCCACATTGCGCTGCGTGCTCCAATTGATGACTCGCCCTTCAGAAATTGCAAACATTTTCATAGCCTCAACGTGCAGTATGTTTGTGACGCACAGATGAGGATTATGCATGCGTGTGCGAATTTTGGAGGGGCTTGTCATGATGCCCGCATCCTCTCTCTGTCGTCCCTGTTGAGACCGTTTGAGGAAAGACAAATGCCCCCTGGTTATCTCGTTGGTGAGTATTTGTGCACAACATGGTTAATTAGTTTGACAATTGCCACTGTATTTTTAAAATGTTAGCGTAATGTTCAGCTACAGGATGCAATTTAACCATATATTTTCCCCCCGCTAATGTCTACTTTTAGTTCAATGCAGATATGTAGCATGTCTTACCTTAAATGCTCAGATAGAGAATGCAATGTAACCATGTAGTTTGCATTTTACACAAGGCTTGATTTAGGAGAAATATGCATATGTAGCATGTCTTAGCTGAAATGGGAAGATATTAGCTAATGCAATTTAACCATGTCATTGTCTCTTTCCGCTAATGTCTTTTAGTTCAATGCAGATATGTAGCATGTCTTACCTTAAATGCTCAGATAAAGAATGTAATGTAACCATGTAGTTTGCATTTTACACAAGGCTTGATTTAGGAGAAATACGCATATGTAGCATGTCTTAGCTGAAATGGGAAGATATTAGCTAATGCAATTTAACCATGTCATTGTCTCTTTCCGCTAATGTCTTTTAGTTCAATGCAGATATGTAGCATGTCTTAACTTAAATGCTCAGATAGAGAATGCAATGTAACCATGTAGTTTGCATTTTACACAAGGTTTGAATATGGAGAAATACGCATATGTAGCATGTCTTAGATTAAATGGGAAGATGGAGAATAATATTGAACTAGATTTTTTAAATTTAAAATAAACATTTGTTACTGGATTATCGTGTACAAAACTTTTTATTGTACTACAAATACTATTTTGAGGATTCTGTTAGAATTATGTTCTGTTCATAATTTATAGGTGATTCTGGGTACATGAGCCGGCCTTGGCTCATTACCCCCTTGCGTAGCCCGACTGATGTGTCTGAGGAGTGCTACAATAGGGCTCATAAGAGAACCAGGGCGGTGGTTGAACGGATGTTCGGGCTCCTGAAGATGAGGTTCAGGTGCCTGGACAGGTCGGGAGGAGCCCTCCAGTACAACCCAAAGAAGGTGGCTAAGATCGTTGTAGCCTGTAGCGTCCTGCATAATATTGCACAGCGGGCTGGGATGCTGCAGGCCGTCCGGCCGGACAGAAACCTCCTCAGAGATGAGGAGGATGATCCTGTTCTAGAGGGGCCATTCCGGGACGAGGGGCTCAATGTCAGAGCAGACATCATCAACCGCAACTTTAGACGGTAAAGAATAGAAGTTAGACTGGAGTATTATCAATAGATGTGAACTCTAGGGAAATGACAAGTAGAGAATTGTGCAAACATGTTAGGATTGTTCATCAAATGCTAAAAATGTGTTTCATTTATTAATATAGGTGATGCTCTGGGCATTGGGTCCTGTAGCGAGTCTTTACCACCTGGTTTTTAAAGAGGACATCAGCTGGTAAGTATAAATGTCTGGACTGTTGCTGGCATGAATTGTACACAAATACATCATATGGCATACATTTTATAAACTAGTATTTAGTTTACACATTACTTAAAATGTAAATACTCAGAAAGGGATCCTCTAGCATGACTATGGTTCAATGTCACACATTAGAGGTTTGTTCTGCTCAATATGACTCGTCTTCACACTTGATAGAACATAACACAAGATGCTACACAGTAAGCTAGTGACAGAAATTTCTTATGAAATGGGGGGTGGGAGAGGGCTACAGAAATGATTCACACACTTGTAGTAATTTTGATTAAACTTTTTATGCCATTAGGGAGCTGACTTAATCTAAAGACTGAAAGGGAAGAATTAGAAGCCTGACAGTGAAGATTGCCCAGACTGACAGTGGAAAAAGCCAAGATTGAAATTGAAGTATACCAATGGGATCATGTCTGGCATTATCTTTCAAATCTGCTGACCTTGAAAACCATACAAAGACATGTTCACATGCTAAGTGCCAACTATTTGATAGAATAAGGCTGTTGAGGCATCCTATTGGAGACACTTAGATGATTTTCTAATTTTTAGATGGGATTTCCCAGTCCTCTATTTTTGAAATGATGAATAAGACACCTATTGAAGATCAACTGTTTACCCCTGAATTGACTTTCAAAGACCATGCATTATCCAGGTTGGTGTACCAATGCATGCTAGTTAAGAATCACAGGAAGAATGTTGAATATTAGTAGCTTACATACATTAGTCATATTTAGTTCTTAATTAGATATTTAGGGATCACAATCAGACACTTAGATGATTTTCTAATTTTTAGATGGGATTTCCCAGTCCTCTATTTTTGAAATGATGAATAAGACACATATTGAAGATCAACTGTTTACCCCTGAATTGACTTTCAAAGACCATGCATTATCCAGGTTGGTGTACCAATGCATGCTAGTTAAGAATCACAGGAAGAATGTTGATTATTGGTAGCTTACATACATTAGTCATACTTATTTCATCATTAGATATTTAGGGATCACAATCAGAAAAAGGAATACATATTATAGTTGATATAGAGGTATTTGAATGGACATGAAATATGACATTTATGTTCAACATATATATTATTGAAATGTGATATACATTATTATGTATAATTAGAAAATCAGATATTTTAATTTATTTTCTATTACACAATATAATGTTTTTTTTTTTGTTTTTTTTAAATTTAATTAATAAATATCTTTAAAAAATGTTGAACAAAGTTAGAGCATAGACACAAGATGATTGTAAATGTATTTTATGAATCTTTGACTACGTGTGTATTAACTTTGTTAAAATTTTGTTTTTTAATTTCAGATTGGCATCTGATGACTAACAGGAATATTTTTTTGTTTTTGGTTCAGAAACTATTAATTTTTTAAATGGTAATAATAAACATTTTATTATTAAATACACTCTTTGGAACAGATTATAATAAATATCCATATAATCTGTCAAAAAACAATTTGACTCCCATGACTGGTAGTTGTCTATTTGACAAGCACATGCATAAGATCAAATAATGCATTAATTGTAGAAAATCCACTGATTCCGAGAATATTACATTAAACTATCTTTTTTAACATTCATTGGGGAGTGAGATCCATCGATGCTTTTCTTTTGAAATTCTTAGATGTTAAAATAATTTCGGATATGTAGTAAATTTCTCATAAATTATTTGTTTTCACTTTTAAGAAGGGGAAGTGGTTCAATTACATTAAAGTGACAGTGTTGTTGAATGTAAAATTAATTTTATAAGATCTTGTATCTTCCTTAGGTATCTCAAAACATTATTTGCTAAATTATTTTAATTTTTACATTTATAAATGGTAGGTCATTTAACTTGATATTTTTCACAAGCTAGTTATTGGATGCCAGGTTAATCGATTTTATTTTCTAGTGGAGTCATTTAACTATAGTTATTAATATTATGTAGTTTTTAAAATCTTACCTCTTGGGTTAGACATCACATATCTATATATAATTTTCATTCCCCTTTAGTTTATTTTGACAATGTTAAATCAACATTACAAATGTTTTTGTCCTTAAAGGGACATTCACAAAGTGTATTGATTTTTAAATAATTCATAAAAGAATTTAAACATATTTAGAAAGTACTATAGAATTACATTCAGTCTTTAAATATACTTTGAAAAAAAACATCAATGCACATATCTTAGTCAATTACATAAGGTATCTATGTGCAACCAACAATCAGCATCAAAATAGCCTATGTAGATATGTATTTAATCCAAAAATATATATAATTACAATCTAATGATTGAATACCAAAACATATTAAGTTGTTCAAATATTATAATCTTATCCAAAATGCATACATAACATATAGCTTAATGTCCCTCTAAGCTGAAGACTCCGAAATACCTCCTTTACAATATATATTTCAGTCAGTGTGTAAAACAATCCAGAAGTTAATCTAAATTTGATTTACTCATATGTTATACTAATTTATCAAAAGGAAGGTGCCTAGGTTTCTGATATTTCAAGCATTATTGTGAAATGTTTATTTAAAGGGACATGAACTCAAAATATACTTAAAGGGAGACAGTTAAAAAATTAATGATTTATACATTCTGAATGAGTATTCTATTTTAAGCAACTTTAAAAATTGTCTCATATTATGAATGCTCCTTGTGATGTTGCTATCATTACTTTAAAAATAAGGCATTAAATAGATAATTTATTTGCTTCAGTACTCTGGACAGAACTTGGTTTTTTGTGGTGGATTAATTTATCCAACAATCATCAAGGACAACCCAGGTTTTTTGCAACAATTGTCCATAATCTCAAATATCATTATTGATTTGCAAAGAAAGATAACAAGATAATTGTTAACATTTGAGAATCGGATTAAATTATAAAGTTGATTAACATTTCATGCTCAATCTGAATCACCAACGCTAAATTTGTTTGGACAGTGTCCCTTTAAGAGATTTAAATAGTGTATTTACTTCTCTTCCTATCTTGACATACTTTGCTTGAAAAGCATATCGAGATAGGCTCAGTAGATGAAGATTGGTGGATGCACAGAGATGCCTTATGTGATTGTCTCAACCATGTGCATTTAAATTTCTTCTGTTGAGGATATCTAAATACTAAGATAAATTGATTTACATTTTAAAGTCTAAACAATCTTCTATCTCTACAGATCATTTGATACAATTGTTTGTTTGTAATGTCTATTTAAAAATAAAGAGGCCATTGCACAATAACATATATGAGCACTTCAGACAAATACAAGCTCGAGGTTTATTTACTAATAACAAACAAACCTGTAGTTTAACATTTATAAACAGATTATCCAAGTTACTGACATTATAACCTGAATTTAAACATTCAGAAATATTGCGTGGGAAACGCATCTTGAAACACCAGATTAGCATCTTTAAACATTAGAGTCTAATGTCACGCAATAGCACACAATCAATGTGCATTATGAAATACATTTAATAGAGCAATATCAAAACTTCACAATAAGTCAATAAATGGATTTTATGAACAATAAAGACATACAATATTAAATGTGTATTTGTATTAAGGAAACAGACCGTTATTAAACCGAGAAATGTCTACAACATTTAATAATGTGACAGTATTAGATTTTAAAGAGAATTTAATCATTAATATTTAACGGATCACGGTTATTAAATCTGCGTCACACATATCCGCATGACAGGCCCATGAGTTACTAATAAGTCTACATGAAAAATGAAGTAACAGCACCACCATGAGGTATGTGTAAGGAAGTTAATAAGATATGAAACATTAAGGAACGGCCAAATCAGAGTTCATCACACAAACACAACTTGAGTCAGGATGGTCTCACAGACATTCTAACAATATTTCAAACTTTTATCCAATCAGATGTACAGATAACTTGTCCCATGGTGCATCTCATGTTTACTTCACCATATAAAAGTCCATTACACGTTGCCATCTTTGTCAGTTCTCTAATGCCTGCAGGCAGTATATCTGATTTTTAAAAAAAAAAAAAAATCTACAACCCAGCTGGCATGTCAGCTCCCAGGTTCACCAAGGAGGAGAGCGCTGCACTGGTCCACGCCGTCAAGGACTTTTATCCCCAGCTGTTTGGGAACAAGAGCAGGTTGACAGATGCGCATGTTAAGAAGGCCCTCTGGGAGTCTATCACCAATGCGGTTAGATTGGTGTGTGACGTCCAGAGGACCCAGGATCAGATCATGAGGAGATTCGGAGATATGAGGTTGCGGTTAACAAAAAAAGTCAACCTCATAAGGGACTGGGTACAAGCCCGTAAAAGAGGTGGCAAAAGAGAGGCCCCGCCTCCCTTATGAGGTGACTTTATGCGAGCTCCTCAATCTCCGGGTCCCCAAAAGATTTAGATCCTCGCCATCCTCGGCCTCCTCTTCTTCCCTCCCAGCTGCGGGATCTGAAAGTCCTGACGCGGGGGCCAGGGCAGCTGCTTCTCCGTCCGGTGGCCTGGGAGGAGATGGAGAATCTGAACCAGGTAATTATCCAACTTCATATAATATCTTAATATTTGATTTTTTAACAAAAAATGTGTATATAGTCAGATACTAAACCTATACAGATCTCACAACATACACTACATATGATGTTTAGATATCTGATTTTAGATTAGTGACACATGAAATAGGAATGATGTGTCTTGCGCTCTACAGAATATGCGTCACAGAGCGAAAATGGAATTTCGCATACAAGTTAACATGGGTTTGCTGTAAGTGGCATTGCTTTATACATGTTGGTCAAATGACGGATGCGTAATTCCGCATGGAATCATTGCGCAATGATCGCGAAAATGGAATTTCGCATACACGTTAACATGGGTTTGCTGTAAGTGGCATTGCTTTACACATGTTGGTCAAATGACGGATGCGTAATTCCGCTTTGAATCATTGCGCAGTGATCGCGAAAATGGAATTGCGCATGCACGTTAACATGGGTTTGCTGTAAGTGGCATTGCTTTACACATGTTGGTCAAATGACGGATGCGTAATTCCGCTTTGAATCATTGCGCAATGATCGCGAAAATGGAATTGCGCATACACGTTAACATGGGTTTGCTGTAAGTGGCATTGCTTTATACATGTTGGTCAAAATGAAATGTGAATTATTATATATGTGAAGAATACAGTATTCTTATTTTCAATATTATACATAATAAAAAAAAAAGAATCCAAATAAATTATAACATATGCCCATCAATTGATGAGAATGAAATAACACCAAAAAATAATTAAAGCTACAGTAAACAACACAACTGATTGAAAATAAGAGTACAGGATATATTTATCATGAATTGAATTGAGGAAACAATTAACTCATGGGACTACCAAAGGATTAATAGTTTTAAATTGATTTGCTAATAATGTAAAGATTTTAAACATGGCATGATTTGTATTAATGATATCCAATCCTCATTTAATATATTACAGATATGGATGTTGCTGCTGGATCCTTAACCCCTTAAGGACCAGCGACGTACCCTGTATGTCGCTGGCCTTTTTTTGGGACTTGATTGTTTTATAGCACGGTCTTGCCACCAGCGTTGAGACTGCTCTATTCCACAAAGCCTGCTGGAGGGAGTGCATTAATAGTGTGTTCTTGCTAGACTTGTGCTATTATGTCCTAAAAAAAACCCTTAACGACCAGTGACATACAGGGTACATTGTGGTCATTAAGGGGTTAAGGCAGGGCTTGTCACAGTATGGTATGTCTCATTTTAATTGACATTTGTCTTAGAAACATGGACAGAACATTACATACTAAATCCACATTGTTCAATATTTATATATAATGTCCCTTTAATAGATGAAAATTAAATAATTCTTCGGATATCCTTAAATAACATATTAGATTTGAATTGCATGCTCAATCCCATTCATTACATCAACATATGGAGTAGAGAATTCATTAACACCAACATTGTCAAATCAATATAATTTTATATTAAAGGGATACTGAGCTAAAATTATTAATGTTGTCATTCAGATAGAGTATGCAATATTAATAAACATTTAAATATAATACTATAATCATATGTGAAATATTCTATTGCTAAATGTATTTTAAAATCAAGAATGTACGTTTATCTGCATCTCAATTTTGGTTGACCAACCTGGGTTTTTATTGATGATTGGTGGATACCTTCAACAAACAATATTTATTGAATCCAATATTGCTTATCTGCCTTTAAGATTAAAATGTAGCAACATTCAAATTATAATAGGAGTCAATGTTAAATCATTTTGAACAGTTTGAACAGTGAAATCAATGATTTAAATAAATCATGTCAGTGTCCCTTTAATAAACAATAGATTCATTCATCTTTACATTCTTTGGATTAAACAATATTGATATATAATTCACATATTCACTGTTGGAGTTACTTTATAGATATCAGCATACTCTAACAGCACCATGATTACATATTTGTACTAATCAATTTGGTTTTGTATTGTGATAAATATGTGTTGTGTCCTAAACAAGATTACTGTACATTGCACAAATGGCTCGATGTGCCACATGTCTTTGTTTATATTTGTCAACAGCTGTTCTTCAAAATGTGGTTTGTGTGTATTCTTTTAAGAACATTGATCAATGGGTATATTTAGATATGCAATAGCATCGTATGAGATGAGTTTGATGTCTAATATAGTCAGAAATTAAACATATGTTCAATACATCATTTTTAACAGAATCCCCTTGATTCAATCAAGCATTTTTTGGTTTAATGACTGCTCTATTCTTCACATTTTCAAGTTGATTAATCTTAAAATTCGATACAGATGTGATTTAGTGATATCCCAAATGTGTTTACTAATATATATCTATATCATTCATAGAGAGAGTTGGTGTGGGGAGCCCACAGGAATCCAGCAGTGACACAGAGCCGCCTTTGCGGTCTCCTGGTAAGTCCATTGACTCATTTATATGTCATTGAAGGTGTATTGGTAATCAATATTATGAGCATGATTCTGATGAAGCATAACATTTGAAACAAATATATAATTTTCTCTTCTGATTATATATTAATTTTCTTTGAATATTGAAAGATTAATAATTAAAACTTTATTAGTCTACACATTTGTTATTCAGAAGATGTATAGCATATGTTTGTTTCCATGTTCATTTTTGACAACAGTCATCAAGTGATACACACATGAGAAATCTTAAATGTTCTATGTACTATGCTTTTATGATTTTTAAATTAATACAAACAATACATCGAAAATCTGAATCATTGAGAATAACAAATCTAATGTAATTTGTATGCTCCATCAAAATGATGTAAATCATAACTTTGGGTGTGTATATTTTTAATGCAACATTGATGTGTGTCTTTGAACAACAGTAACATATGTTATAATATCTGATCTTAATGTGTACACAACATGTTATGTTTTACAGAGATTGATTTAACATGTGTGACGGAGGAGGAAGAGGCTGCCTTGGAGTCTGATGGTATGTGAAATATATCTATCATGTTTCCAACATGTTGCTTTATTGGAAATCATTTTATTGAAGACATTCAAAGTCTACAGCTTTTGCACTTTAAAAGGAATATTATTTGTCTGTTCAAATACACTACTGCCCCCTTTCTATATCAGGCAGCATGAAAATAATTATTTTTTTAAAAATTTATAATTCATGCCATCATTATGTCACATGCATATTCCAGGCCAAAACACAATAATAATGTTATAATTGTACAGACAGTAATTGATATTCATCTGAGTGCCTATATGCATACCATATCCTCATTTCATAATTGTTTACAAATTCAAACACACTTCGAAGTATATTGAAAACATAATCAATTTGAAATGCGTTGATTTGATTTCATGATGTATGAGATGTTAATATATTTGATTTTTTTTTTCAGATGGATCCGCCACTTCTGGTCATCTGGTTTCCGCCCCTGCCCAGGCCCAGACCCCTGCCCATGCCCAGACCACTGCCCAGGCCCAGACCCCTGCCTGTATCCATCAACCAGCAGGGACAAACAAAGTTGATAAACAAATATGGCCTGCCCTAAAAACCGACATTCTTGCATTCAAAATCTAGCTAGAGAATTCTAACATTTAAAGAATATGTGTAATTTTTTCATATTTGTAATGTCATGCTCTATCTGAATCAGTCAATTAAATATTTAGGTTCAGTGTCCCTTCAATTTGATATCACTACATATACCAATCACCACTACTTGGATCCAACAATTTATGTACAAATGTTGATACATTATCTCTTGTCTAACCCAGTGGGAATGTAATTTCTTCAGGTTGCTATGTTTACACAGCTTGTCCTCAACGCCAAAATGTTTAAGGATATGTGTGCCTACCACAGTATAATTAAAATATTTAAATTGCTAATGTAAGTACAATGTAAATCCTTTAACAAGATTTTATACACTCAAGCTGTATAAGTGGATCATCTAAAACCAATTAAAAGGGAAAAACATGTTTGAGTAAACTGTCCCTTTAATGATTTCGGTCTGTCTGAATAACATATTTCATGTGTAAAGAATCAATTTAAACTAATTGATGTAAAGAATGATTTGTCTTTATGATGACAATGTATCTTTGCTTATTTTTTCGTCTGTTGTGTAATTATCCTTAATATTTAATTTATTCTTTATTTTAGGCTGTGACTCAGCATGGCTCATGCTAGAAGGTATAGCACGAGTAGAGCAGGCCGTGTTGAGGAACGCAGCTGTCCTGAGAGGGATGAACGACACCATGCAGGCCCAGCTCCGGGTTCAGGACTTGACTCTGCGTGAAATCATGCGATTAACTTCAAGGCCTGAATCTGGAGCTGGACATGCACAGGACGATGAAGAGGATGACCAGTAAGTGGAGGATCTGGAGATGCTCCAAGGTCGCAGATAAGAATCCTCTGTCCACATGTTGATGTTTTTTTTTTATTGTTGCCATTTGGCCTTTTTCAAAGTTTATTGTTGTGCCTGTTGCACTCTTTTACCTTGTCATATGTCTCCAATGGGGCTATGCTGGCCCTTGGTAACTCTCTTCATGGACTGTGATGCACTCTGTTACCTTGTCATATGTCTCCAATGGGGCTATGGTGGCCCTTGGCAACTCTCTTCATAGACTGTGATGCACTGTGTTACCTTGTCATATGTCTCCAATGGGGCTATGGTGGCCCTTGGCAACTCTCTTCATGGACTGTGATGCACTGTGTTACCTTGTCATATGTCTCCAATGGGGCTATGGTGGCCCTTGGCAACTCTCTTCATGGACTGTGATGCACTGTGTTACCTTGTCATATGTCTCCAATGGGGCTATGGTGGCCCTTGGCAACTCTCTTCATGGACTGTGATGCACTCTGTTACCTTGTCATATGTCTCCAATGGGGCTATGGTGGCCCTTGGCAACTCTCTTCATGGACTGTGATGCACTCTGTTACCTTGTCATATGTCTCCAATGGGGCTATGGTGGCCCTTGGCAACTCTCTTCATGGACTGTGATGCACTCTGTTACCTTGTCATATGTCTCCAATGGGGCTATGGTGGCCCTTGGCATCTCTCTTCATGGACTGTGATGCACTGTGTTACCTTGTCATATGTCTCCAATGGGGCTATGGTGGCCCTTGGCAACTCTCTTCAAGGACTGTGATGCACTGTGTTACCTTGTCATATGTCTCCAATGGGGCTATGGTGGCCCTTGGCAACTCTCTTCATGGACTGTGATGCACTGTGTTACCTTGTCATATGTCTCCAATGGGGCTATGGTGGCCCTTGGCAACTCTCTTCATGGACTGTGATGCACTGTGTTACCTTGTCATATGTCTCCAATGGGGCTATGGTGGCCCTTGGCAACTCTCTTCATGGACTGTGATGCACTGTGTTACCTTGTCATATGTCTCCAATGGGGCTATGGTGGCCCTTGGCAACTCTCTTCATGGACTGTGATGCACTCTGTTACCTTGTCATATGTCTCCAATGGGGCTATGGTGGCCCTTGGCAACTCTCTTCATGGACTGTGATGCACTCTGTTACCTTGTCATATGTCTCCAATGGGGCTATGGTGGCCCTTGGCAACTCTCTTCATGGACTGTGATGCACTCTGTTACCTTGTCATATGGGTCAAATATTCCTTATTTTTACAAGATTATTTCTAAACGTTGTTGATGTTTTCTTACATACTAATAAAAGACATGTCATTGCACGATTTTTTGTCCTCATTCTTCATGTTATTTTTTGAAAGCTCTAGTTTATCTTGTTGATCCTTAAAGGGACCTACCAAAAATAATTGTTTTTCACAAATCATATATGTAAGACAATTGTAAATGACTTTAAGATTAACATCTCCAATGTAATCTTATTATTTGTCTTTATATATTTTTCTCTTAGCTTTATCATTGCATGATTATGATTAGCATAGTAATTGTTTTATATATGTATATATAGATTGTTATTTGTGTATATATGTATATTTCAATTTTCACATCCATGTGTGTATTTAGAAACTCTGCATGAATTGATGCACCTTTAACAAATGATCTGAGGATTGATACAATGATATAATCCCTGTAAAGTGTTCATTTTATTGAAATAGTATTGTCTATGTGTATCCTCTTTTTAAAAACAAAATAATGTCCCTTTAAGTGATGGTGAGCACAATTGTTAATGAATGTATTTCCATTTCTAAAGCATTTTTGTCCTTTTTACATGAACAAGGACATATAATCTTATTAATAAACAATCTTATTGTAATGTTGACAGCACATGTATTTCATTTTCAATTCTATCTTATTGTAAAAGTGTAACCAAATAAATCTCTGTGTGTAATGCAAATATTTTAGATGCTGAATATTTTTTAACAAATATGTTAACAAAATACTTATCCTTCCATATTTGGCTATAGGTAGGCTGACCATATTTAAACTTGAATAAATGACACGTTTAATCAATCCATGTATAATTATTGTTATTCCAAAACAATCAAAACATATCTTAAAACATCAATGGCATATGTATTTCTCATGTGTATCTTTTAAATGTTAAAGATATACACCATAGCTATTCAAGGGACAGTCAAGTCCGAAAAGATGATTCATGATTTCGTGACATTCCTAGATAGCAATCTAGACACATACTAGTTTCTAAAATATAAATACGTTTCTTGATATGCCAAGCTGTCAACTGAGTCCTTGTATTGGCTGCGGTTTTTCAGCGATCTCGGATGCGCCATGTTGCTTAAGACGTCACCTGCCAGGCTGTCCAATGATTCCTTGTATTGACTGACGTTCTTACGTGATCAAGAATGTGCCTTTTATTGGATGGCGTTTTGACGCGATCAAGGATGCGCCTTTTTTTTGGGCGTTCTTACGTGATCAAGAATGTGCCTTTTATTGGATGGCGTTCTTACGTGATCAAGGAAGCGCCATGTTAAGACGTCACATGCAAAGGTAAAAAAAACGTCTGATTGGATTACGTAGTCCCGTAATATTTGTTTGTGCACGTTAAACACGTTTGTGACTGCAGCCAATTTTAAAAACCTTGCGAATATGTATTATTTGCATCATGTTACATTGTTGACCCGTAGCTGATAAAGACCACCACATTCTCTTTTGCTGGATGTCTGGTTGAATAAACGAACGAAAGCAAAATGTTTTCATGCATATGATATTTCGAGGCAAGTGCAAATCTCTATAGTCCATGTTGTTTAATATGTTTGTCAACAATATGTTCCTTTTTTCAGAAAAATGACTGTTGTGTTTAATGTTAAAGATATCTAATTAATAAATATGCGCTATTGTGTTAGAATAAAGTAATCAATATGCATTTAGCTTTATCATATGCTAAATATATGATGCCGACTTCTTCTAAATGTAATTTTGTTGTATATTTTATTAAAGGTTCATTAGACACTCACATTATAAATGAAATCTTTTAATTTGGTCTCTAGTTAGATAGTCCATTGTTTAACAAATACACGTTTCATTTTGCTTCTGTTCAAATAAAATGTAAGTAATTATCAGACTCCTCGCCAAGCCTCTAAGTTTCATGTGAGTACCATCTCAAGCTTTCTCCTGTTTTGTGTATGATGGTGTATTGTCTTGTTTTACGGTTGTAATGGGGGTTCATCTATATTTTCAATAGAGCTAACCCGATTTTCTTTGAAAGTGTTTGAAGCTTTGTAATATTGATATCAGTATATGTTAATCTTGTTGTTTGTAGTAGTGTCTATTACATACAGTTCTGTTAAAAATATAGTATACTGTCCCTTTAATGCAAATGTTGATTTTTGTATCATGTATGAGTTCCACATTGGTTAATCTTCAAATATATTATTGTTAGCATATTTTCACCCCCCACTCCTAAAAGGACTTTAAACCATATTCATTGTTAAAACAAATGTCTTTCTAAAAAAAAATTAACACAATAATGTCTCTTTAAGAAAATAGACTTTATTTAACACGTCAATATAAATCTGATTTCAATATTTATTGTTTGAACAAGTACATGTAGATATACCAACAAGCTTCAAATATATGTTAGCATATGTAATTTTGTTAAAGGGACAGTTTAGAAAACAAATAATGTTTTGCATTATTCTAAAAGTCAATTTTGTAATATCAATGATATCAAATGTTTCTCACCAATTAATCATTTGTCTGTGTTTATTTAAATTTGCTAGCTAAACCTATGAGGTTCGTGTGCTCATTTCTTCGAGCTTGAAGAGTGCATGTAATCATTATGCAATTTGACCACTAGAGGGCATTTGGATAGCATTTGTATATGTAAAACCTTGTGCTCATACAGCATATTATTTACCATGTATTGATCATTGATATCTAAAATGTTGTTATGTCAGAACAACAAATAAGTGGTCATTTTTCATAGTCATAGATACAAGGGTAAGCACATAAGTCACACGTATTTCTCCATGTTTTGTTGTTTCCAACTTGATAATGCGTAATACAGTGTTTTCTTTGTAATCAATAATTTTCGGACTGTCCCTTTAAGCTGTGTTATTGGCATTCAAACAGTAATATGCCATCATGGATAATTGTAATGGTAATTTTGTTTGCGATTCGGGAAACAGTTTGGACATCACATCACAGAAACCAATCAATATCATGAACAAGGAAATGTATGTGATGATGTGGTTTTCACACACTTATAACCCACACTCTGCAAACAATCTTCCTCCATGGACCCGGTCCCATAGAAGTAGATTATATACAGAGTTTGGTCCACAAGTGTATGAAAACCACATCATCACATACCTATCCATTACACATTAAATAAAAAAAACATTAAAGATGAAAATAAATACTTACTTCCTCTTCCTTCCCCTCTTCCCACGGGGCTGAGGCTCTGGGAGGGGCAACTGCCGACTCCGAAGAGTTCTCCTTGGAGATGTTGTGGGAAGAGTGGAAGGAAGAGTACTGGGACGACCAAGGTGAGGAGGAGAAGATGGCTGAGGAGGAGGAGGAGATGGCTGAGGAGGAGGAGATGGCTGAAGAGGAGGAGATGGCTGAAGAGGAGGAGATGGGCCGGCAGGAAGAGATGGGCCAGCAGCAGGAGGCCCAGCAGCAGGAGGCGGACCAGGAGGCAGACCAGCATGCGCCTCCCGGAAAAAATTGAACATCTCTTGGTGCAGATTAATGATTCTGTTTTGGCCTTGTTCGATTCTATTAAGTATGTTTATTATTTGGTTTTGGCCTTCAATTATTTGATTTTGTCCATCAATAATTCGAGTTCGGCCTTCGATATTTTGTATCCGGGAGTTACGCATCTGGTCTATGTAGTCCAGTAGAACCCGCACCTCTGCTATTTCCTCTTGTTGTGCTTGGCGGGGTGCCCGTGCACGGCAGTATACGGGTCCTTGAGGGTCCTCTGGTTCCGCGGGATCCTGCTCTGCTTCCGGGGCCTCTTCATCAGCTTCCTTGCGCTCTTCGTCACGGGGGGCCTCTTCCCTCCGAAGTGGAAATTCCTCCCCACCACTCTCATCCCGGGGAGATGGATGAGGCTGTGTTTCTTGTGCTGCCTCCTCCCCAGACTCTGTATATTAGAAAAAAGAAAAAAAAAAAGTATATATTAGCATATTTGCAAATCAAGCTTTAAATGACTTAGCTTACGATACAATTACAAATGCAGAATCATTAATCCACTTTGAAATCTAACAATCAATATGATTTCCGCATTTTCTAAACCGTGTTTGTGATATCTCTGGTCAATCTGAATGTTTTAGCGTTTGTTTTCAGTCTGTTTAAATGCACACCTAACCTATAGCCTAGATACTGATGTAACCGCAAAGTAATTGTGAATGCGTGTAAACAACGTTATAGCATTAATCTGATCCTTAAAGGGACATGAAACCCAATGTTTTATCTTTCATGATTTAGAAGCATACATTTATAATCAACTTTCTAATGTACTTTTCTTATCTAATTAGCTTCATTCTCTGGATATTCTTTGCTGAAAAGCATATCTAAATATGCTTATAAGATGCTGATTGTTAGCTGAATATAGCTGCCTCCTGTGATTGTTTCACCGTGTGCATGGCTATTTCTTCATTAAAATATATCTCAAGAATGATTCAAATTAGGTAATATAAGTACATTTGAATGTTTTGTCAAATTGTATTCGCTACCTCAATCATGAAAGTAAAGGTTTGCGTATAGTGTCCCTTGAAATACATTCGTATGTGAATTTATTGTTCAATGAGCTTACCGTCAGATGAGAATGGCAGGTTCCCGGTATCAATTCCTCTGATACCGACTATATCCACCTCGGAGATGCTGAGCCGCAACATTTCCTCCCATCGGCAGTACTCTATTTCCAGGGCAGGTCCGCCACCGGTTCCTGCGGAATGTCGGGCCTCCAGGCTTAACTTTTTCTTGAGATCCATCTTACAGTCCCGGTAGCGATGTTTTATCGAATCCAGATCTCTGTTCCGGCCACCCACTGCATTGACTGCATTTCTTATCTCATTCCAGAGCCTCCTCTTGTCAGTCGGGGTAGTCTTCTGGTGCTGCAGCCTCCTATACCTGGCCATATAGGCCTCTACGAGGGCCTCCTTCTCCTCCATCGAAAACCTCGCCTCCCTAGTCGCCTTGGCCTTCCCCTGTGACGATGCCCTCTGTTTCCCGGACTGTGAAGCCCTACTCTGTCCGCCACTGGGCCCAGCCACTTGTTCATCTTGAACCAAGTGGCTGGGTCCACCCACCGCTTCCACCCCTGCTTCCTGCCCCCCTTCCTGCCCTGTTCCTCTCCCCCTCCCTCTCCTCCCCCCTCTACCTCTCCCCTGCCTGCCCTCCATCTGTTCCCTAAACTAAACCCCAAATAATCAAACAAAAAGTGAGTGTGATGAAATGAAAGGGGGTCAAAATAAAGAACTAAAAAGACAAAAAAAGTGCTGAAAGTGTGAGAGGGATGTAAAAAAACAAACAGGGTAAGGAGTATTTAAATAAACCAAAAGAAGAAGAAGACTAAAAGGAGGATATGTAAACTAAATGTAACTATGGGATGGGTATGGGGTATGGGATAAGAGTAAATGGGATGAAAGGGATTGGGACTACAGGGAATGGGGTATGGAGTGTAGTATGAGGGGGTAGGGGGTATGGAGTGTATGTAGTGTTATTGATAAGTGTATGTATGTATGTATTGAATGTGTTTGCGTGTAAATGTGTTACGTGTACAGAAAAATCACTCGCTCGCTAACTCACACTACTACTAATTCTCACTAACAAACACTCCCACTAACTCTCACTAACTACCACTAACTCACGCTCCCACTAACAACTCTCACTAACAACTCCCACTAACTCACTCACGCTCCCACTAACAGACTCTCTCCCACTCCCACTAACTCACTCACGATAACACTAACAACTGACTCTCTCACGCTAACACTAACTCACTCACAATAATGCACCAACTCTCTAATCTTAAACCTCCAATCTCCAAAGACCCACCAGCAACACAGTCAAAGAAGCCCTGCTTGTGTGGTGCTTATATACCCTGTGTAAATGTTTAATGATGTACCAATTTCCGTTGTAAATTGTGTTCAGGTGTGCTTTATTAGCAATTAATATTAGTGCAATGTGTATTAGTTGTGTGAATTTGCACATGCTCATTTTGAGTTAGTATTTGTGGAATGTGTAGAATGCGATGATGTCATAGTGGTCGTTTTCTCTAACATTGTCCAATAGTATTCTTTTTAAATGTGAATTTGCGATGGTGTGTTATTAGTGAAGTGTTGTATATGTATGTTTGTCCTAATATATAGTGATATTGAATGCGATTATTTTTCTAGTGTATGTATATATTTTTTATTCCTTGTTGTTATTTTGCGAATTTCCGCATCTTAAAGTATATGCGTATTCCCCGTATTAAATTTTATTAAAAATCCCCCCGCTTGTGAATGTGTAATGCTTGTGTGCTTTGTTGATTGATTGTTGTTGTGACATTTGCGGCGTGTTATTGTTGTGCATGATGTGGTATGCGTCATATGACCGAGCTGTGCGTATTCTCGCGAGATCGAGTGTTAGGTGAAAAAAGCAATTTTTTTGCTTTTCCATTGATCTCTATGGGAGACTGTCTAACGCGGGCAGTATTCCGTGTGTGACATACACGCGTTAGGAGCATCGTTAGATGGTCTTTTTTGAACTCTAAATACCGGAGTCAAACAATGCCGTGCGTTAGACATAAAACACGCGTGGCGTTAGCAACCCATCTACCGCCGAACTCCAAATCTAGCCGTAAGTGTCTGAATACAGCTTACCCTTCCCTCATGGGGATACTGCCAGCCTTTTCTAGAATTATCACAGTCTGTCTAGAAAAAAATTGACTGAACATACCTCAATGCAGCTTAGCATGCAAACCGTTCCCCCAACTGAAGTTTTCCTGTACTCCTCAGCCTCTTTGAGAACAGCAGTGGATCTTAGTTACAAAGTGCTAAGATCATCATCCTCCTTGCAGAAATCTTCATCCCTTTTCTGCCAGAGAGGGAATAGTACACACCGGTACCATTTAAAATAACAAACTTTTGCTTGAGAAAATAAAAACTAACATTTTTGTCACCACACTCACTTTACCCTTCCTAGCACTTAGAGTAGGCAAAGAGAATGACTGGGGGGGTGGAGCTAAGGGAGGAGCTATATAGACAGCTCTGCTGTGGGTGCTCTCTTTGCCACTTCCTTTTAGGAAGGAGAATATCCCACAAATATGGATGAATCCGTGGACTCGATACATCTTGCAAGAGAAATACCGCACAAAAAAAACGTTACTGTTCCTTTAAATTTTAAAACGAAACTGCTTTATTTTTCTGCAACAAAATAAAGTATCACAAAAAACACTCCAGACAACCTCTACACCTCAGCTTAGCTGAAGTGTTTACCTGCCTGACACCGGAGTGAATACTCTGCTAGATGAACCGGGCTCAACTTTTATTTTCTGTCAATTTAAGTCCGTTATCTGCAACACTGCTAATAACTGTGACAAAGCTTTCTCCGCTCTGTAACACAGGAAGTGTATGGGAGAAAGGCACGCAACAGAATTTGCCGCCTCAGCTAACCCCGCCCATCGTGGGCGTTACAAGATTAACCTCCTGTTCGGCCAAATGTATTGTAAAGCCGTCGTATATATACGAAAGTAAAAAACACCACCTCTGAGCCTGCTCTCCTTGTCCCCAGTGCCTGCCATTATTGCCCATAATAAAATGATCCCCTAAGCCATAGGAGGATGTCTTTTGTCCCAGTAGTACTTTTAAAGTGCCATCTTTTATTCTGTATACACTCCAAAAAAATAAAAAGTTAGCACTTACCTTTAGAAATCTGCCCGGCAGCAAGGCAGCTCACTAGGTTTGAGAGGCATGTTCCCTCACATGAACCTGTGGAAAAAAACGCAAAGACTGAGTAATCTTACTCAGGCTTTTGAAGTTAGGGCAGCATTAAATATATGGGAGGCACAGTGACGATTATACCCCACAAGTTCCCATTGCTTGAAAGCCACCACTGCTCTACTGAAGAGACTGATATTGACTACGGCTACACCCTAGGACAAAGCAGCACAATCTTGCACTACTTAAAAATAATAAAATCTTGCTTGAAGAATCTTCTAACACCTAAACTTTACCACTTCCTTGCTCTAACGTAGGCAAAGAGAATGTCTGGGGTTGGAAGGAAGGGAGGTGATATTCAACAGCTTTGCTGTGGTGCTCTTTGCTGCCTCCTGTTGGCAGGAGTGATATTCCCAATAGTAATTAGATGATCCGTGGACTCACTGTGTCATTAGAAATAAAAAGAAAATGTATGCTTACCTGATAAATGTATTTCTTTTTTTACACGATGAGTCCACGGATCATCTTAATTACTATTGGGAATACCACTCCCCCCCTGCAGGAGGCAGCAAAGAGCACCACAGACAAGCTGTCAAATATCACCTCCCTTCCCTCCCACCCTAGTCATTCGATCGAAGTAAAGGAGAGAACGGAAGCAACAAGGTGCAGAGGTGTCTGAAGTTTATAAAAAAACAACAACCTGTCTATAGAACAGGGCGGGCCGTGGACTCATCGTGTCAAAAAATAAATAAATCAGGTAAGCATACATTTTCTTTTCTTTTTTAAGACACGATGAGTCCATGGATCATCTTAATTACTATAGGGAATCAATACCCAAGCTAGATTACACAGATGATACGGGAGGGACAAGACAGGGAACCTAAATGGAAGGCACCACTGCTTGAAGAACCTATCTCCCAAAAGCGGCCTCAGCCGAGGTAAAAGTATAAAATTTGTAAAAAGTATGAAGAGAAGACCAAGTCGCAGCCTTGCATTTTTGAATGCCCATGAGAAAGCAATAGCCCTCATGGAAAGAGCTGCAATTCTCTCTGGAGGCTGCAGGCCAGCAGTCTCATATGTAAAACGTATGATACTCTTCATCAAAAAAAAAAAAAAAGTAGCCTTAGCCTACTGACCCTTACGTTTTTCTGAAAAAAAACACAAAGCAGAGGACTGACGAAAATCCTTAATCGCCCGCAGATAAAATTTTAAGACACGAACCACGCCCAAATTATGCAGAAGCCATTCCTTCTGAGAAGAAGGATTAGGACACAAGGAAGGAACAACAATCTCCTGATTAATGTTCCGATCAGAAACAACTTTAGGAAGAAATCCAAATTTAGTACGTAAAACTACCTTATCTGAATGAAAAATAAGGTAAGGGAACTCATACTGCAATGCCGAGAGCTCTGACACTCTACGAGCAGAAGAAATAGCTACAAGAAATAAAACATTCCAAGATAACAACGTAATATCTAAAGAATGTATAGGCTCAAACTTAGAATTTTGAGAACCAAATTAAGACTCCATGGAGGAGTAACTGGCTTAAACACAGGTGGAGCATCTTCCAGACGCGAGTGAAACCAAATAGATAAGGCAGAAAATTGACCCTTTACTGAACTTGTAGATAATCCTTTCTCCAAACCCTCTTGGAGAAAATTACAAAATTTTAGGAATCCTAACTCTACTCCAAGAGTAGCCCTTGGATTCACCCCAATAAAGATATTTACTCCCTATCTTATGGTAAATCTTTCTAGTTACAGGTTTACCAACCTGAATCATGGTCTCAATGACCGATCTAAAAACCCCCGCTTGGACAAAATTAAGCATTCCATCTCCAAGCAGTCAGTTTCAGAGAAACTAGATTTGGATGAAGGAAGGGTCCTTGAAGTAGAAGATCCTCCCCTCAACTGACGTATCCACGATGGCAGAGATGACATGTCCATCAGATCCATATACCAAATCCTGCGAGGCCAAGCTGGTGCAATGAGGATCACTGAGGCCCTTTCCTGCTTGATTCGAGCAATGACACGAGGAAGAAGAGCCAACAGAAGAAAAAGGTATGCTAAAATGAAGGTTCAAGGCGCCGCCAGGGCATCAGTACTGCCTGAGGGTCCCTGGACCTCGACCCATACCTCAGAAGCTTGGCATTCTGCCGAGATGCCATGAGATCCAATTCCGGCTGACCCCATCTGAGAATCAGACTGGAAAACACTTCCGGATGGGATTCCCACTCCCCCTGATGAAATCTGCCTGCTCAGGAAGTCTGACTCCCAGTTGTCCACCCCTGGGATGAGGATTGCGGACAGACAGCAAGAGTGGGCTTCCGCCCACAGAATTATTTTGGTTACCTCTATCATCGCTAAGCAACTCCTCGTTCCCCCCTGATGATAGATGTAAGTCACTGAAGATATGTTGTCCGACTGGAACCTGATAAACTGGAACCAGGCTAACTGGGGCCAGGCTAACTGGGGCCAGGCCAGAAGAACATTGAAGATCGCTCTCAGCTCCAGAATGTTTATGGTTAGAACAGACTGACTGAGTCCAAACTCCCTAAGCCTTTAGGGAGCCCCAGGCTGCTCCCCATCCTAGAAGGCTGGCATCTGTTGTCATAATCACCCAAGATGGAGTGTGAAAGCCGGTTCCCTGGGAGAGATGATCCAGAGACAACCACCATGAAAGAGAAACCCTTGTCTCCTGCTCCAGTATTATTTGAGGAGACAAGTCCGCATAATCTCCGTTCTATTGTTTGAGCATGATTAACTGCAGAGGTCTCAGGTGAAACCGAACGGGTTGATGTCCATTGCCGCCACCATCAGCCTGAAACCTTCATGCACTGAGCCACTGATGGCCAAGGAGTGGACTGCAGAACTATATCAGAATCGAAATCTTTAAATTCCCGACTTCTGTCAGAAAAAACTACATTGGTAGGGAATCTAATGTTCCTAAGAAAGATACCCTTGTGTTTGGAACTAAGCAGCTCCTTTTCCAAATGTACCTTCCAACCATGAGATCCCAGGAAGGAATACAACATTGTCGTGAGGAATCTTGCTTGTTGAAAGGATGGTGTCTGGACCAGGATGTCGTCCAGATTGGGCGCCGCTGCAATGCTCCTTAACCGAAGCACCGCCAATAGCGAACCCAGAATCTTTGAGAAAATTCTGGAAGCTGTAGCAAGACTGAAGGGAAGAGCCCCAAATTGGAAGTGTTTGACTAGAAAGGCAAACCTTAGAAACTTGTGATGATCCTTGAGAATAGGAATATGTAGGAACTCGTCCTTTAATTCCGTGTTGGCATGAATTCACCCTCTTGAGCCCAAGGAAGAATGGAATGAATAGTTTCCATCTTGATTAAACCCATGAATAAAATTAGTCTGACGGTTCCCTCTTCGGAACCACGAACAGAATGGAATAGAACCCCAGACCTCGTTCCTGCTTTGGAACAGAAACTATCACTCCCAGGTCGGAGAAGTTCCATACAAGTGTAAAAACTCCTCTCTTCTGTCTGGTCTGCAGAAGATCTTGAAGGCAGAACCTGCCCTTGGGAGGAAAAATCTTAAACTCCAGTTTGCATCCTGTTTGAATGAAGGAAAGCCTGCCCCCCACAAGATCCGTCTCGGATTGGAGGCAAACTCTTCTTGCTGCCTTTGATTCAACAGCCTTTTTGAATTGCATTCCCCTATTCCAAGACTGATTGGGTCTCCAGGAAGGCTTGGACTGCTCCCGCTTGGAAGAGGGAGTAGAAGGATTTTCCTTGAAATTTGAAAGGAAATAAAATTATTCTGATGTCTGCCTTATATCTCCGTAATATCAGAGATATGACCGTCAAACCAGGTCCAAACAAGGTCTTTCCCTTGTAAGGATCACTTTAGACTTAAATGAGACATCCGCACACCAGGATCTTAACCCTAATGCACTGCGGGTCATTATAGTAAGCCTGAAATCCTAACTCCCGCTGAAGGCAAGCATCTGTAGAAAAGAAGTTGGATAACTTCAATGCCCCTATCCAGTCCTGGATCTTTTCTAGGGGAGTGTCTGTCCAAAAGAAATAGACAACACATTAATCCATTATGCTTCCACACTAGTGATATTACCACTGCAGGTAGACATTGTAAACCTTAGTGTACATACTTTCTTTTACCCCCTAGGGAACCGTCTGCCAAGACTCCTCAATGGAGTCTTACATAGGAAGCGTCCATTAAAGTTAGGAGATGGAGAAAAAAAACAGAATTTATGCTTACCTGATAAATTACTTTCTCTTGCGGTGTATCCAGTCCACGGATTCATCCTTTACTTGTGGGATATTCTCATTCCCTACAGGAAGTGGCAAAGAGAGCAGAGCTGTCCATATAGCTCCCCCTCTAGCTCCACCCCCCAGTCATTCGACCAAAGGTTAGGAAGAAAAAGGAGAAACCATAGGGTGCAGTGGTGACTGTAGTTTAAACAAAAAATGTTTTACCTGACTTAAATGCCAGGGCGGGCCGTGGACTGGATACACCGCAAGAGAAAGTAATTTATCAGGTAAGCATAAATTCTGTTTTCTCTTGCAAGGTGTATCCAGTCCACGGATTCATCCTTTACTTGTGGGATACCAATACCAAAGCTTTAGGACACGGATGAAGGGAGGGAACAAGACAGGTACCTTAAACGGAAGGCACCACTGCTTGTAAAACCTTTCTCCCAAAAATAGCCTCCGAAGAAGCAAAAGTATCGAATTTGTAAAATTTGGCAAAAGTATGCAGTGAAGACCAAGTCGCTGCCTTACAAATCTGTTCAACAGAAGCCTCATTTTTGAAAGCCCATGTGGAAGCCACTGCTCTGGTAGAATGAGCAGTAATTCTTTCAGGAGGCTGCTGGCCAGCAGTCTCATAGGCCAAACGGATGATGCTTTTCAGCCAAAAGGAAAGAGAGGTAGCAGTCGCTTTCTGACCTCTCCTCTTACCAGAATAGATAACAAACAAGGAAGATGTTTGTCTGAAATCCTTAGTTGCTTGTAAATAGAACTTTAAAGCACGAACTACATCAAGATTGTGTAAAAGACGTTCCTTCTTCGAAGATGGATTAGGACACAGAGAAGGAACAACTATTTCCTGTTTAATATTCTTGTTAGAAACAACTTTAGGAAGAAAACCAGGCTTGGTATGCAAAACTACCTTATCTGCGTGGAACACCAGGTAAGGTGAATCACACTGTAAGGCAGATAATTTTGAAACTCTTCGAGCAGAAGAGATAGCTACCAAAAACAAAACTTTCCAAGATAACAACTTAATATCTGTGGAATGTAAAGGTTCAAACGGAACCCCTTGAAGAACTGAAAGAACAAGATTCAAACTCCATGGCGGAGCCACAGGTTTATAGACAGGCTTGATTCTGACTAAAGCCTGAGCAAACGCTTGAAAGTCTTGTACTTCTACCAGACGCTTGTGTAACAGGATAGACAAAGCAGATATTTGTCCTTTTAAGGAACTAGCTGACAATCCTTTCTCCAGTCCTTCTTGGAGAAAGGACAATATCCTGGGAATCCTAATCTTACTCCATGAGTAACCCTTGGATTCACACCAACAAAGATATTTCCGCCATTTCTTATGGTAGATTTTCCTGGTGACAGGCTTTCTAGCCTGAATCAGGGTATCTATAACTGACTCTGAGAACCCACGCTTTGATAGAATTAAGCGTTCAATCTCCAAGCAGTCAGACGTAGAGAAACTAAATTTGGATGCTTGAACGGACCCTGTATTAGAAGATCCTGCCTCATTGGTAATGTCCATGGTGGGACAGATGACATGTCCATTAGGTCTGCATACCAAGTCCTGCGTGGCCACGCAGGCGCTATCAGAATCACTGAAGCCTTCTCCTGCTTGATTCTGGCAACCAGACGCGGGAGGAGAGGAAACGGTGGAAAAACATAAGCCAGATTGAAGGACCAAGGCGCTGCGAGAGCATCTATTAATACCGCCTTGGGGTCCCGGGACCTGGACCCGTAGAGAGGAAGTTTGGCATTCTGACGGGATGCCATCAGATCCAATTCTGGAGTGCCCCATAGCTGAGTCAGCTGAGCAAATACCTCCGGGTGGAGTTCCCACTCCCCCGGGTGAAAAGTCTGACGACTTAGAAAATCCGCCTCCCAGTTGTCTACTCCTGGGATGTGAATTGCTGAGAGATGGCAGGAGTGGTCCTCCGCCCACCTGATTATTTTGGTTACTTCCGTCATCGCTAGGGAACTCTTTGTTCCCCCCTGATGATTGACGTAAGCTACAGTCGTGATGTTGTCCGACTGAAATCTGATGAATTTGGCCGCAGCTAGTTGAGGCCATGCCTGAAGAGCGTTGAATATCGCCCTCAGTTCCAGAATGTTTATCGGGAGAAGCGTTTCTTCCCAAGACCATAAGCCCTGAGCTTTCAGGGAGTCCCAGACCGCACCCCAGCCTAACAGACTGGCGTTGGTCGTTACAATGACCCACTCTGGCCTGCGGAAACATATTCCCTGAGACAGGTGGTCCTGAGACAACCACCAGAGAAGAGAATCTCTGGTCTCCTGGTCCAACTGAATTTGAGGAGACAAATCTGCATAATCCCCATTCCACTGTTTGAGCATGCATAGTTGCAGTGGTCTGAGGTGTATCCGAGCAAAAGGGACTATGTCCATTGCCGCTACCATTAATCCGATTGTCTCCATGCACTGAGCCACAGATGGCCGGGGAATGGAATGAAGAACTCGGCAAGTAGTTAAGAGTTTTAATTTTCTGACCTCCATCAGAAATATTTTCATTTCTACCGAGTCTATTAGAGTCCCTAGGAAGAGAAACCCTTGTGAGAGGGGAAAGAGAACTCTTTTTGATGTTCACCTTCCACCCGTGAGACCTCAGAAAGGCCAATACAAGCTCTGTGTGAGACTTGGCTCTTTGGAAAGACGGCGCCTGAATTAAAATGTCGTCTAGGTAAGGCGCCACTGCTATGCCCCGCGGTCTTAGCACCGCCAGAAGGGACCCTAGCACTTTTGTGAAAGTTCTGGGAGCAGTGGCTAAGCCGAAAGGAAGAGCCACAAACTGGTAATGCTTGTCCAGAAAGGCGAACCTGAGAAACTGGTGATGATCTTTGTGGATAGGAATGTGTAGGTATGCATCCTTTAGATCCACGGTAGTCATATATTGACCTTCCTGGATCATTGGAAATATTGTCCGAATGGTCTCCATTTTGAATGATGGGACTCTGAGGAATCTGTTTAGAATTTTTAGATCCAGGATGGGTCTGAAAGTTCCCTCTTTTTTAGGAACCACAAACAGGTTTGAGTAAAAACACAGCCCTTGTTCCACGATTGGAACTGGTTGGATCACTCCCATTGTATGTAGATCTTCTACACAGCGTAAAAACGCCTCTTTGTTTGTCTGATCTGTAGCCAGACGAGAAATGTGGAACCTCTCCCTTGGAGGAGAACCCTTGAATTCTAGAAGATATCCCTGGGATACAATCTCTAACGCCCAAGGATCGTGTACATCTCTTGCCCAGGCCTGAGCGAAGAGAGAGAGTCTGCCCCCTACTAGCTCCGTTCCCGGATCAGGGGCTACCCCTTCATGCTGTCTTGGTGGCAGCTGCAGGCTTTTTGGCCTGTTTCCCCTTATTCCAGCCCTGGTAAGGTTTCCAAGTTGCCTTGGGCTGTGAAGAGTTACCCTCTTGCTTTGCAGCCAGAAAGGATGAAGCGTGGCCGTTCCTGAAATTACGAAAGGAACGAAAATTAGCTTTGTTCTTTGTCTTAAAGGACTTGTCCTGAGGGAGAGCATGGCCTTTTCCCCCGGTGATTTATGAAATAATCTCTTTCAATTCAGGCCCGAAGAGGGTCTTTCCTTTGAAAGGGATGTTCAAAAGCTTGGATTTAGATGACACATCAGCCGACCAGGACTTTAGCCATAGCGCCCTGCGCGCCAAAATGGCGAAACCTGAATTTTTTTCCGCTAACTTAGCTATTTGGAAAGTGGCGTCAGTGATAAAATAATTACCTAGCTTTAGAGCCTTAATTCTATCCATAATTTCCTCATATGAGGTCTCCGTCTGGAGCGAGTCTTCCAGCGCCTCAAACCAGAAAGCGGCTGCAATAGTTACAGGAATAATGCAGGCAATAGACTGGAGAAGAAAACCTTGTTGAACAAAAATTTTCTTAAGTAAACCCTCTAACTTCTTATCCATAGGGTCTTTGAAAGCACAACTGTCTTCAATTGGTATGGTTGTGCGTTTAGCAAGTGAAGAAACAGCCCCCTCCACCTTAGGGAGGGTCTGCCACGAGTCCCGCACAGGGTCAGATATGGGGAACATTTTCTTAAAAACAGGAGGGGGAACAAAGGGAACACCTGGTCTATCCCACTCCCTAGTAACGATATCCGCAATCCTCTTAGGGACCGGAAACGCATCGGTGTAAACAGGGACCTCTAGGTACTTGTCCATTTTACACAATTTCTCTGGGATCACCAAAGGGTCGCAGTCATCCAGAGTAGCTAATACCTCCCTAAGCAAAACGCGGAGGTGTTCTAGTTTAAATTTAAAAGCCAATGTATCTGAATCTGTCTGAGGAGGAACCCTTCCTGAATCAGAGACTTCTCCCTCAGACATCAAATCCCTCGCTCCCACTTCAGAGCGTTGTGAGGGTATATCGGATACGGCTACCAAAGCGTCAGAATGCTCATAATCTGTTCTTAAAACGGAGCTATCACGCTTTGCAGGTAACACGGGCAGTTTAGATAGGAAGGCTGTAAGAGAATTATCCATGACTGCCGCTAAGTCTTGTAATGTAAAAGGGTTAGACGCACTAGAGATACTAGGCGTCGCTTGCGCAGGCGTAACTGGTTGTGACACTTGGGGAGAGGCAGACGGGCTACCCTCGTTACCTTCAGTCTGAGAATCATCTTGGACCACATTCTTAAGTGCAACAATATGATCTTTAAAGTGTATAGACATATCAGTACAAGTGGGACACATTCTGAGAGGGGGTTCCACCATGGCTTCTAAACACATTGAACAAGGATTTTCCTTAGTGTCAGACATGTTTAACAGACTAGTAGTATACACAAACAGGCTTGGAAATCACTTTAATCAAATAAAAAACTCAAAAAAGAGCACACAATTTTAGAAAACAGTGAAAAATGCAGCAATCCTTTTGAAATTTTCACAGTATGTACCTAAAGCCTTAATAAGATTGCACCACAAGTTGCAGAACGATTAACCCCTTAATGCCCAAACCGGAGCAGCTTAAAGCCAACACCCGGTTAAAATTACTACAGCACCTTGCCACAGCCTTGCTGTGGCCCTACCTGCCCTTAGGGATCAGATTTGGGGGAATATGGCTTCTTTAAGGCCCTCAAACAGCAGCAGGACCCTCCATGTGAAGCAGCATGAACTTCTCTGCAATTCTAAGTGCGCATCTGAGGAGCGAAAGACGGCCCCTCCCACTCTACTCCGGAGTTGTGAGGCCTACTAAATCACTCCTAAGTGAATAAAAAACAGCCATGTGGGTAATAACCCCAGAAAGAACCCAAAAGGGCTTTCAAAGTGTCTTGCAAAACGATTTTTCCTTAGCTAAACAATCGATTGCCCTTAAGTGTCAACCAGTATATTAGCCCTATTATGTAAGCATTCAATTCCTTACTAAGTCTGTGAACATAGCTTACCCTCCCCTCATGGGGATATTGTCAGTCTCTTCTAGCATTATCTCAGTCTTGTCTAGAAATAAATGACTGAACATACCTTATTGCAGATCACCCTGCAAACTGTTCCCCCCAACTGAAGTTTTCTGGTACTCCTCAGTCCTGTGTGGGAACAGCAGTGGATTTTAGTTACAACATGCTAAAATCATTTTCCTCTCAGCAGAAATCTTCATCACTTTTCTGCTAGAGAGTAAATAGTACAAAACGGTACCATTTAAAATAACAAACTTTTGATTGAAGATAATAATACTACAATTCTAACACCACATTCACTTTACCCTCCCGAGAGAGACCCTAGTGCTTAGAGCCGACAAAGAGAATGACTGGGGGGTGGAGCTAGAGGGGGAGCTATATGGACAGCTCTGCTGTGTGCTCTCTTTGCCACTTCCTGTAGGGAATGAGAATATCCCACAAGTAAAGGATGAATCCGTGGACTGGATACACCTTGCAAGAGAAAAAGGGGTACCCAGTCTCTCTGTAGCCCTTTCTGGTACCAACAACACTTGTTTAGTTTTACTGTACTGATTAGGATTGACTACGCCAATCATGTCGGAGTCGTTCAGAATAGTTAAAACCTCCTTAGGTAGCAAACGGAGGTGTTCAAGTTTAAACGGAAAGAAACAACTTCAGTATCAGATAAAGGTATTACCCAGACGAAGTCTGAGATTTTTCCCTTATATACTACTGAAGTATCTTCCTCTTTCAGGCTTCAGGGAAGAAACATTCGGAATTAATTACATTTTATCAAGCGTCTTCCCTGCAGCATGGGAAAAGCAGCCAATGTAACAGATATTGCCAATGACATTATAGGAGCGATGTCTTGCAAAGTAAGGAAGCGCAGGGCACTGCATGTGTGGGCTATAAAAAAATTTGGACACTTGAGGATTTTTTTTTTTTATCCCTATAGTAAAGTTCTCACAACATAAGGAACAGAGAAAGGGATTGGTAGTTCCACATTTGTTCCAAAAACATAAAGAGACACTTTGTAGGGTCTCTTGGGATTCACATTAGGATGAATAATCAAATAAAAGTCACATAAAAACTGTTACTGTCTCTTTAAATTTTAAAGAGTAACTTTTATTTAAGTTGGCATAAATGGCTGAATAGGTACATGAGGTAGATGAGGACTGCAAACCCCCTCTACACCTCAGCTTAACCCAGCTGAGGTGCCTGTCAGCCCTTCTGCTCAAATTCCTGACTCAGCTGAAGCGCTGTCTTTTAAGCGCAAACACTCTGACATTAAATTCTCAGTTCCTTCCGATAACCGGAAGTGCTAGGAAAGAGGTACTGTCTCCTAAGCTGAAACACCCTGACTAAAATACTCTGTTCCTTCCGATAACCGGAAGCCCAGTAAAGAGATGCGCTACTAAATTGGCGCTACACAAGCTCCGCCCATCGTGGGCGTTTTGATAGCCATCTCCCGGTCGCCATGATTATCTTATTAAGTTAAGCCACCAGGAGCAAAATAACAGACTGAGCAGCCTCAGATTAGGCAGCTGCATAGTCCGTTTGTTACATTTTAATAGTGAAGCACTCTGCATTACAGCACATCGTTGTCAATATGTAATCTCCCGATCGGATATTATTAGTCATGAAACCACGGGGAGCTGAGAGTCACAATCAGCCCCAGTGCCTGCGTCAATGCTGCCATAGTGACCCCTAATACACTAGGATAATCTATCTCTGTAACCCCTTAATAAGGAGCCCATTATTACCATGAGGTCTGCATAAAAAAACATAATTTATGCTTACCTGATAAATTTATTTCTCTTGTGGTGTATCCAGTCCACGGATCATCCATTACTTGTGGGATATTCTCCTTCCCAACAGGAAGTTGCAAGAGGATCACCCACAGCGGAGCTGCTATATAGCTCCTCCCCTAACTGCCATATCCAGTCATTCGACCGAAAACAAACAGAGAAAGGAGAAACCATAGGGTGCAGTGGTGACTGTAGTTTAAAATTAAAAAATACCTGCCTTAAAATGACAGGGCAGGCCGTGGACTGGGTACACCACAAGAGAAATAAATTTATCAGGTAAGCATAAATTATGTTTTCTCTTGTAAGGTGTATCCAGTCCACGGATCATCCATTACTTGTGGGATACCAATACCAAAGCTAAAGTACACGGATGAAGGGAGGGACAAGGCAGGTACTTAAACGGAAGGTACCACTGCCTGTAAAACCTTTCTCCCAAAAATAGCCTCCGAAGAGGCAAAAGTATCAAATTTGTCGAATTTTGAAAAAGTATGAAGAGAAGACCAAGTCGCCGCCTTGCAAATCTGTTCAACAGAAGCCTCATTTTTAAAGGCCCATGTGGAAGCCACAGCTCAAGTAGAATGAGCTGTAATCCTTTCTGGAGGCTGCTGGCCAGCAGTCTCATAGGCTAAGTGGATTATGCTTCTTAGCCAAAAAGAAAGAGAGGTTGCCGAAGCCTTTTGACCTCTTCTCTGTCCAGAGTAGACAACAAACAAAGCAGATGTTTGACGAAAATCTTTAGTAGCTTGTAAGTAAAACTTTAATGCACGAACCACGTCCAGATTGTGTAATAGACGTTCCTTCTTTGAAGAAGGATTAGGACACAAGGATGGAACAACAATCTCTTGATTGATATTCTTATTAGATACCACCTTAGGTAAAAACCCAGGTTTGGTACGCAGAACTACCTTATCTGCATGGAAGATCAGATAAGGAGAATCACATTGTAAGGCAGATAACTCGGAAACTCTACGAGCCGGGGAAATAGCTACCAAAAAAAGAACTTTCCAAGATAAAAGTTTGATATCTATGGAATAAAGAACCAAATATAAGCTCCAAGGTGGAGCAACAGGTTTAAACACAGGCTTGATTCTAACTAAAGCCTGACAAAATGCCTGAACGTCTGGGACATCCGCCAGACGCTTGTGCAAAAGAATAGATAGTGCAGAAATCTGTCCCTTTAAGGAACTAGCTGACAATCCTTTCTCCAATCCTTCTTGGAGAAAAGATAATATCCTGGGAATCCTGACCTTACTCCATGAGTAGCCCTTGGATTCACACCAATAAAGATATTTACGCCATATCTTATGATAGATTTTCCTGGTGACAGGCTTTCGTGCCTGAATTAAGGTATCAATGACTGACTCGGAGAAACCACGCTTTGATAAAATCAAGCGTTCAATCTCCAGGCAGTCAGCCTCGGAGAAATTAGATTTGGATGGTTGAAAAGACCTTGAAGTAGAAGGTCCTGTCTCAGCGGCAGATCTGTCCACCAGATCTGCATACCAAGTCCTGCGTGGCCACGCAGGCGCTATCAAGATCACTGATGCTCTCTCCTGCTTGATTTTGGCAATCAGACGAGGGAGCAGAGGAAACGGTGGAAACACATAAGCCAGGTTGAAGGACCAAGGCGCTGCTAGAGCATCTATCAGCGTTGCCTTGGGGTCCCTGGACCTGGATCCGTAACAAGGAAGCTTGGCGTTCTGGCGAGACGCCATGAGATCCAGTTCTGGTTTGCCCCAACGATGAACCAATTGTGCAAACACCTCCGGATGGAGTTCCCACTCCCCCGGATGAAAAGTCTGTCGACTTAGAAAATCCGCCTCCCAGTTCTCTACACCTGGGATATGAATAGCTGATAGGTGGCAAGAGTGAATCTCCGCCCAGCGAATTATCTTTGAGACTTCTAACATCGCTAGGGAACTCCTTGTTCCCCCTTGATGGTTGATGTAAGCCACAGTCGTGATGTTGTCCGACTGAAATCTGATGAACCTCATTGTCGCTAGCTGAGGCCAAGCCTGAAGAGCATTGAATATCGCTCTTAGTTCCAGAATGTTTATTGGAAGGAGTGACTCCTCCTGAGTCCACGATCCCTGAGCCTTCAGGGAGTTCCAGACTGCACCCCAACCTAGAAGGCTGGCATCTGTCGTTACGATTGTCCAATCTGGCCTGCGAAAGGTCATACCTTTGGACAGATGGACCCGAGATAGCCACCAGAGAAGAGAATCCCTGGTCTCTTGATCCAGATTTAGTAGAGGGGACAAATCTGTGTAATCCCCATTCCACTGACTGAGCATGCAGAGTTGCAGCGGTCTGAGATGTAGGCGTGCAAACGGCACTATGTCCATTGCCGCTACCATTAAGCCGATTACTTCCATGCACTGAGCCACCGAAGGGCGAGGAATGGAATAAAGAACACAACAGGAATTTAGAAGTTTTGATAACCTGGACTCCATCAGGTAAATTTTCATTTCTACAGAATCTATAGTCCCTAGGAAGGAAACTCTTGTGAAGGGGGATAGAGAACTCTTTTCCTCGTTCACCATCCACCCATGCGACCTCAGAAATGCCAACACTATGTCCGTATGAGACTTGGCAATTTGGAAGTTTGACGCCTGAATCAGGATGTCGTCTAAATAAGGGGCCACTGCTGCCTTAGGACCGCCAGAAGCAACCCCAGAACCTTCGTAAAAATTCTTGGGGCTGTAGCTAACCCAAAGGGAAGAGCTACAAACTGGTAATGCCTGTCTAGGAAGGCAAACCTGAGAAACCGATGATCTTTGTGCATCGGAATGTGAAGATAAGCATCCTTTAAATCCACTGTAGTCATGTATTGACCTTCCTGGATC
Source organism: Bombina bombina (assembly GCF_027579735.1). Taxonomy (NCBI): domain Eukaryota; kingdom Metazoa; phylum Chordata; class Amphibia; order Anura; family Bombinatoridae; genus Bombina; species Bombina bombina. The sequence goes on from NC_069500.1 coordinate 512,677,155, forward strand.
ATAGGTAGGATGGTACGAATAGTCTCCATCTTGAATGATGGAACTCTGAGGAATTTGTTTAAGATCTTTAGATCCAAAATTGGTCTGAAGGTTCCCTCTTTTTTGGGAACCACAAACAGATTTGAGTAAAATCCCTGTCCCTGTTCCTCCTTTGGAACTGGATGGATCACTCCCATAACTAGGAGGTCTAGTACACAGTGTAAGAATGCCTCTCTCTTTATCTGGTTTGCAGATAATTGTGAAAGGTGAAATCTCCCTTTTGGGGGGGAAGCCTTGAAGTCCAGAAGATATCCCTGGGATATAATTTCCAACGCCCAGGGATCCTGGACATCTCTTGCCCACGCCTGGGCGAAGAGCGAAAGTCTGCCCCCTACTAGATCCGTTACCGGATAGTGGGCCGTTCCTTCATGCTGTCTTAGAGGCTTTTTGGCCTGCTTACCTTTGTTCCAGGCCTGGTTAGGTCTCCAGACCGTCTTGGACTGAGCAAAAGTTCCCTCTTGTTTTGCATTAGAGGAAGTTGATGCCGCACTTGCCTTGAAGTTTCGAAAGGAACGAAAATTAGACTGTTTGGCCCTTGATTTGGACCTATCCTGAGGAAGGGCATGACCTTTTCCTTCAGTGATATCAGCAATAATCTCCTTCAAACCAGGCCCGAATAGGGTCTGCCCCTTGAAGGGAATGTTAAGCAGCTTAGACTTTGAAGTAACGTCAGCTGACCATGATTTAAGCCATAGCGCTCTGCGCGCCTGTATAGCAAAACCAGAATTCTTAGCCGTTAGTTTAGTCAAATGAACAATGGCATCAGAAACAAAAGAATTGGCTAGCTTAAAGGGACAGTCTAGGCCAAAATAAACTTTTATGATTCAGATAGAGCATGTAATTTTAAGCAATTTTCCAATTTACTTTTATCACCAATTTTGCTTTGTTCTCTTGGTATTCTTAGTTGAAAGCTTAACCTAGGAGGTTCATATGCTAATTTCTTAGACCTTGAAGCCCACCTCTTTCAGAATGCATTTTAACAGTTTTTCACCACTAGAGGGTGTTAGTTCACGTATTTCATATAGATAACACTGTGCTCGTGCACGTGAAGTAATCTGGGAGCAGGCACTGATTGGCTAGACTGAAAGTCTGTCAAAAGAACTGAAAAAAGGGGCAGTTTGCAGAGGCTTAGATACAAGATAATCACAGAGGTTAAAAGTATATTATTATAACTGTTGGTTATGCAAAACTGGGAAATGGGTAATAAAGGGATTATCTATCTTTTAAAACAATAAAAATTCTGGTGTAGACTGTCCCTTTAAGTGCTCTAAGCTTGTCAAGTATGTCATCCAATGGAGTCGCTACCTGTAAAGCCTCTTCCAGAGACTCAAACCAGAACGCCGCAGCAGCAGTGACAGGAGCAATGCATGCAAGGGGCTGTAGGATAAAACCTTGTTGAATAAACATTTTCTTAAGGTAACCCTCTAACTTTTTATCCATTGGATCTAAGAAAGCACAACTGTCCTCGACAGGGATAGTAGTACGCTTTGCTAGAGTAGAAACTGCTCCCTCCACCTTAGGAACTGTCTGCCATAAGTCCCGTGTGGTGGCGTCTATTGGAAACATTTTTCTAAAAATAGGAGGGGGAGAAAACGGCACACCTGGTCTATCCCATTCCTTAGTAATAATTTCTGTAAACCTTTTAGGTATTGGAAAAACATCAGTGCACACCGGCACTGCATAGTATTTATCCAGTCTACACAATTTCTCTGGCACTGCAATTGTATCACAGTCATTCAGAGCAGCTAAAACCTCCCTGAGTAACACGCGGAGGTGTTCAAGCTTAAATTTAAATGTAGAAATATCAGAATCAGGTTGCATCATCTTCACTGAGTCAGAAACATCACCCACAGAAAGAAGTTCTCCTTCAGCTTCTGCATATTGTGAGGCAGTATCAGACATAGCTCTTAAAGCGTCAGTATGCTCTGTATTTCGTCTAACTCCAGAGCTATCTCGCTTTCCTCTAAATTCAGGTAGTCTGGCTAATACCGCTGACAGTGTATTATCCATGACTGCCGCCATGTCTTGTAAAGTAAACGCTATGGGCGCCCTAGATGTACTTGGCGCCATTTGAGCGGGAGTCCCTTGAGCGGAAGTCAAAGGATCTGACACGTGGGGAGAGTTAGTCGGCATAACTTCCCCCTCGTCAGATTCCTCTGGTGATAAATTTTTTAAAGACAGAATATGATCTTTATTGCTTAAAGTGAAATCAGTACATTTGGTACACATTCTAAGAGGGGGTTCCACCATGACTTTTAAACATAATGAACAAGGAGTTTCCTCTATGTCAGACATGTTTGTACAGACCAGCAAGCTTGGAAAACACTTTAAATCAAGTTAACAAGCAAATATAAGAAACGGTACTGTGCCTTTAAGAGAAACAAATTTTGTCAGAATTTGAAAAACAGTGAAAAAAGGCAGTAAATCAAACGAAATTTTTACAGTGTGTATAATAAGCTAAAAGGGCATTGCACCCACTTGCAAATGGATGATTAACCCCTTAGTTCAAAAAACGGATAAAAAAAACGATATAAACGTTTTTTTAACAGTCACACCAACTGCCACAGCCTTGCTGTGGGCCTACCTTCCCCAACAAACGATTTTGGAAAGCCTAAGAGCCCTTTAGAGATGTCCTATAGCATTCAGGGGACTCCTGGAGGAAGCTGGATGTCTCAGTCTGTAAAAGTTACTGCGCAAAAAAGCGCTAAATTAGGCCCCTCCCACTCATAGTAACACAGTGGAAAGCCTCAGGAAACTGTTTCTAGGCAAATTTAAGCCAGCCATGTGGAAAAAACTAGGCCCCAATAAAGTTTTATCACCAAAGTATATATAAAAACGTTTAAACATGCCAGCAAACGTTTTATATTGTAAATATAAAAGAGTATTACCTCAGAAAACAGAATTTATGCTTACCTGATAAATTACTTTCTCCAACGGTGTGTCCGGTCCACAGCGTCATCCTTACTTGTGGTATATTCTCTTCCCCAACAGGAAATGGCAAAGAGTCCCAGCAAAGCTGGTCACATGATCCCTCCTAGGCTCCGCCCACCCCAGTCATTCGTCCGACGGGCAGGAGGAAATATATATAGGAGAAACCATATGATACCGTGGTGACTGTAGTTAGAGAAAATAATTCATGAGACCTGATTAAAAAACCAGGGCGGGCCGTGGACCGGACACACCGTTGGAGAAAGTAATTTATCAGGTAAGCATAAATTCTGTTTTCTCCAACATTGGTGTGTCCGGTCCACGGCGTCATCCTTACTTGTGGGAACCAATACCAAAGCTTTAGGACACGGATGAAGGGAGGGAGCAAATCAGGTCACCTAAATGGAAGGCACCACGGCTTGCAAAACCTTTCTCCCAAAAATAGCCTCCGAAGAAGCAAAAGTATCAAATTTGTAAAATTTGGCAAAAGTGTGCAGTGAAGACCAAGTCGCTGTCTTACATATCTGGTCAACAGAAGCCTCGTTCTTGAAGGCCCATGTGGAAGCCACAGCCCTAGTGGAGTGAGCTGTGATTCTTTCAGGAGGCTGCCGTCCGGCAGTCTCATAAGCCAATCGGATAATGCTTTTAAGCCAAAAGGAAAGAGAGGTAGAAGTCGCTTTTTGACCTCTCCTTTTACCAGAATAAACAACAAACAAGGAAGATGTTTGTCTGAAATCTTTAGTAGCCTCTAAATAGAGTATGAAGGAATTGTTCAAAATTCACCAAAATTTCACCACAGTGTCTTAAAGCATTAAAAGTATTGCACACCAAATTTCAGAGCTTTAACCCTTAAATTAACGGAACCGGAGCCGTTTTTACATTTAACCCCTATACAGTCCCAGAATGAGGCTCTGTCTATAACTAGAAAGGCCCCCATCTGAAAAAGGTGTCCAACACAGTGCCTGCCGTTTTTCTAAACGTTCCCCAAGATTATAATACCAATTAGTTAGAATCTGCATAATATGCCTAGTAAAGCAAGTGTTTTAGCCCAGAAAAATGTCTACCAGTTTTTAAGCCCTTTTTGAAGCCCTTTATTCTTTTATGTTTAACTAAGAAAATGGCTTACCGGTCCCCATGAGGGGAAATGACAGCCTTCCAGCATTACATGGTCTTGTTAGAAATATGGCTAGTCATACATTAAGCAGAAAAGACTGCTAACTGTTTCCCCCAACTGAAGTTACTTCATCTCAACAGTCCTGTGTGGAAACAGCAATCGATTTTAGTTACTGTCTGCTAAAATCATCTTCCTCTTACAAACAGAAATCTTCATCCTTTTCGGTTTCAGAGTAAATAGTACATACCAGCACTATTTTAAAATAACAAACACTTGATAGAAGAATAAAACTACATTTAAACACCAAAAAACTCTTAACCATCTCCGTGGAGATGTTGCCTGTGCAACGGCAAAGAGAATGACTGGGGTGGGCGGAGCCTAGGAGGGATCATGTGACCAGCTTTGCTGGGACTCTTTGCCATTTCCTGTTGGGGAAGAGAATATCCCACAAGTAAGGATGACGCCGCGGACCGGACACACCAATGTTGGAGAAAGTAAGCATGATACCAGTCGCTATTAAATCACTGTATTCAGGCTTACCTTACACAAATTTGGTAGCAGCAGCATTTTCTAGCATTCACATCTTCTAGAAAAAAATCTTAACTGCACATACCTCATAGCAGGATAACCTGCACGCCATTCCCCCGCTGATGTTACCTCTCTCTTCAGTCATGTGTGAGAACAGCAATGGATCTTAGTTACAACCTGCTAAGATCATAGAAATCACAGGCAGATTCTTCTATTTTTCTGCCTGGGACAAAATAGTACAACTCCGGTACCATTTAAAAATAAACGTTTGATTGAAGCAAGATAACAGCTACATTTCACCACTTTCCTCTTACTACCTCCATGCTTGTTGAGAGTTTCAAGAGAATGACTGGATATGGCAGTTAGGGGAGGAGCTATATAGCAGCTCTGCTGTGGGTGATCCTCTTGCAACTTCCTGTTGGGAAGGAGAATATCCCACAAGTAATGGATGATCCGTGGACTGGATACACCTTACAAGAGAAATAAAGTGCCCAAACTTTTTCTGAGTTTTCTTTCTATCCCCAGCAATAAAGTCAGCACTTACCTCATCTTCTGCCTGACAGCAAAGGCAGTTCCCAGGTTTGAGAGGTCCTCTCCCCTCACATGGACCTGTAAATAAACGAAAGTCCTGAGTAATATCCCTCAGGTTTTCAGTGTAAGGGCAGACACAGAATATGGGAGGTGCAATGAGAATTATGTCCCCAACAAGTTCCCATTGCTCTAAAGCCACCACTTCTCTACTGAAGAGACTGATATGGGCTACGGCTACACCCTAGGATAAAGCAGCACAATCTTGCATCACTTTAAAAATAATAAACTCTTGATTGAAGTATCTTTTCTAACACCTAATTTACCACCTCCTTGCACTTAACGTAGGCAAAGAGAATGACTGGGTTGGGAGGGAAGGGAGGTGATATTTAACAGCTTGGCTGTGGTGCTCTTTGCCGCCTCCTGCAGAGCAGGAGTGGTATTCCCAATAGTAATTAAGATGATCCGTGGACTCGTGTCATTAAAAAGAAATAAAATATAATGCAAAGTTGTTTTACTATGTATAATTAAGCATTTGTATATTATAAATATCAAAAAGTATACTGTCTCTGCAAGCAGTTTACCTTGCGTTTTATGTGAAAAACATAATTTATGCTTACCTGATAAATTTATTTCTCTTGTAGTGTATCCAGTCCACGGATCATCCATTACTTGTGGGATATTCTCCTTCACAACAGGAAGTTGCAAGAGGATCACCCACAGCAGAGCTGCTATATAGCTCCTCCCCTCACTGCCATATCCAGTCATTCGACCGAAACAAGACGAGAAAGGAGAAACCATAGGGTGCAGTGGTGACTGTAGTTTAATTAAAATTTAGACCTGCCTTAAAAGGAAAGGGCGGGCCGTGGACTGGATACACTACAAGAGAAATAAATTTATCAGGTAAGCATAAATTATGTTTTCTCTTGTTAAGTGTATCCAGTCCACGGATCATCCATTACTTGTGGGATACCAATACCAAAGCTAAAGTACACGGATGATGGGAGGGACAAGGCAGGAACTTAAACGGAAGGAACCACTGCCTGTAGAACCTTTCTCCCAAAAACAGCCTCCGAAGAAGCAAAAGTGTCAAATTTGTAAAATTTTGAAAAGGTGTGAAGCGAAGACCAAGTTGCAGCCTTGCAAATCTGTTCAACAGAGGCCTCATTTTTAAAGGCCCATGTGGAAGCCACAGCTCTAGTAGAATGAGCTGTAATCCTTTCAGGGGGCTGCTGTCCAGCAGTCTCATAGGCTAAGCGTATTATGCTCCGAAGCCAAAAGGAGAGAGAGGTTGTCGAAGCTTTTTGACCTCTCCTCTGTCCAGAGTAAACGACAAACAGGGCAGATGTTTGACGAAAATCTTTAGTAGCCTGTAAGTAAAACTTCAAGGCACGGACTATGTCCAGATTATGCAAAAGACGTTCCTTCTTTGAAGAAGGATTAGGACACAATGATGGAACAACAATCTCTTGATTGATATTCCTGTTAGAAACCACCTTAGGTAAAAACCCAGGTTTGGTACGCAGAACTACCTTGTCTGAATGAAAAATCAGATAAGGGTAATCACAATGTAAGGCAGATAACTCAGAGACTCTTCGAGCCGAGGAAATAGCCATCAAAAACAGAACTTTCCAAGATAAAAGTTTAATATCAATGGAATGAAGGGGTTCAAACGGAACTCCCTGAAGAACTTTAAGAACCAAGTTTAAGCTCCACGGGGGAGCAACAGTTTTAAACACAGGCTTAATTCTAACCAAAGCCTGACAAAATGCCTGGACGTCTGGAACTTCTGCCAGACGCTTTTGTGCAAAAGAATAGACAGAGCAGAGATCTGTCCTTTTAAAGAACTAGCTGATAAGCCTTTGTCCAAACCCTCTTGGAGAAAGGACAATATCCTAGGAATCCTAACCTTACTCCATGAGTAACTCTTGGATTCACACCAATAAATATATTTACGCCATATCTTATGGTAGATTTTCCTGGTGACAGGCTTCCGAGCCTGTATTAAGGTATCAATGACTGACTCGGAGAAGCCACGCCTTGATAGAATCAAGCGTTCAATCTCCATGCAGTCAGTCTCAGAGAAATTAGATTTGGATGATTGAAAGGACCTTGTATTAGAAGGTCCTGCCTCAGAGGCAGAGTCCATGGTGGAAGAGACGACATGTCCACTAGGTCTGCATACCAGGTCCTGCGTGGCCACGCAGGCGCTATCAGAATCACCGATGCTCTCTCCTGTTTGATTTTGGCAATCATTCGAGGGAGCAGAGGAAACAGTGGAAACACATAGGCCAGGTTGAAGAACCAAGGAGCTGCTTGAGCATCTATCAGCGTTGCTCCCGGGTCCCTGGACCTGGATCCGTAACAAGGAAGCTTGGCGTTCTGGCGAGACACCATGAGATCCAGTTCTGGTTTGCCCCAACGATGGACCAGTTGAGCAAACACCTCCGGATGGAGTTCCCACTCCCCCGGATGAAAAGTCTGACGACTTAGAAAATCCGCCTCCCAGTTCTCTACGCCTGGGATGTGGATTGCTGACAGGTGGCAAGAGTGAGACTCTGCCCAGCGAATTATCTTTGAGACTTCTAACATCGCTAGGGAACTCCTGGTTCCCCCTTGATGGTTGATGTAAGCCACAGTCGTGATGTTGTCCGACTGAAATCTGATGAACCTCAGTGTTGCTGAGGCCAAGCTAGAAGAGCATTGAATATTGCTCTTAACTCCAGAATATTTATTGGGAGGAGTTTCTCCTCCTGAGTCCACGATCCCTGAGCCTTCAGGGAGTTCCAGACTGCGCCCCAACCTAGAAGGCTGGCATCTGTTGTTACAATCGTCCAATCTGGCCAGCGAAAGGTCATACCCTTGGACAGATGGACCCGAGAAAGCCACCAGAGAAGAGAATCTCTGGTCTCTTGATCCAGATTTAGTAAAGGGGACAAATCTGAGTAATCCCCATTCCACTGACTTAGCATGCATAATTGCAGCGGTCTGAGATGCAGGCGCGCAAATGGCACTATGTCCATTGCCGCTACCATTAAGCCGATTACTTCCATGCACTGAGCCACTGACGGGCGTGGAATGGAATGAAGGACACGGCAAGCATTTAGAAGTTTTGATAACCTGGACTCCGTCAGATACATTTTCATCTCTACAGAATCTATAAGAGTCCCTAGGAAGGAGACTCTTGTGAGTGGTGATAGAGAACTCTTTTCCACGTTCACTTTCCACCCATGCAACCTCAGAAATGCCAGAACTATCTCTGTATGAGACTTGGCAATTTGAAAGCTTGACGCCTGTATCAGGATGTCGTCTACGATACGATACGGAGCCACCGCTATGCCTCGCGGTCTTAGAACCTCCAGAAGTGAGCCCAGAACCTTTGTAAAAATTCTCGGGGCAGTGGCCAACCCGAAGGGAAGAGCTACAAATTGGTAATGCCTGTCTAGAAAGGCAAACCTTAGGAACCGATGATGATCTTTGTGAATCGGTATGTGAAGGTAGGCATCCTTTAAGTCCACTGTGGTCATGTACTGACCCTCTTGGATCATGGGTAGGATGTTCCGAATACTTTCCATTTTGAATAATGGAACTCTGAGGAATTTGTTTAAGATCTTTAGATCCAAGATTGGTCTGAAGGTTCCCTCTTTCTTGGGAACCACAAACAGATTTGAATAAAATCCCTATCCTTGTTCCGTCCGCGGAACTGGATGGATCACTCCCATTACTAGGAGGTCTTGCACACAGCTTAGGAATGCCTCTTTCTTTATCTGGTTTGCAGATAACCTTGAAAGATGAAATCTCCCTTGTGGAGGAGAAGCTTTGAAGTCCAGAAGATATCCCTGAGATATGATCTCCAACACCCAGGGATCCTGAACATCTCTTGCCCACGCCTGGGCGAAGAGAGAAAGTCTGCCCCCCACTAGATCCGTTTCCGGATAGGGGGCCGTTCCTTCATGCTGTCTTGGGGGCAGCAGCAGGCTTTCTGGCCTGCTTGCCCTTGTTCCAGGACTGGTTAGGTTTCCAGGCCTGTCTGGAATGAGCAACAGTTCCCTCTTGTTTTGAAGCGGAGGAAGTTGATGCTGCTCCTGCCTTGAAATTTCGAAAGGCATGAAAATTAGACTGTTTGGCCTTTGATTTGGTCCTGTCCTGAGGAAGGGTATGACCCTTGCCTCCAGTAATGTCAGCAATAATTTCCTTCAAGCCAGGCCCGAATAAGGTCTGCCCCTTGAAAGGAATGTTGAGTAATTTAGACTTTGAAGTCACGTCAGCTGACCAGGATTTAAGCCATTGCGCCCTACGTGCCTGGATGGCGAATCCGGAATTCTTAGCCGTTAGTTTAGTCAAATGAACAATGGCATCAGAAACAAATGAGTTAGCTAGCTTAAGCATTCTAAGCTTGTCAATAATTTCATTCAATGGAGCTGTCTGGATGGCCTCTTCCAGGGCCTCAAACCAGAATGCCGCCGCAGCAGTGACAGGCGCAATGCATGCAAGGGGCTGTAAAATAAAACCTTGTTGAATAAACATTTTCTTAAGGTAACCCTCCAATTTTTTATCCATTGGATCTGAAAAAGCACAACTGTCCTCAACCGGGATAGTGGTACGCTTTGCTAAAGTAGAAACTGCTCCCTCCACCTTAGGGACCGTCTGCCATAAGTCCCGTGTAGTGGCGTCTATTGGAAACATTTTTCTAAATATAGGAGGTGGGGAAAAGGGCACACCGGGTCTATCCAACTCCTTGCTAATAATTTCTGTAAGCCTTTTAGGTATAGGAAAAACGTCAGTACACACCGGCACCGCATAGTATCTATCCAGCCTACACAATTTCTCTGGAATTGCAACTGTGTTACAGTCATTCAGAGCAGCTAATACCTCCCCAAGCAATACACGCAGGTTCTCAAGCTTAAATTTAAAATTAGAAATCTCTGAATCAGGTTTCCCCGAGTCAGAGATGTCACCCACAGACTGAAGCTCTCCGTCCTCATGTTCTGCATACTGTGACGCAGTATCAGACATGGCTCTAACAGCATTTGCGCGCTCTGTATCTCTCCTAACCCCAGAGCTATCGTGCTTGCCTCTTAATTCAGGCAATCTAGATAATACCTCTGACAGGGTATTATTCATGATTGCAGCCATGTCCTGCAAGGTAATCGCTATGGGCGTCCCTGATGTAATTGGCGCCATATTAGCGTGCGTCCCCTGAGCGGGAGGCGAAGGGTCTGACACGTGGGGAGAGTTAGTCGGCATAACTTCCCCCTCGACAGAACCCTCTGGTGATAATTCTTTTATAGATAAAGACTGATCTTTACTGTTTAAGGTGAAATCAATACATTTAGTACACATTCTCCTATGGGGCTCCACCATGGCTTTCAAACATAATGAACAAGTAGGATCCTCTGTATCAGACATGTTTAAACAGACTAGCAAAGAGACTAGCAAGCTTGGAAAACACTTTAAAACAAGTTTACAAGCAATATAAAAAACGTTACTGCGCCTTTAAGAAACACAAATTTTCCCAAATTTTGAAATAACAGTGAAAAAATGCAGTTACACTAACGAAATTTTTACAGTGTATGTAATAAGTTAGCAGAGCATTGCACCCACTTGCAAATGGATGATTAACCCCTTAATACCAAAAACGGAATAACAAATGACAAAAAAGTTTTTTAAACAGTCACAACAACTGCCACAGCTCTACTGTGGCTTTTTACCTCCCTCAATACGACTTTTGAAGCCTTTTGAGCCCTTCAGAGAAGTCCTGGATCATGCAGGAAGAAGCTGGATGTCTGTGTCTGTAATTTGTGCTGTGCAAAAAAAAACGCCAAAATAGGCCCCTCCCACTCATATTACAACAGTGGGAAGCCTCAGGGAACTGTTTCTAGGCAAAATTCAAGCCAGCCATGTGGAAATAACTAGGCCCCAATAAGTTTTATCACCAAACATATCTAAAAAACGATTAAACATGCCAGCAAACGTTTTAAAATACACTTTTATAAGAGTATGTATCTCTATTAATAAGCCTGATACCAGTCGCTATCACTGCATTTAAGGCTTTACTTACATTACTTCGGTATCAGCAGCATTTTCTAGCAAATTCCATCCCTAGAAAAATATTTTAACTGCACATACCTTATTGCAGGAAAACCTGCACGCTATTCCCCCTCTGAAGTTACCTCACTCCTCAGAATATGTGAGAACAGCAAAGGATCTTAGTTACTTCTGCTAAGATCATAGAAAACGCAGGCAGATTCTTCTTCTAAATACTGCCTGAGATAAACAGTACACTCCGGTACTATTTAAAAATAACAAACTTTTGATTGAAGAAATAAACTAAGTATAAAACACCACAGTCCTCTTACGACCTCCATCTTAGTTGAGAGTTGCAAGAGAATGACTGGATATGGCAGTGAGGGGAGGAGCTATATAGCAGCTCTGCTGTGGGTGATCCTCTTGCAACTTCCTGTTGGGAAGGAGAATATCCCACAAGTAATGGATGATCTGTGGACTGGATACACTTAACAAGAGAAATAGCATTCTTCCCCACTGGCAATAGAGAGTGCACTCTTGCAACCCAACAAATCTGTAACAAGGTAGCTTGTGCAGAGCCGCAAAAGCACGCTCTGTTTATTGTCAATTGGATACCAGTCTGTCTTAGTGCATTATGGGTCTAAAGGTTTGTGTCTCTTTGTGTAACTGTAAATCTAGATATGTAACTAGATTTTCACCAATTTCCTTTCATGGAGTTTTAAGCCTATATTTTAAACCCACACTTAATATAAGAATATATCTTTATTTAGGAAGCAATTTGAAGGAAAACGACAGAAAGGACATAAACTACATTTAAACAAGTCAAGACAACAGATTAATTCAAGAAATTTATTCATATTTCACTGATGACTGAGGGAGAGTGGAACCTTGAGTCTTTTACTCCCCCCATTTTGTACAAATTGCAGTTTCTGCCCCAATGTCAGGTCCCACATGTACACAGAAACAGAAAATGTCCCTACCCTCCCTCCCTCACAGGTAACCCTGTTTTGCATTGCAGAAAGTTTGTTTTTTATCTTTTTTTCTTCTCAGTCACATGCTGAACAACAAATAGCAGTGACATTCTGCTCATCTCCACTTCATGTAACCTCCGAGTAACTTCTGGGAGTTACGCACAGCAGGGCTGGGTAAATAGTGGAGCATCCCAGATGGGAGAGAGAGACTTTGTCACCCAGTTCCTGAAGTGCCTTATTGCACTGTAAGATTTCTCGAAAACGTTTCAACCTCTTCTGTGCAGGAGTGTGGAAAAAGGCCCCTCCAGCAAAAAAAAAATGCTGATAATAATAAAAATAATAATACCCCACAAGCCTCATTAAATAGTCCTTAACAATCCTGGCATTAATTTTGCTGCAGTGGACCCTAGGACAAGTAGCTGGAGAGGATAACTATGGGAGGAAAAAGAGCATCCGTTGAGAAGTAACATTGCCTAGGTGTCTAAACAGAGGGTTGTTGTCCTTGTTTCTCTGTATGCAGTTTGTAATTCCCCTTTAGGGGAAGGGTCCTGTCAGGGTCTGTCCAGTTCATCATCACTGGATGAGGAGTTTGCTGGCATCATGGGATCATCCAGCAGAGAAAAATGTCGTTGGGCGGGCTCATAGCCTGGTAACTCCTCTCCATAGGAGGATCCCTGCATCCTGCCTGAGGCAGATGTGTTCAAGGGATGGAAGCGGGAAAATCCCATACTGCTGAGTCCTGTAGGGTGAAGTAGCCCCCCTTCAGCTGCCCCATACATGGATCTTAAGGTTGGATCAGGTTGAGGATTCTGGGTATAGGAGGGGGAAGAGTCAACAGCTCCTTGCAAAGAAGATGACATAATGATCTTTGAAGGAGGACGTTTCTTCCTCTTCTTGGCAGCTGTAGGTAGGTTTCGTGTTTCAAAGCTGTTTTCCGGGAGAGAAGACTAGAAAATGAAAAGATGAAAATGTTAGAGACATTTCTAGAACACATAATGAACAGAGAAACAAAAATGGGAAAAAGTGAGACCTTCAAGTATCACAAGCAATGGATAAGTACTAGATTCTAAATCACAATGGCTACTAGAAATGATAGCATGGTATCCAAAAAAAGGTCTTACTTTTTCTAGAGCTCAAATCAAATCTGTTAATAAATATGAACTTTTGGACTAAAAAGCAACACTAGCAAAGCTGTTAGAGCAATTAAAGATCTCAAATTCAGACCTTGCAGCGACAGAAGTACATTTACTAATTTACTGTAATAATGAGGGAAGATTGACAAACTGCTCTGTGAACTGCTCTGAATGTGCATTTGAGCCAGTCACGGGTCTTTATTATTTATTTATTGATTTTATTATTTACAGCAGAAGCTCTCTGGTGGAAATGCTTTAACAGAGAACCCAGAATTGATTTTACAGTGCCCTGTACATTCACTATGTATATGTTTAAAGGGGCACAAAAGTGCAAAAATAACAAATGATCTGTGTTCTAGCATTCTATTATTGTACCATTGCTTGCATATACCTGTGATTAGCTGCTTTAAAGAGGTTAAACATAGCGTTAAAGTCAAAGTGAAAGTAAAATTTGATGATAAAGTGCCCGATTTTTAAAAATTTGATTAAAAACAGGGGCACTTTAATTCATCAAAATTTATATTTCACTCGTGACCTGACCAACATTTCAAATCTACTGTAAAATGTTAAGTGTTTCCAATGTTATATGTAAGGTAAGCTATTTTGAGATATATAGGCTGCTGCAAAATGTCTCAGTAAGACACCTTCAGCGCTTTTGTGCCCATTCACTTAGATGCCCATTGTTTCTCTCAGTCAGTTAGTTGTATAGTTGGAGTAAACAGATATCTCCAGGCGTGAAGGAAGAGATGAAGTTCAAATATTAACGGGGTAGGCAGGTCATATTGGACATGGAACCAAGCCAAAAACCCAAAGGTCTAGTCAAAGTAGAGATCAGATATCACCCTCATCCCACACCAAAGACGTACATGTGAATCCTTTAGAACATGTAAAAACCCAATAATAGAATTGGTGATGGATGATGTAATGTATCCTCTCCCTACATAATAAGATCACCAATTTTAAAAAGTATTTTAAAAGATCTTTCACCAGCACAATTTACATGTAAAATCACAATGTGATTATGTGAGCAAGCCGGGCTGCTTCAGGATAGTCTGGATATGCCAGTTTGGAGGTTTCTGCTTCCCCACATGGAACAGGCATCTGTAGCATTCATATAGCTACCCTGGACACAGTTATTCCAGAGTTGTTGCAGTAAGCGATTTAGGGCTTGGAATCGGTAATGACCGAAACAAATGTGTTGGTTTAGGTAAAAAGATATTTTTTTGAATGCGTCTAATCTACCTTATCAAGAGAGACAAGGGACACTATATATCTGCTCACACTTGACTTTCATTTCTCTTTAAGTTAACCTATACGTGTGCACATTTAAACTAATAAGTATTATCATTATGAACAATAACAACGTTTACATACAAATATAAATTGAAAAAATACATTACAGTTTACCAGTCAAAAGAGAAGGAGGGGAAGTTACTAGTCTCTAAATATAAAAAATATATAGGAAAAAGCTTGTCTTCTGCAATTCATTTTTACACATGTACATAAGTAACCCATAAGTATCCTGACTCTTCATAAACTCTGCAGCAGTTTTCCATCTCATACAGAATAAAGCATTCTTCTAGAAAAGTGAAATGTGTTCACTAATGATCTCTAAACAAAATTGTTCTCCTATACCTTTTTTAAATAACACGTTTACTTAATTTCATTACTAGTGGGAAATACTAAACCTGGCCACCAGCAGGAGGCAAAGACACCCCAGCCAAAGGCTTAAATACCTCCCCCACTCCCCTCATCCCCCAGTCATTCTGCCGAGGGAACAAGGATTAGTAGGAGAAATATCAGGGTATAAATGGTGCCAGAAGTACAAAACAAAACTTAGGTCCGCCCTACGGAGAAAACGTGCGGGGGCCGTGGACACTCCTCATACAGAAGGAAAAGAAAATGTATGCTTATCTGATAAATTTATTTCTTCTTTGACACAATGAGTCCACGGATCATCTCATCTTAATTACTAATGGGATATTCACATCCTGGTTAGCAGGAGGCAAAGAGCACCACAACAGTGCTGTTAAATAGCTCCTCTCTTTCCTCCCACTCCAGTCATTCGACCGAAGTTAAGAAGAGAAAGGAAAAGCCAAGGTGCAGAGGTGTCTGAAGTTTACAATAACCAACAACCTGTTTTACAAGAACAGAGCGGGCTGTGGACTCATCGGGGCCAAGTTATCAAGCCGTCAACCTCAAATACGCTGGAATTCCGCAGCGTATTTGTGGCGAGGCTGATTCGCCTTAGTTATCAAAGGCTAGAGACCGGCAAAAGTAGAATTTTGTGACGTAAACTTCGATCCGCCAGACTCAGTCCGACACAGATCGATTCTTACGTCACTCCAGATATTCCGCACACAAGTTCGGCACAATCTGACTACTTTTGCTAGCTATCAAAAAACTAGCAGGTACGCTCGACACTTTTCCGGCCCAGCGTACCTGGTTTTCAAACCGCCACCCTGGAGGCGGCGGATCCCATAGGAATCAATGGGAGTCTGACCATAGCGAAAGTACAAGTTCGCTGCTGCCAGACATCCCATTGATTCCTATGGGAACTGTCTGCACCTAACACCCTAACATGTACCCCGAGTCTAAACACCACTAATCTGTCCCCCCCTACACCTCTGCAACTAAATAAATGTATTACCCCCTAAACCGCGGCTGCCGGAGCCCACCGCAAGCTACTCTATACATATAAACCCCTAAACCGCCGCTCCCGGAGCCCACCGCAAGCTACTCTATACATATTAACCCCTAAACCGCTGCTCCCGGAGCCCACCGCAACTATAATAAATGTATTAACCCCTAAACCGCCGCTCCCTGACCCTGCCGCAACCTATATTACATTTATTAACCCCTAATCTGCCCCCTCTACACCGTCGCCACCTATAATACATTTATTAACCCGTATCCTGCCCCCCACTACACCGCCACCACTGTAATAAATTTATTAACCCCTAAACCTAAGTCTAACACTAACCCTAACACCCCCCTAACTTAAATATTAATTAAATAAATCTAAATAATATTTCTATTATGAACTAAATTAATCCTATTTAAAAAAAAAATACTTACCTTTAAAATAAACCCTAATATAGCTACAATATAAATAATAATTATATTGTAGCTATCTTAGGATTTATATTTATTTTACAGGCATCTTTCAATTTATTTTAACTAGGTACAATAGCTATTAAATAGTTATTAACTATTTAATAGCTTACCTAGCTAAAATAAAGAGAAATGTACCTGTAAAATAAAAACTAACCTAAGTTACAATTACACCTAACACTGCACTATCATTAAATACATTATTCCTATTTAAAACTAAATACTTACCTGTAAAAACTAAATACTTACCTGTAAAATAAACCCTAAAAGGGCCATTTGTGGGGCATGCCCCAAAGAATTCAGCTCTTTTGCCTGTAAAAGAAAAATACAACCCCCCCCCCAACATTAAAACCCACCACCCACATACCCCTAATCTAACCCAAACCCCCCTTAAAATAACCTAACACTAATCCCCTGAAGATCATCCTACCTTTAGTCGTCTTCACTCAGCCGAGCCACCGATGGAACTGAAGAGGAGACCCGGACCGGCAGAAGTGATCCTCCAAGCGGCGCTGAAGAAATCTTCCATCCGATGAAGTGATCCTCCAAGCGGCGCTGAAAAAGTCTTCCATCCGGGCGATGTCATCTTCCAAGAGGCGCTGAAGAAGTCTTCTATCCGGGCGATGTCATCTTCCAAGCCGGGTCTTGAATCTTCATCCCGCCGACGTGGAACATCCTTCTTTACCGACGGACTACCGACGAATGAAGGCTCCTTTAAGGGACGTCATCCAAGATGGCGTCCCTTCAATTCCGATTGGCTGATAGGATTCTATCAGCCAATCGGAATTAAGGTAGGAAAAATCTGATTGGCTGATTGAATCAGCCAATCAGATTCAAGTTCAATCCGATTGGCTGATCCAATCAGCCAATCAGATTGAGCTTGCATTCTATTCGCTGTTTCGATCATTATTATATTATTATTAATAAATTATTATTTATATTGTAGCTATATTAGGGTTTATTTTAAAGGTAAGTATTTATTTTTAAATAGGATTAATTTAGTTCATAATTTAAATATTAATTAAATAAATCTAAATAATATTTCTGTTAGGGGGGTGTTAGGGTTAGTGTTAGACTTAGGTTTAGGGGTTAATAAATTTATTACAGTGGCGGCGGTGTAGTGGGGGGCAGGATAGGGGTTAATAAATTTATTATAGGTGGCGACGGTGTAGGGGGGGGGCAGGATAGGGGTTAATAGGTATAATGTAGGTGGCAGCGGTGTCCGGGAGCGGCGGTTTAGGGGTTAATACATTTATCAGAGTTGCGGCAGGGTCTAGGAGCGGCGGTTTAGGGGTTAATACATTTATCAGAGTTGCGGCAGGGTCTAGGAGCGGCGGTTTAGGGGTTAATACATTTATCAGAGTTGCGGCAGGGTCTAGGAGCGGCGGTTTAGGGGTTAGTAACTTTATTTAGTTGCGGGGGGCGCCGGTATAGGGGGTAGAACAGTGCAGTTTAGTGTGAGTGCTTAGCGACAGGCTAGCAATAAAGCTGGGAAAAAGCCGAAGAGCAGCGAGATCGGATGAGTGATAACTCTCACAGTCCGCTGCTCATCGCCCCGCAGCATTTTGACAGCTTTATTTGATAACTTAGGCGAAATTTTTCAGGTTCGCGGCGGCGATGTGAGGCGAGCTTAGGCGGGCGTATTGGGCCGGCGAAGGCAGGAAAGTTGACACGTTGATAACTACTCCCCATCGTGTCAAAAAAGAAATAAATTTATCAGGTAAGTATAAATTTTCTTTTCTTTTTTAAGACACGATGAGTCCACGGATCATCTTAATTACTAATGGGATCCAATACCAAAGCTAGAGTACACAGATGATACGGGAGGGACAAGACAGGGAACCTAAATGAAAGGCACAACTGCTTGTAGAACCTTTCACCCAAAAGCTGCCTCAGCCGAGGCAAAGTAACAAAACTTGAAAAATCTTGAAAAAGAGTGAAGAGAGGACCAAGTTGCAGTCTTGCAAATCTGATCCACAGAAGCTTCACTTCTGAATGCCCAAAAGGAAGCAACAGCCCTCATGGAATGAGCCGTAACTCTCCTTGGAGGCTGTCTTCCAGCAGTCTCATATGCAAAACGTATGATACTCTTCAGCCAAAAAGAAAGAGAAGTAACCCTAGCTTTATGCCCCTTGCGTTTTCCTGAGAAAACCACAAACAAAGAAGAAGACTGACAATAGTCCTTAGTCGCCAGCAGGTAAAACTTTAAAGCACGGACCACGTCCAAATTGTGCAGAAGTATTTCCTTCTGAAAAGGATTAGGACACTAGAAAGGAACAACAATCTCCTGATTAATATTCCGATCAGAAACAACCCTAGGAAGAAATCCTAATTTAGGATGTAAAACTACCTTATCTGAATGGAAAAGATAAGGAGACTCATACTGTATTGCCAAGATTTCTGACACTCTCCGAGCAAAAGAAATAAAATTTTCCAAGATAACAACTTAATATCTAAGGAATGCATAGGCTCAAATGGAGCCCCTTGAAGAACTCTGAAAACTAAATTCAGACTCCATGGAGGAGTAACTGGAATGAACACAGGCCTGACAAAATGATTGTACATCTGGGACAACTGACAGACGTTTGTGTAACAAAAAAGATAAAGACAGAGATTTGACCCTTTAGAGAACTTGATGATAAACCCTTTCTCCAAACCCTCTAGGAGAAAAGACAAAATTCTAGGAATCCCAATTCTACTCCATGAGTAGCCCATGGATTCACACCAATAGAGATATTTACGCCATATCCTATGATAAATTTTTCTAGTGACAGGCTAACAAGCCTGAATCATGGCCTCAATGACCGAGTCAGAAAAACCCTGCTTGTATAATATTAAGCGTTCAATCTCCAAGCAGTCAGTTTCAGAGAAACCAGATTCGGGTGAAGGAGGGGCCCTTGAATTAGAAGGTCCTTCCTCAACAGAAGTCTCCAAGGTGGCAGAGATGACATGTCCACCAGATCTGCATACCAAATCCCGCAAGGCTAAGCCAGTGCTATGAGGATCACCAACGCTCTCTCCAGTTTGATTCAAGCAATGACCCGAGAAAGAAAAGCAAACGGAGGAAAGAGCTGGAGAACACATCCGGAAGGAGTTACCCCTCCCCCGGATGAAAAGTCTGCCTGCTCAGGAAATCCGCCTGGCAGTTGTCCACCCCTGGGATGTGGATCGCCGACAGACAATAAAAATGGGCCTCTGCCCACTGAATTATTTTAGATACCTCTGTCATCGCTAAGGAACTCCTCGTTCCTCCCTGATGATTGATGTAAGCCCACTGACGTTATTTTGTTCGACTGGAACTTGATAAACTGGACCGAGGCTAACTGAGGCCAGGCTAGAAGAACATTGTAGATCACTCTCAGATCCAAAATGTTTATAGGAAGAACGGAACACCCTGAGCCCTTAAAGAGCCACAGACTGCTCCCCACCCTAGAAGGCTGGCGACTATTGTCACAATCACCCAAGATGGTCTGTGAAGCAGGTTCCCTTGGAGAGATGATCCAGAGACAACCACCATTGAAGAGAATCCCTTGTCTCCTGCTCCAGTAGTATTCGAGGAGACAAATCTGTATAATCTCCGATCCATTGCCTGAGCATGCTTAACTGCAGAGTGTAACAACGCCTCTCCTTTTGTCTGATCTGCAGATAATCCTCTGGGAGGAAAACTTTTGAACTCTAATTTGTATCCCTGGGACACTACTTTCTATTGCCAAGGGATCCTGAACATCTCGAACCCAAGCCTGAGCCAAGACCGAAAGTCTGCCCCCTACAAGATCCGATCCCAGATCGGGGCATGTCCTTCATGCCGTCTTTGATTCAACAGCAGACTATTTGGATTTTTTTTTATTTCAAAAGAGATTATTTCCGTCAAGCTAGGTCCCAACAAGGTCCTCCCCTTGTAAGGAATCGCTAAAAGCTTAGACATAGAGCATACATTTGTAGAACAAGGCTCTAACCATAAGGCTCTATGAGCTGGAACAGAGAAACCTGAGACCTATGCTCTAGTTTGATAACCTGAAAGGAAGAATTAGCCAATTTGAAAGCTTTTATCCTATCCAGGATTTTATCCAGGGGAGTTAACCAATATGCTGCCGCACTAGCAATGGTAGCAAAGTACACAACTGGTTGCCATTGTAAGCCCTGGTGTAAATCCCCTTTTTAAATTTTTGTCCATAGGACCTTTGAAAAACCCAACTATCCTCTAAGGGTATAATAGTTCTCTTAGCTAAGCTGGAAACTACTCCTTCCACCCTAGAGAATGTTTACACAGCCTCCTTAGCTGAGTCGGCTATGGGAAACTTCTTTTAAAATAGGAAAATACAGTCTCTTCCATTCCTCATAACTTACTGGACGCACTATGATAGATTACCCCTGTAGTGTCGGAGTCGCCCAAGGTAGCTAAAACATCCTAAAGAAAACAAATGGAGGTGTTCAAGCTAAAAAACAAAGAAAAACAACTTCAGGTTCAAATATTGATATTATTCATCTGAGTCTGAGAATTCTCTCTCAGATAATCCCGAAGTATCTTCCTCTTTCAGGTAACAGAAGAACAATTCAGAATAGCCATGTAATGCCTGCAATGCAGAGCAACTCCGGGTGGAGTGTGAGAGGAAGCACAGGACACTGCATGTGGACCATAAAATTTTGTGGGACACTATAGGAAAAATTTGTGACATAGGTTGACCATTGTCAACAGACTCCTAAACAGCAAACCACTTAGAAGGAGTAGGTTCAGAAAAGTGTGACTTTTTAAATAAAAATTGACACATAAAAAACGTTACGGTCTCTTTAAATTTTAAAAAGTAACTTCTTATTTCTTCTTATTTCTGTGTGCAGAGATAAGTTAAATTAGCATACCAACATTGCAGAACTTATCAAAAAGAAAATGTATGCTTACCTGATAAATTTGTTCCTTTTTAGACACGATGAGTCCACGGATTTCATCCTTACTTGTGGGAGGAGGCAAAGAGCACCACAGCAAAGCTGTATATATAGCTCCTCCCTTACCACACACTCCAGTCATTCGACCGAAGTTAGGAAGAGAAATGAAAAGCCAAGGTGCAGAGGTGTCTGAAGTTTAACAAAAAAATAATAACCTGTCTCAAAGAACAGGGCGGGCCATGGACTCGTGTCTAAAAAGAAACATAATTTATGTAAGAACTTACCTGATAAATTCATTTCTTTCATATTAGCAAGAGTCCATGAGCTAGTGACGTATGGGATATACATTCCTACCAGGAGGGGCAAAGTTTCCCAAACCTTAAAATGCCTATAAATACACCCCTCATCACACCCACAATTCAGTTTAACGAATAGCCAAGAAGTGGGGTGATAAGAAAAAAGTGCGAAAGCATATAAAATAAGGAATTGGAATAATTGTGCTTTATACAAAAAAATCAAAACCACCACAAAAAAGGGCGGGCCTCATGGACTCTTGCTAATATGAAAGAAATTAATTTATCAGGTAAGTTCTTACATAAATTATGTTTTCTTTCATGTAATTAGCAAGAGTCCATGAGCTAGTGACGTATGGGATAATGATTACCCAAGATGTGGATCTTTCCACACAAGAGTCACTAGAGAGGGAGGGATAAAATAAAGACAGCCAATTCCTGCTGAAAATAATCCACACCCAGAATAAAATTTTAATGAAAAAACATAAGCAGAAGATTCAAACTGAAACCACTGCCTGAAGTACGTTTCTACCAAAAACTGCTTCAGAAGAAGAAAACACATCAAAATGGTAGAATTTAGTAAAAGTATGCAAAGAGGACCAAGTTGCTGTTTTGCAAATCTGATCAACCGAAGCTTCATTCTTAAACGCCCAGGAAGTAGAACTAACCTAGTAGAATGAGCTGTAATCCTTTGAGGCGGAGTGTTACCCGACTCAACATAGGCATGATGAAATAAAGATTTCAACCAAGATGCCAAAGAAATGGCAGAAGCTTTCTGGTCTTTTCTAGAACCGGAAAAGATGACAAATAGACTAGAAGTCTTTCGGAAAGACTTAATAGCTTCAACATAATATTACAAAGCTCTAACAGCATCCAAAGAATGCAATGATTTCTCCTTAGAATTCATAGGATTAGGACATAATGAAGGAACCACAATTTCTCTACTAATGTTGTTAGAATTCACAACCTTAGGTAAAAAATTCAAAAGAAGTTCGCAGCACCGCCTTATCCTGATGCAAAATCAGAAAAGGAGACTCACAAAAAAGAGTAGATAATTCAGAGACTCTTCTGGCAGAAGAGATGGCCAAAAGAAACAAAACTTTCCAAGAAAGTAATATAACGACCAAAGAATGTATGGGTTCAAAAGGAGAAGCTTGAAGAGCCCCCAGAACCAAATTCAAACTCCAAGGAGGAGAAATTGACTTAATGACAGGTTTTATACGAACCAAAGCTTGTACAAAACAATGAATATCAGGAAGATTAGCAATCCTTCTGTGAAAAAGACAAACCTTTATCTAAACCATCCTGAAGAAATATAAGTCTTCCAGACTCTATAATATATCTCTCTAGATACAGATTTACGAGCCTGTCACATAGTATCAATCACAGAGTCAGAGAAACCTCTTTGACCAAGAATCAAGCGTTCAAACTCCACACCTTAAAATTAAGGTTTTGAGATCCTGATGGAAAAAAGAACCTTGAAACAGAAAGACTGGTCTTAACGGAAGAGTCCACAGCTGGCAAGAGGCCATCCGGACAAGATCCGCATACCAAAACCTGTGAGGCCATGCTGGAGCTACCAGCAGGACAAACGAGCATTCCTTTAGAATATTAGAGAATACCCTTGGAAGAAGAACTAGAGGCGGAAAGATATAGGCAGGATGACACTTGTAAGGAAGAGATAATGCATCCACTGCCTCCGCCCGAGGATCCCTGGATCCGGACAGATACCAGGGAAGTTTCTTGTTTAGATGAGAAGCCATCAGATCTATTTCTGGGAGTTCCCACATTTGAACAATCTGAGGAAATGCCTCTGGGTGAAGACCATTCGCCCAGGTGCAACGTTTGGCGACTGAGATAATCCGCTTTCCAATTGTCCATACCTGGGATATGAACCGCAGAGATTAGACAGGAGCTGGATTCCGCCCAAACCAAAATTCGAGATACTTCTTTCATAGCCAGAGGACTGTGAGTCCCTCCTTGATGATTGATGTATGCCACAGTTGTGACATTGTCTATCTGAAAACAAATGAACAAATCTCTCTTCAGAAGAGGCCAAGACTGAAGAGCTCTGAAATTGCACGGAGTTCCAAAATATTGATCGGAAATCTCACCTCCTGAGATTCCCAAACCCCTTGTGCCGTCAGATACCCCCACACAGCTCCCCAACCTGTAAGACTTGCATCTGTTGAGATTATAGTCCAGGTCGGAAGAACAAAGAAGCCCCCTGAACTAAACGATGGTGATCTGTCCACCATGTCAGAGAGTGTCGTATAATCGGTTTAAAGATATTAATTGAGATATCTTTGAGTAATCCCTGCACCATTGGTTCAGCATACAGAGCTGAAGAGGTCGCATGTGAAAACGAGCAAAGGAGATCGCATCTGATGCGGCAGTCCTAAGACCTAAAATTTCCATGCATAAGGCTACCAAAGGGAATGATTGTGACTGAAGGTTTTGACAAGCTGATATCAATGTTAAACTTCTCTTGTCTGACAAGGACAGAGTCATAGACACTGAATCTATTCTAGAAACCTAAAAAGGTTACCCTTGTCTGAGGAATCAATGAACTGATTGGTAAATTGATCCTCCAACCATGAACTTGAAGAAACAACACAAGTCGATTTGTATGAGATTCTTCGAAAATGAGAAGACTGAGCAAGTACCCAGATATCGTCCAATAAGGAAATACCAAAAACCCTGTTCTCTGATTACAGAAAGAAGGGCACCGAGAACCTTTGAAAAAGATTCTTGGAACTGAGGCTAGGCCAAACGGTAGAGCCACAAAACTGGTAATGCTTGTCTAAAAAGAGAATCTCAGACACTAAAAGTGATCTGGATGAATCGGAATATGCAGATGCACATCCTGTAAATCTATTGTAGACATATAATGCCCTTGCTAAACAAAAGGCAGGACAGTCCTACAGTAACCATCTTGAATGTTGGTATCCTTACATAACGATTCAATATTGATAGATCCGGAACTGGTCTGAAGGAATTGACCTTCTTTGGTACAATGAAGAGATAAAATAAAACCCCAGCCCCTGTTCCAGAACTGGAACTGGCATAATTACTCCAGCCAACTCTAGATCTGAAACACATTTCAGAAATGCTGAGCCTTTGCTGTGTTAACTGGGACACGGGAAAGAAAAAAATCTCTTAGCAGGAGGCCTTAACTGAAGCCAATTCTGTACCTTTCTGAAACAATGTTCTGAAACCAGAAATTGAGAACGGAATTGATCAAAATTTCTTTGAAGAAAACGTAATCTGCCCCATACCAGCTGAGCTGGAATAAGGTCCGCACCTTCATGGGTACTTAGGAGCTGGCTATAGGTTTTCTATAAGGCTTGGATATATTCCAAACTGGAAATAGTTTCCAAACTGATACCGCTCCTGAGAATGAAGGATCAGGCTTTTGTTCCTTATTGTGAGGAAAGGAACGAAAATGATTATTAGACCTAAATTTACCTTAAATTTTTTATCCTTTGGTAAAAAAGTTCCCTTCCTTCCAGAAACAGTTGAAATAATAATTTATTACCCTGGAAAGAAAGGGAAAGCAAAGTTGACTTAGAAGACATATCAGCATTCCAAGTTTAATCCATAAAGCTTTTCTAGCTAAAATAGCTAGAGACATATACCTGACATCAACTCTAATGATATCAAAAGATGGTATCACCAATAAAATTATTAGCATGTTATAGAATAATAATAATGCTATAAAATTATGATCTGTTACTTGTTGCGCTAAAGCTTCTAACCAAAAAGTTGAAGCTGCAGCAACATCCGCTAAAAATATAGCAGGTCTAAGAAGATTACCTGAACATAAGTAAGCTTTTCTTAGAAAGGATTCAATTTTCCTATCTAAAGGATCCTTAAATGAATTACTATCTGCCGTAGGAATACTAGCACATTTAGCAGGAGTAGAGACAGCCCCATAACCTTAGGGATTTTGTCCCAAAACTCTAATCTGTCAGATGGCACAGGATATAATTGCTTAAACGTTTAGAAGGAGTAAAAGAATTACCCAAATTATTCCATTCCCTGGAAATTACTTCAGAAATAGCATCAGGGAGATTAAACACTTCTGGAATAACTACAGGAGATTTAAAAACCTTATTTAAACGTTTAGATTTAGTATCAAGAGGACCAGAATCCTCTATTTCTAATGCAATTAATACTTGATGATGTTCATTTAAAAATTCATCTGAAAAAAGAGAAGTTTTAAAAGACTTTTATGTAAACTAGAAGGAGAAATAACAGACATAGCCTTCTTAATGGATTTAAAAAATAAAATCTCTTATGTTTATCAGGAACACTCTGAAAATTAGATGTTGACGGAACAGCAACAGGTAATGTAACAGTACTAAAGGAAATTTTATCTGCATTAATAAGTTTGTCATGACATGCAATACAAACAACAGCTGGAGAAACAGATACCAAAAATTATAGCAGATACACTTAGCTTGGTAGCTCCAGCACTAGACAGCGATTTTCCTGTAGTATCTTCTGACTCAGATGCAACGTGAGACATCTTGCAATATGTAAGAGAAAAAACAACATATAAAGCAAAATTGATCAAATTCCTTAAATGACAGTTTCAGGAATGGGAAAAAATGCCAAAGAACAAGCTTCTAGCAACCAGAAGCAATGAAAAAATAAGACTTAAATAATGTGGAGACAAAAGAGACGCCCTTATTTTTTAGCGCCAAATAAGACGCCCACATTATTTGGCGCCTAAATGCTTTTGGCGCCAAAAATGACGCCACATCCGGAACGCCGACATTTTTGGCGCAAAATAACGTCAAAAAATTACGCAACTTCCGGCGACACGTATGACGCCGGAAACGGAAAATAATTTTTGCGCCAAAAAAGTCC
This sequence comes from Bombina bombina, assembly GCF_027579735.1. Taxonomy (NCBI): domain Eukaryota; kingdom Metazoa; phylum Chordata; class Amphibia; order Anura; family Bombinatoridae; genus Bombina; species Bombina bombina. The sequence continues at coordinate 512,703,586 of NC_069500.1, forward strand.
ATGCCAAGAATGACGCAATAAAATGAAGCATTTTCAGCCCCCGCGAGCCTAACAGCCCACAGGAAAAAAAGTCAAATTTTTGAAGGTAAGAAAAAATGATTAATTCAAATGCATTATCCCAAATATGAAACTGACTGAAAAATAAGGAAAGTTGAACATTCTGAGTCAAGGCAAATAAATGTTTGAATACATATATTTAGAACTTTATAAACAAAGTGCCCAACCATAGCTTAGAGTGTCACAGAAAATAAGATTTACTTACCCCAGGACACTCATCTACATGTTTGTAGAAAGCCAATCCAGTACTGAAACGAGAATCAGCAGAGGTAATGGTATATATAAGAGTATATCGTCGATCTGAAAAGGGAGGTAAGAGATGAATCGCTACGACCGATAACAGAGAACCTATGAAATAGACCCCGTAGAAGGAGATCACTGCATTCAAATAGGCAATACTCTCCTCACATCCCTCTGACATTCACTGCACGCTGAGAGGAAAACCGGGCTCCAACTTGCTGCGGAGCGCATATCAACGTAGAATCTAGCACAAACTTACTTCACCACCTCCATCGGAGGCAAAGTTTGTAAAACTGAATTGTGGGTGTGGTGAGGGGTGTATTTATAGGCATTTTAAGGTTTGGGAAACTTTGCCCCTCCTGGTAGGAATGTATATCCCATACGTCACTAGCTCATGGACTCTTGCAAATTACATGAAAGAAAAATTTATCAGGTAAGCATAAATTTTATTTTATTTTTAAAGACACGATGAGTCCACAGATTTAATCCTTACTTGTGGGATACAATACCAAAGCTATAGCACACGGATGAAAAGGGAGGGACAAGACAGGGAACCTAAACGGAAGGCACCACTGCTTGAAGAACCTTTCTCCCAAAAACAGTCTCAGCCGAAACAAAGATATCAAATTTGTAAAATTTAGAAAAAGTTTGAAGAGAAGACCAAGTTGCAGCCTTGCAAATCCGCTCAACTGAAGCATTATGTTAGAATGTCCACGAGGAAGCAACAGCCCAGGTGGAATGAGCTGAAACTCTGTCAGGAGGCTGCTGTCCAGCAAACTCATATGCAAAACGGATGATACTCTTCAACAAAAAGGAAAGAAGTAGCTGTATGACCCTTACGTTCTCTAGAAAAAATGTCAAACAGAAAGAACGATTGATGAAAATCCGTAGTCGCTTGTAAATAAAAGTTTTAAAACACGGACTAAAATCCAAAATGTGCAGAAGACGTTCCTTCTGAGAGAAAGATTAGGACACAAGGAAGGAACAGCAATTTCCTAATTAAAGGGACAGTCTACACCAGAATTGTTATTGTTTAAAAAGAAAGATAATCCCTTTTTTACCCATTCCCCAGTTTTGCATAACCAACACAGTTATATTTATATATTTTTTACCTCTGTGATTATCTTGTATCTAAGCCTCTGCAAACTGCCCCTTTATTTCAGTTCTTTTGACAGACTTGCAGTTTAGCCAATCAGTGATGGCTCCCAGGTAACTTCACGTGCATGAGCACAGTGTTATCTATATGAAAAACTTGAACTAACACCCTCTGGTGGTGAAAAACCTGTTAAAATGCATTCTTAAGAGGCGGCCTTCAAGATCTAAGAAATTAGCATATGAACCTCCAAGGTTAAGCTTTCAACTAAGAATACCAAGAGAACAAAGAAAAATTGGTGATAAAAGTAAATTGGAAAATTGTTTAAAATTACATGCCCTATCTGAATCATGAAAGTTTTTTTTGGACTAGACTGTCCCTTTAATGTTCTCTTCTGAAACAACAAAACGGAAATTCAGCCCCCTACAAGACCCAATCCCGGACCGGGGCATGTTCCCTATGCTGTTTTTGATTCAACAACAGGCTATGTGTTCACCAAAATCTTAGCCTTAGAACATATATCCATAAAACAAGGCTCTAACCACAAGGCTCCAAGAGCTGGAACAGAGTCACCTATGCTCCCAGTTTGATAACAGGAAGGTAAGAAATTGAAATAAAGGAATTAGCCACTTGAAAGCTGTATCCAGTCCTGGATTTTATCCAGGGAAACTACTGACTAGTAGCCTCAGACAACGCATCAAACGAATATGCCGTCACACCAGTGACGGTAGCAAAGTACACAGATGGTTGCCATTGTATAGGAATATCCTCTAAGGGTATATAAGTTCTCGTAGTTTAGTTGAAACTACTCCTTCCCCCTAAGGAATGACGTCCAGCCTCCTAGCTGATACGGCTATGGGAAACAGTCTTTGAAGGAAACGCAGGGCACTGCTTGTGGGCCATAAAATTTCGACGGAAACTTACAGGAAAAAATTTGTGGCCATTGTTAACAGACTCCCAAACAGCAATCTCCGTAGAAGGAGTAGGTTCAAAAATATAATTGAACAAAATTTAATAAATTTAAATTAAATTTAATAAAATCTTTCACATAGGAAACGATACAGATCCTTCAAATCTGAAAAGTAACTTTATTCTTGTGTGTGTTTGTTTCTCCTCAGTCACAAATGATGAACTAACAAATTAAACAGCTGAAATTCATTTATTATAAAGTACACAGAAAAAAACGTTACTGTCTCTTTAAATCTTAAAGTAAGTAATTTTTGTGTGTTTTTGTACCATCCTACGTCACAAAGGATGAATTAACAATAAACAGCTGCAATTCTTTTAATAAAATTTACACAGAATTTTTTTTACTGTCTCCTTAAATTTTAAAAGAACGTCATATTTCTGTTGTGCAGAAACAATCCAATAACAATATTAAAATGGCTGTAACAAGACATCGCAAAGGACATCAAAAGTAAATTCTTTGCAAGGAACCACAGAGCACCGCCTGTGGGTCATAAATAATTTTGGACACTATAGGTAGAAAATTGTGGCATGGATTGACAGTCATTGCTTTAGAAGGAGTATTTAAAATAAGAATTAACACATAAAAATATGTTACTGTCTCTATCAAATTTTAAAAAGGATAACATTTTTCCTTTTTAATAACTTGCAGTAAATAGGGCAAAAACAGCGTAAATAATTTAGCTAGTTATTAATACCCCTCAGCAGTATCTGAGTAGGATGCTCTCTAAACCTGAACCCCACCGCAACAGTGAAAAAATAGGCTACAATCTCAATTAGCCTAAAATATGTTAAAACATAACTCTTTGGACCCTGTAAAACTGATCCATATAGAGAAGGGAAACAGGGCACATAACACTCCTAATGACCACCCTCGTGGGAATTGACATAACCTATCTCCCGGTCGGCATATAGATCTATTGAACCGCCGGGAGATGATAATGAGCGCACCATGTAAATGGCGTCCCCCCAAGGACCGCCCTTCGTGGACATTGACACAACAGTTAGCTCCCGGGCGGCATGTTAGATTTATTGAACCGCCGGGAGATAAAAAGGACTCGTAATGTAAATGGTGTCTCCTCAAGGACCGCCCTTCGTGGGCATTGACACAACAGTTATCTCCCGGGCGGCATGTTAGATTTATCGAACCACCGGGAGATAAAAAAAAGTAAAAGTAAAAGGCGTCTTAAAGGACCGCCCTTCGTGGGCGTATGCAGACTTAACCATACAGTCATCTCCCGGACGGCATGTCTTCTGTAACCGCCGGGAGATGTGACAGAGTGCCCCAGAAACTACCTGATACAGACAGTTTAAACAAAAAAGGCTCTCAAGTACCCCCGTAGTTTCCATCTTGAAGCATAGGGAAAGAGTCGCACAGTCATCTCCCGGTCGGCATGCTTGTTTTATGTAACCACTGGGAGATGTGATAGGTTGTCAAGGGGAATTTGAACCCTGGCCCTGATTCAATTATACCCGCCTAGGGAAATATCAGCACAGTCATCTCCCGGGCGGCATGTAGTTAATGTAACCGCAGGGAGATTAGGTCTTCCTAAAGAGCCTAAGTAAGCTGATAGATTGCCCCTTCAACAGTGACAATGTCCGGTACTACATAACTGCCGAGACTATGTACATGTGCTGTCTAAAATTCCCATGAAAGGAAAAAACATAACTGAATAAAGAGCCCATATCTTTCTCTAAGGGCTGCTATTCACAATTTGAGTGGCTAACTTCTTCTGAGTTCTTTTCTATCTTCTAAGCCCAGAAATAAAAAATGGCACTTACCTCACCATCTGCCAACAGCAAAGGCAGCTCCCAGGCGTGTGAAGTCCTACTGCTCACATGGACCTGAGGATTACAAGGAAAACACTGAGTAAGATCCCTCAGATTTTTCCCCCGAAAAGGGCAGCAACAGTATATGGGAGGCGCAGTGAGAATTATGTCCCACAAGTTCCCATTGCTTTAAAGCCACCAAATGCTCTACTGTAGAGACTGATCTGGTCTAGGCTACACCCTAGAACAAAGTAGCACTCTCTGGCACTACTTTAAAAATAATAAACTCTTGATTGAAGAATCTATAACTAACACCTCACTTTACCTCTTCCTATCACTAACACAGGCAAAGAGAATGACTGGAGTGGGAGGGAAGGGAGGAGCTATATATACAGCTTTGCTGTGGTGCTCTTTGCCTCCTCCTGATGACCAGGAAGCGTAATCCCACAAGTAAGGATGAAATCCCTGGACTCATCGTGTCTTTAAAAAGAAAAACGTTACTTCTTAGTTCACGGACATCGCCATGACATTAAAGAAGCAATGTCTTGTGCAGCAATTCCAGATGGAAATTGCAAGTGTGAGAGAAAAATTAATGTACACTTCTTTAATCAATCTGCCTCACAAATGGCAGAATACTTAAATAAAGACTTAATCTGTTGCTAATAAAAATTAATATATAGCAAGCGAAATGTTAGAGTAATTCATTTTCTTTTTACGAGGTCAGACATGGCTGAACATGTATGAGAGAATTGCCAATACTGTACTGCTAAACTCTGTCTACACCTCAGCCTGACCCAGCTGAGGCGTCAGACAGACTCTCTATACAAGTCCTCACCTTAATATAGTGCTGTTTAAAATGCGCCTTTTCCAGTGATGGTTTTTACTGTGCACTGGGTATACTTCCATGTACGTGCACTTTAAATGTGTATCGTTTCTTAAGCGCAAGAGTTTAGACAAGAATATCTTCGTCTCTTCCGATAACCGGAAGTGATAGGAAGGAAGTGTTTTCTGTACGGCGCCATCCTCCACTCTTAGTCTATAGTCAGAACTGTTAGGAGGGAGGAGAGAAATACCTCAGCGCCATTTACAAGCTCCGCCCCTCGTTGGAGTTACCCAAACCATCTCCCGGTCGACATTGTTTGAGTAAAGGCAACGGGATCAAAAAGATAGACTTTACTCAATTGACAGGATAGATCTTTACTCGTTTTAAAAGATGCTAGTACACTGTTATCACTCGCGGAAACATCACACAGTACCAACAGCTATTCCATATAAATAAATAAAACTCAATATGTAATCTCCCGGTCGCCATTGTCTAAATATAGCCACCGGGAGCAAGTGGGCAGACTGAACAGCTGCAGTGTAAACAGCTGCTCAGTCCGAGTGCCAGAAAAACCATGTTAGCAGTGTTTTGCACAGATTCTAAATCGTCAGCACCTTTAGGCTTGATAGACAACGCCACATGTCTTAGAGCACACACCGCAATGTAAACCCATATGCCATCACCCAGTCGGCCTTATTATTAGATGAGACCGCCGGGAAATGAAAAACATGCCAGTGCCTGCGTCCTAACTGCCTTAATGTCCCCTACTAAAACTAGGAGAATCTGAGTCCAAGTTCAATGAGGTTAGATGAAAAATTAATAAAGTGCCCAAACTTTTTCTGAGATTCTCTACCCCCAGAAAAAAGTTAGCACTTACCTCATCTTCTGCCTGGCAGCAAAGGCAGTTCCCAGGTTTAAGAGGTCCTCTCCCTCCCATGGACCTGTAAATAAACGAAAGTCCTGAGTAAAAATCCCTCAGGTTTTCTTGGTAAGGGCAGCATCAGAAAATGGGAGGCGCAGTGAGAATTATGTCCCACAAGTTACCATTGCTCTAAAGCCAACAAAGCTCTACTGAAGAGACTGATATGGACTATGGCTACACCCTAGAACAAAGCAGCACAATCTTGCACTACTTTAAAAATAATAAACTCTTGATTGAAGAATCTAATCTAACACTTCACTATACCTCTTCCTATCACTAACGTAGGCAAAGAGAATGACTGGGGTGGGAGGGAAGGGAGGAGCTATTTAACAGCTCTGCTGTGGTGCTCTTTGACTCCTCCTGCTGACCAGGAGGTGAATATCCCATTAGTAATTAAGGTGATCCGTGGACTCGTGTCTTAAAAAAGAAAGGAAATTATCTAGTAAGCATAAATGATGTTTTCCTTCTTAATATGAGTCTCCACGGCTTCATTCCTTAATTGTGGTAAACATATACCCAAGCTCTAGAGGACACTGAATGAAACGGGAGGGTAAAAAGAGAGGCGGACCGTATTCTGAGGGCACCACAGCCTGCAAAACCTCTCCCCCAAAAGTCAAAACTTGTAAAATTTTGGAAAGGTATGTAAAGAGGACCAGGTAGCCGCCTTACAAATCTGCCTCATAGATGCCTCATTCTTAAAGGCCCAAGAGGAAGCCACTGCTCTTGTGAAGTAACCAATCTTTTGAAGAAGAAGGGCTAGGACAGAAGGAAGGAACGACAATTTCTTGATTGATGTTGCAATCAGAAACAACCTTAGGAAGAAAACCTTACCAGCCTTATCACCATGGAATACTAGGTAAGGGGGCTCACATTGCAAGGCAGCCATCTCAGATACTCTGCGTGCCGAGGCTATAGCCAGTAAAGAGAGAACTTTCCAAGATAGTAATTTAATGTCAAGACTGTGCATAGGCTCAAACGGAGCCCTCTGCAAAACCTTAAGAACAAGATTTAAACTCCAAGGAGGAGCGTTAGGTCACACACAGGTCTGATTCTAGTCAGACCCTGAACAAAAGACTGGACGAAAGGCCCTTCTCCAGGCCATCCTGAAGAAAAGAAAGAATCCTGGAAACCCTGACCTTATGCCAGGGAAATCCACGCTCTTCACACCAGAAGAAGTAGGTCCTCTACACCTTATGATAGATGCGAGTTACCGGCTTACGAGCTTGAATATGAGTATCAATAACTCTCTCTGATAAACCTCTCTTGGCTAGGACTAAGCGTTCAATCTCCACGCAGTCAGCCTCATAGGTAACCTCCATGGAGGAGATGAGGACATCCCCACCAGATCTGTGAACCAAATCCTCCGAGGCCACGATGGAGCAATTAGAATCACTGACGCTCGTTTCTGCTTGATGCGGGCCACCACACGAGGTAGAAGTGGTAATGGCGGGAAAAAGTAGATCAGACTGAACCTCCAAGGCACCGCTAATGCATCTATTAGCTCCGCCTGAGGATCTCTGGACCGAGACCCATATCTGGGTAGCTTGGAATTGAGCCGGAACACCATGAGATCTACAGTTGTGCTCATAAGTTTACATACCCTGGCAGAATTTATGATTTCTTGGCCATTTTTCAGAGAATATGAATGATAACACAAAAACTTTTCTTTTACTCATGGTTAGTGTTTGGCTGAAGCCATATATTATCAATCAACTGTGTTTACTCTTTTTAAATCATAATGACAACAGAAACTACCCAAATGACCCTGATCAAAAGTTTACATACCCTGGTAATTTTGGCCTGATAACATGCACACAAATTGACACAAAGGGGTTTAAATGGCTATTAAAGGTAACTATCCTCACCTGTGATCTGTTTGCTTGTAGTGTGTGTGTGTGTGTGGGGAGATCTCAAACGTGCAGTTCATGCAAGACAGCCCAAGAATTTACAGGAACTGGAGGCTTTTTGCTAGGAAGAATGGGCAGCTTTACCATCTGAGAAGATAAAGAGCCTCATCCACAAATGATTTCAAGCTGTCATTGATGTTAAAGGGGGCAATACACGGTATTAAAAACTGAGGTATGTAAACTTTTGATCAGGGTCTTTTTGGTAGTTTGTTGTCATTAAAAAGAGTAAACACAGTTGATTGATAATAAATGGCTTCATCCAAACACTAACCATGAGTGAAAGAAAAGTTTTTGTGTTATCATTCATATTTTCTGAAAAATGGCCAAGAAATCATAAATTCTGCCAGGGTATGTAAACTTATGAGCACAACTGTATCTCCGGTGTCCCCCATCTGCTGCAAATCTCCGAATACACCTCGGGATGGAGAGACCATTCCCCCGAATGAAAGGATTGTCTGCTGAGGAAATCCGCTTCCCAGTTGTCCCATTCCAGAATCCGAGATACTTTCCTCATTGCGAGGGAGCTCCTTGTTCCCCCCCTGATGGTTGATTTAAGCCACCGAGGTTATGTTGTTCGACTGGAATCGGATAAACTGGGCCGAAACCAGAAGGGGCCAAGCCTTTAGAGCATTGAAGATTGCTCGAAGTTCCAAGATGTTGATTGGGAGGAGGGACTCCTCTCGAGTCCACAGGCCTGCACCCCAAACAGCTCCCCATCATGTGAGACTCGCGTCCGTAGTCACAATCTCCCAGGATGGTCTCAAGAAGAACGTCCCTTGTGATAGGTGATCTGGACAAAGCCACCAGGAGAGCGATTTTGTCGAACGGCTGTCCAGAGAAATCTGTTGAGACAGATCTGAATGATTGCCGTTCCGTCTCAGCATGCACAGCTGAAGAGGTCTTAGATGGAATCTGGCAAAGGGGATGATGTCCATGCAGGACATTGAGTCCAATTACCTCCATACACCGAGCCACAGATGGCCTGATGGAGGTCTGGAGGGCAAGACAACTGGAAGTTAGCTTGTAACGTCTCTGGTCTGTAAGAAATATCCTCATAGATATGGAGTCTGTTATTGTACCCAGGAACTGCACCCTGGTACTGGGAATAAGAGAACTCTTTTCTTAGTTTATCTTCCATCCATGAGATCGAAGAAGAGAAAGAAGTGCTATTGAATGGTCCTCTGCTAGACGACAGGACGGTGCTTGGATCAAAATATCGTCTAAGTATGGCGCCACTGCAATCCCTCTGGTTCTGGCCACTGGGAGCAGAGCCCCCAGAACCTTTAGTAAAAACCCTTGGAGCAGTAGCTATAACAAACGGAAGTGCAATGAACTGGAAGTGCTGGTCCAGGAAAGCAAATCTTAGGAACTTGAAGTGTTCCTCGTGTATAGGGACGTGAAGGTAGGCATCCTTCAGGTCTATTGTGGTCATAAATTGTCCTTCCTGGACTAAAGGAAGAATGGACCTTATTGTCTGCATCTTGAACGAGGGGACTGCCAGGAATTTGTTTAAACACTTTAGATCCAGAATTGGAAGAAAAGTGCTCTCCTTCTTTGGGACCACAAACCGGTTTGAGTAGTATCCCAGACCACTCTCTGCTGGAGGTACCTGTACAATGACCCCCAGGGCGGAGAGGTCCCTCACACACCCTATAAAAGCCTCTCTCTTTTCTGGCCTCGAAGACAGGTTTGATATGAGGAATCTGCCCCTGGGAGGATGAGACTTGAAACCTATACTGTATCCTTGAGCAATGATCTCCAGTACCCACGGGTCTTGCACGTCCCCAAGCCAAGCTTCTGAAAAGAGTGACAGTCTGCCCTCTACCAGATCCAAAGTCGGACCGGGGGCCACTCCTTCATGCTGACTTTGACTCGGCGGGCTTCTTATTCTGCTTGGATTTATTCTAGAACTGAGGAGGTTTCCAAGTACCCTTGGACTGATCCGGCTTTGCAGAGGGCTGCTGACGTTGGGATTTGTCCGAACGAAAGGAACAAAAATTAGGACCTTGTCCCTTAGGACCTTGTCCCTTAGGTTTGTCCAGGCCTGGAACATAAATAATCTTTCCCTTGAATTGGAGGGAAAGAAGTTGAGACTTCGAAGTCATGTCCGCAGACCAAGATTTCAGCCAGAGTGCCCTACGGGCTAGCACAGAAAAACCTGAAGCCTTGGCGTTCAGGCGAATAATCTGCATATTTGCATCACAAATAAAAGAATTAGCTACCCTTAAGGCCCTAATTCTTTCCTGGATCGTGTCGAGGGGACCCTTCACCTCGATCAACTCAGATAAGGAGTCGCACCAGTAGGTAGCCGCTCCCGCAACCCCAGCAACAGCCGCTGCCAGTTGGAACAAATATCCTGTATGCTGAAACATTATTCTTAATAGAGTTTCCAGCTTCTTATCCATGAGCTCTTTAAATGACAAACTATCCTCAAGTGGGATAGTAGTGCACTTAGCAAGCGTGGAGATAGCACCGTCTACTTTTGGGATGGAACCCCACAACTCCAACTAAGAGTCTGGAACCAGGAACAATTTCTTAAAGGAACAAGAAGGGGAAAAAGAAGAACGAGTCTTACCCATTAATTCTTAATAATGTTCACCATCTTTATGGGAACCGGGAAAGTCTGTGGTACCACCCTGCCTCTTAGACCTTATCTAATTTAGCAATACAAGGTTCCTCAGGTAACTTAGGTTCTGGAACCTCTAAAGTAGCCAAAAAACTTCCTTTAGCAGAAAGCGTAAGTGTTCATTCCTAAATCTAAAGTCTGGTTCCTCTGCCGCCCGTCAGCTTAGATGCAGCAGATTCCGTCTTTCTAGAAAGAGCATCCTCTCGAGTATCAGAGGCGTCTTGATCATCGGATAATCTTGTGTCAGATAAATCCAATAAACTAGTAGATGACCCCCTAGAAAGGATAGCAATATTTAACCTTTCGCTTGCGCTTAGCAGTGCGAGGTAAAGCACTAAAGGCCATAGACACTGCGGTCTGTAACTGTTCAGTAAAGTCTGACGGTAAAAGGGCCCCTCCAGGTGGAGTAATAGGAGTGCTATGGGAAGCTGCATGTGTATTAGGAGATGAATGTACGGTGCACACCTCACGAGATGGAGACTCCTTAGAGGTAGAAGGCTCAGTAGTACTAAACATATTAGCTTTCTTTGATAAGATTACTTTATCAAGGCATGTGGAACATAATTGAGCAGGCGGGTATACCGTGGCATCATCACAATATAAACAGGCATTAGCTTTAGGTAAGGAGGGAGTACCCTCTAGCGAATCAGAGTCCTTTATAGCTTGCGCTTATAACAAGGACTATAGACAAAGTTAAATGGCAACTTTTCCTGTGACGAAAGGCAAAGAATGACTGGGGGATGAGGGGAGGTATTTAAGCCTTTGGCTGGGATGTCTTTGCCTCCTCCTGTATTGTAAAAGTTTACTTTTCCCTTTCACAGACATTTTTTGGGTTCTGATCTTTGGTAGATAAACCTTGCAAATCTGAGAAACCTGAAATGACCTGGATGAAAGGAAACATGAAGATGAGCATCCCTCTGAGCTTACAGAAGAAAATGCAGGTATTAATTTTGAAATGAAGACCCTTCAACTTGTTCATCTCTTTCATGCCAAAATTGCAACTCCATTTCTGGAAAGGTGGCTAGATTGGGGGAAAAAACCTTGACCTTGTTTTTAAGAAGAAACAGTTATAACTAACCTAAGAGATTTCGCAAAGCAGCAAAGAGGATATTAAACTCAAAAATGTTTTAGCTACCAAATGTAAACCACAATGTTCTGAAAGGAAGCATTAAAACATGCGTCTATCAAGGTAAAGAGGTCAAGTTAGGATCTGAGCACCACTGGCAGAGGAAATCTCCAAATGAACTGAAACAAGAGAAGCAGCATAATGATCACAAATTTCATGATGCCTTTATGCTGAAATGTATCAAAACGTTAAAGTAATGTTTTATTTGTTGCATCTAAAAGTTTTGTTATTTGGAGAGAAAAATAGTGTGTTCCTGTTCTGGACATGTCACATTTAACCAGTCTCCCCAGTGATCAATTGGGAACAAAAACAAGCAACATCTATTTAAAGGGACAGTCTACACCAGAATTTTTATTGTTTAGAAGGATAGATAATTCATTTATTGTCCATTCCCTAGTTTTGCACAACCAACACAGTTATATAAATACAGTTTTTACCTCTGTGATTACCTTGTATCTAAGTTTCAGCAAACTGCCCCCTTATTTCAGTTCTTTTGACTGACATCCATTTTAGTCAATCAGAGCTGGCTCACCTGATCTCCACGTGCGTGAGCACACAGTGTTATCTATATGACATGCATGAACTAACACCCTCTAGTGGTGAAAAACTGTCAAAATTCCCTGAGAGAAGAGGTGGCCTTCAAGGGCTTAGATATTAGCATATGAACCTCCTAGGTTTAGCTTTCAACTAAGAAAACCAAGAAACAAAGCAAAATTTGTGATATAAGTAAATTGGAAAATTGTTTAAAATTACATTTTCTATCTGAATCATGAAACTTTATTTTGGACTAGACTGTCCCTTTAACCAATAAAAATGTAAAATGGATAACCCATCTAAATAATGGGATTACATATACATTTAAGTTCTACACATACGACGCTTGCAAAAAGCATATGAAACATAAATAGATTGTTTGGAGAGAGCAGATGTTTTTTTCTCTAATCTTATGTGTAAACATTTCATGCAAGAATTATAACTGGGGCTCTCTGGAATTTGCCAATTTAAGAATTGTAGACTGGCATGGAAATGCAGATTGGATTGGTGCAAAACACTCAATGCAAGAACCTGAGCAACAGCCAAATATATGGTGCATACCAATCATTATCTGTGAACGTCCTTTTAACTTTACCCTTGTTCACATGAGAGGAAGTACATTTAGACCCAAAATATTACTGTCAACAAAACACATTCATCCTAACCAACTTCTAAACTCTTCTCATTGTCTGTTTCATAATAAAGTGTGCAGGACAGAGTTAAGGGGAAATAGTCTCACCTTCTTCCCATTGTGATGGTGGTGATGGTGATGATGATGGTGTGAGGGCTGAATTCCTCCCATACTTGTGATTGAAGAAGAGGAGGATTTGGATTTTTTGCTCTTATGTTTTTTATGTTTTCTTCGGGTCTCCATGTACTGGAATAAAAAAATAAAAATAAAAAAAATTTGTTTTATTTCAGCAGCAGTCTAGACCCTTTAAATCCACTAGATGTAAAGCAATGAGGTCATGGGACATCCAGCTTTTCCTTTATTATAATGTGGTTAAGACCCATAGCACAATTTGTTGGTAAGTTATATAAAAACATAATTTATGCTTACCTGATAAATTTATTTCTCTTGTAGTGTGTTCAGTCCACGGGTCATCCATTACTTATGGGATATATTCTCCTTCCCAACAGGAAGTTGCAAGAGGATCACCCAAGCAGAGCTGCTATATAGCTCCTCCCCTCACATGTCATATCCAGTCATTCGACCAAAACAAGACGAGAAAGGAGAAACTATAGGGTGCAGTGGTGACTGGAGTTTTAATTAAAATTTAGAACTGCCTCAAAAAAGACAGGGCGGGCCGTGGACTGAACACACTACAAGAGAAATAAATTTATCAGGTAAGCATAAATTATGTTTTCTCTTGTTAAGTGTGTTCAGTCCACGGGTCATCCATTACTTATGGGATACCAATACCAAAGCTAAAATACACGGATGATGGGAGGGACAAGGCAGGAACATTAAACAGAAGGAACCACTGCCTGTAGAACCTTTCTCCCAAAAACAGCCTCCGAAGAAGCAAAAGTGTCAAATTTGTAAAATTTTGAAAAGGTATGAAGTGAAGACCAAGTTGCAGCCTTGCAAATCTGTTCAACAGAGGCCTCATTCTTAAAGGCCCAGGTGGAAGCCACAACTCTAGTGGAATGAGCTGTAATTCTTTCAGGGGCTGCTGTCCAGCAGTCTCATAGGCTAACCGTATTATGCTACGAAGCCAAAAAGAGAGAGAGGTGGCCGAAGCCTTTTGACCTCTCCTCTGTCCAGAATAAACGACAAACAGAGAAGAAGTTTGCCGAAAATCTTTAGTTGCCTGTAAGTAGAACTTCAGGGCACGGACTACGTCCAGATTATGCAAAAGACGTTCCTTCTTTGAAGAAGGATTAGGACATAATGATGGAACAACAATCTCTTGATTGATATTCCTGTTAGAAACAACCTTAGGTAAAAACCCAGGTTTAGTACGCAGAACTACCTTGTCTGAATGAAAAATCAGATAAGGAGAATCACAATGTAAGGCAGATAACAGACTCTTCGAGCCGAGGAAATAGCCATCAAAAACAGAACTTTCCAAGATAAAAGCTTAATATCAATGGAATGAAGGGGTTCGAACGGAACACCCTGAAGAACTTTAAGAACCAAATTTAATCTCCACGGAGGAGCAACAGTTTTAAACACAGGCTTAATCCTAGCCAAAGCCTGACAAAAAGCCTGGACTTCTGGATTCTCTGCCAGACGTTTGTGTAAAAGAATAGACAGAGCAGAAATCTGTCCCTTTAACGAACTAGCGGATAAACCCTTTTCTAAACCCTCTTGTAGAAAAGCCAATATCCTAGGAATCCTAACCTTACTCCATGAGCAACTCTTGGATTCACACCAATATAAATATTTACGCCATATCTTATGGTAAATTTTTCTGGTAACAGGTTTCCGAGCCTGTATTAATGTATCAATAACCGACTCCGAAAAACCACGCTTTGATAGAATCAAGCGTTCAATCTCCATGCAGTCAGCCTCAGAGAAATTAGGCTTGGATGGTTGAAAGGACCCTGAATTAGAAGGTCCTGCCTCAGAGGCAGAGACCATGGTGGACAGGACGACATGTCCACTAGGTCTGCATACCAGGTCCTGCGTGGCCACGCAGGCGCTATCAGAATCACCGATGCTCTCTCCTGTTTGATCCTGGCAATCAGTCGAGGCAGCAACGGAAACAGAGGAAACACATAAGCCATGTTGAAAACCCAAGGGGCCGCTAGTGCATCTATCAGCACCGCTCCCGGGTCCCTGGACCTGGATCCGTAACAAGGAAGCTTGGCCTTCTGGCGAGATGCCATGAGATCCAGTTCCGTTTCGCCCCAACGAAGAATTAGTTGAGCAAATACCTCCGGGTGAAGTTCCCACTCCCCCGGATGAAAGATCTGGCGACTTAGAAAGTCCGCCTCCCAGTTCTCCACGCCTGGGATGTAGATTGCTGACAAGTGGCAAGAGTGAGACTCTGCCCAGCTAATTATCTTCGAGACTTCTAACATCGCTAGGGAACTCCTGGTTCCCCCTTGATGATTGATGTAAGCCACAGTCGTGATGTTGTCCGACTGAAATCTGATGAACCTCAGTGTTGCTAACTGAGGCCAAGCTAGAAGAGCACTGAATATTGCTCTTAATTCCAGAATGTTTATTGGGAGGAGTTTCTCCTCCTGAGTCCACGATCCCTGAGCCTTCAGGGAGTTCCAGACTGCGCCCCAGCCTAGTAGGCTGGCATCTGTTGTTACAATCGTCCAATCTGGTCTGCGAAGTCATTCCTTTGGACAGATGAACCCGAGACAACCACCAGAGAAGAAAATCTCTGGTCTCCTGGTCCAGATTTAGTAAAGGGGACAGATCTGAGTAATCCCCATTCCACTGACTTAGCATGCATAATTGCAGCGGTCTGAGATGCAGGCGCGCAAATGGCACTATGTCCATTGCCGTGACCATTAAGCCGATTACTTCCATGCACTGAGCTACTGATGGGCTTGGAATGGAATGAAGGACACGGCAAGCATTTAGGATTTTTGATAACCTGGACTCCGTCAGGTAAATCTTCATCTCTACAGAATCTATAAGAGTCCCTAGGAAGGGAACCCTTGTGAGTGGTAACAGAGAACTCTTTTCCATGTTCACTTTCCACCCATGCGACCTCAGAAATGCTAGAACTATCTCTGTATGAGACTTTGCATTTTGAAAACTTGAAGCTTGTATCAGAATGTCGTCTAGGTACGGAGCCACCGCTATGCCTCGCGGTCTTAGTACCGCCAGAAGCGAGCCCGGAACCTTTGTAAAAATTCTCGGGGCCGTAGCTAACCCGAAGGGAAGAGCTACAAACTGGTAATGCCTGTCTAGAAAGGCAAACCTTAGGTACCGATAATGATCTTTGTGAATCGGTATGTGAAGGTAGGCATCCTTTAAATCCACTGTGGTCATATACTGACCCTCTTGGATCATGGGTAGGATGGTTCGAATAGTTTCCATTTTGAACGATGGAACCCTTAGAAATTTGTTTAAGATCTTCAGGTCCAAGATTGGCCTGAAGGTTCCCTCTTTTTTGGGAACCACAAACAGATTTGAGTAAAACCCTTGCCCTTGTTCCGTCCGCGGAACTGGGTGGATCACTCCCATTACTAAGAGGTCTTGTACACATTGTAGAAATGCCTCTTTCTTTATTAGGTTTGTTGATAACCTTGACAGATGAAATCTCCCTTGTGGAGGAGAAGTTTTGAAGTCCAGAAGGTATCCCTGAGATATGATCTCCAACGTCCAGGGATCCTGGACATCTCTTGCCCAAGCCTGGGCGAAGAGAGAAAGTCTGCCCCCCACTAGATCCGTTTCCGGATAGGGGGCCCTTTCTTCATGCTGTCTTAGGGGCAGAAGTAGGTTTTCTGGCCTGTTTGCCCTTGTTCCAGGACTGGTTGCCTTTCCAACCCTGTCTGTAACGAGCAGCAGTTCCTTCCTGTTTTGGAGCGGAGGAAGTTGATGCTGCTCCTGCCTTGAAATTACGAAAGGCACGAAAATTAGACTGTTTGGCCTTTGATTTGGCCCTGTCCTGAGGAAGGGTGTGGCCCTTACCTCCAGTAATGTCAGCAATAATTTCTTTCAAGCCGGGCCCGAATAAGGTTTGCCCTTTGAAAGGAATATTAAGCAATTTAGAAGTCACATCTGCTGACCAGGATTTAAGCCATAGCGCTCTGCGCGCCTGGATGGCGAATCCGGAGTTCTTAGCCGTTAGTTTGGTTAAATGCACAACGGCATCCGAAACAAATGCATTAGCTAGCTTAAGTGCTTTAAGCTTGTTCATAATCTCATCCAATGGTGCTGTGCGAATCGCCTCTTCCAGAGACTCAAACCAGAATGCCGCCGCAGCAGTGACAGGCGCAATGCATGCAAGGGGCTGTAATATAAAACCTTGTTGAACAAACATTTTCTTAAGGTAACCTAATTTTTTATCCATTGGATCTGAGAAAGCACAACTATCCTCCACCGGGATAGTGGTACGCTTGGCTGAAGTAGAAACTGCTCCCTCCACCTTAGGGACCGTCTGCCATAAGTCTCGTGTGGTGGCGTCTATTGGGAACATTTTTCTAAATATCGGAGGAGGGGAAAAGGGCACACCGGGTCTATCCCACTCCTTGCTAATAATCTCTGTAAGCCTTTTAGGTATAGGAAAAACGTCAGTACACACCGGTACCGCAAAGTATTTATCCAGCCTACATAATTTCTCTGGGATTGCAACTGTGTCGCAATCATTCAGAGCCGCTAACACCTCCCCTAGCAATACACGGAGGTTCTCAAGCTTAAATTTAAAATTAGAAATTTCTGAATCGGGTCTCCCCGGATCAGATCAGTCACCCACAGAATGAAGTTCTCCGTCCTCATGTTCTGCAAATTGTGACGCAGTATCGGACATGGCTCTCGTGTCATCGGCGCGCTCTGTCCTTAACCCAGAGCTATCGCGCTTGCCTCTTAACTCAGGCAAATTAGATAATACTTCTTTCATAACATTAGCCATATCATGCAAAGTGATTTGTAAGGGCCTTGATGTACTTGGCGCCACAATCTCACGCACCTCCTGAGCGGGAGGCGAAGGTACTGACACGTGAGGAGAGTTAGGCGGCATAACTTCCCCCTCGTTGTCTGGTGATAATTTCTTTACCGGTAAAGACTGACTTTTATTTAAAGTAACATCAATACAATTGGTACACATATTTCTATTGGGCTCCACATTGGCTTTTAAACATAATGAACAAGCAGATTCATCTGTATCAGACATGTTTAAACAGACTAGCAATGAGGCTAGCAAGCTTGGAAAATTCTTTCAATAAATTTACAAGCAATATAAAAAACGCTGCAGCGCTTTTAAAAACACAGTTGAAATTCAGTTACAGCAAACAAATTTTAACAGAAAATGTATGAAATTAGCAGAGGATTGCACCCACTAGTAAAAGGATGATTAACCCCTCAATATCCAAAAACGGATAATCAATTTAAGATGTAACGCTTTTATCACAGTCAAACACACTGTCACAGGTCTGCTGTGACTGATTACCTCCCTCAAAAATAAATTTTGAAGACCCCTGAGCTCTCTGGAGACGTCTTGGATCAAGGAGGAAGAAGCAGGAAGACTGTGCTAGAATTTTAACTGCGCAACAAGGCACTAAAAAAAGGCCCCTCCCACTCATATTACAACAGTGGGAGACCTGATATAACGGTTTCTATGCAGAAATATACGTTAGCCATATGGAAAAAAATCATGCCCAAAAAGATTTATCACCAAAGTACCTCACAAAACGAATAACATTCCAGTAAACGTTTTACAAACTTTTCCAATGTTATGCAAAGTTATCACTAAGCCTGCTACCAGTCGCTTCTACTGCAGTTAAGGCTCATACATTATTTCAGTATTAACAGTATTTTCTCAGTCAAATTCTAGTCCCTAGAAAATAACTCAACTGCGCATACATTTATCAGCCTGATACCAGTCGCTACTACTGCATTAAAGGCTGTACTTACATCATATGGGTAACAGCAGTGTTTTCTTAGTCAATTCCATTCCTAGAAAATATTTTACTGCACATACCTCATTTGCGGGGGACCCCGCATGCTATTCCCTTTTCTGAAGTTACCCCACTCCTCAGAATGTGCGAGAACAGCCAGTGGATCTTAGTTACGTCTGCTAAGATCATAGAAACCGCAGGCAGATTCTTCTTCTAAATACTGCCTGAGAGAAAAAAACATAATTTATGCTTACCTGATAAATTCCTTTCTTCTGTAGTGTGATCAGTCCACGGGTCATCATTACTTCTGGGATATTACTCCTCCCCAACAGGAAGTGCAAGAGGATTCACCCAGCAGAGCTGCATATAGCTCCTCCCCTCTACGTCACTCCCAGTCATTCGACCAAGGACCAACGAGAAAGGAAAAGCCAAGGGTGAAGTGGTGACTGGAGTATAAATTAAAAAATATTTACCTGCCTTAAAAACAGGGCGGGCCGTGGACTGATCACACTACAGAAGAAAGGAATTTATCAGGTAAGCATAAATTATGTTTTCTTCTGTTAAGTGTGATCAGTCCACGGGTCATCATTACTTCTGGGATACCAATACCAAAGCAAAAGTACACGGATGACGGGAGGGATAGGCAGGCTCTTTATACAGAAGGAACCACTGCCTGAAGAACCTTTCTCCCAAAAATAGCCTCCGATGAAGCAAAAGTGTCAAATTTGTAAAATTTGGAAAAAGTATGAAGCGAAGACCAAGTTGCAGCCTTGCAAATCTGTTCAACAGAGGCCTCATTCTTGAAGGCCCAAGTGGAAGCCACAGCTCTAGTAGAATGAGCTGTAATTCTTTCAGGAGGCTGCTGTCCAGCAGTCTCATAAGCTAAACGAATTATGCTACGAAGCCAAAAAGAAAGAGAGGTAGCGGAAGCTTTTTGACCTCTCCTCTGCCCAGAGTAAATGACAAACAGAGAAGACGTTTGTCGAAATTCCTTAGTTGCCTGTAAGTAAAATTTTAGAGCACGGACTACATCCAGGTTGTGCAGTAGACGTTCCTTCTTTGAAGAAGGATTTGGGCATAAAGAAGGAACAACAATCTCTTGATTGATATTCCTGTTAGTAACTACCTTAGGTAAGAACCCAGGTTTAGTACGCAGGACTACCTTATCCGAATGAAAAATCAAATAAGGAGAATCACAATGTAAGGCTGATAATTCAGAGACTCTTCGAGCCGAGGAAATAGCCATTAAAAATAGAACTTTCCAAGATAACAACTTTATATCAATGGAATGAAGGGGTTCAAACGGAACGCCCTGTAAAACATTAAGAACAAGGTTTAAACTCCATGGTGGAGCAACAGTTTTAAACACAGGCTTAATTCTGGCCAAAGCCTGACAAAAAGCCTGGACGTCAGGAACTTCTGACAGACGTTTGTGTAACAGAATGGACAGAGCTGAGATCTGTCCCTTTAATGAACTAGCAGATAAACCCTTTTCTAAACCTTCTTGTAGAAAAGACAATATCCTAGGAATCCTAACCTTACTCCAAGAGTAACCTTTGGATTCACACCAATATAGGTATTTACGCCATATCTTATGGTAAATCTTTCTGGTAACAGGTTTCCTAGCCTGTATTAAGGTATCAATAACTGACTCAGAAAATCCACGTCTTGATAAAATCAAGCGTTCAATTTCCAAGCAGTCAGCTTCAGAGAAGTTAGATTTTGATGTTTGAAGGGACCCTGTATCAGAAGGTCCTGTTTCAGAGGTAGAGACCAAGGTGGACAGGATGACATGTCCACCAGGTCTGCATACCAAGTCCTGCGTGGCCACGCAGGTGCTATTAGAATCACTGATGCTCTCTCTTGTTTGATTCTGGCAATCAATCGAGGAAGCAACGGGAAGGGTGGAAACACGTAAGCCATCCTGAAGTCCCAAGGTGCTGTCAGAGCATCTATCAGGACTGCTCCTGGATCCCTGGATCTGGACCCGTAACGAGGAAGCTTGGCGTTCTGTCGAGACGCCATGAGATCTATCTCTGGTTTGCCCCAACGTCGAAGTATTTGGGCAAAGACCTCCGGATGAAGTTCCCACTCCCCCGGATGAAAAGTCTGACGACTTAAGAAATCCGCCTCCCAGTTCTCCACTCCCGGGATGTGGATTGCTGACAGGTGGCAAGAGTGAGACTCTGCCCAGCGAATTATCTTTGATACTTCCATCATAGCTAGGGAGCTTCTTGTCCCTCCCTGATGGTTGATGTAAGCTACAGTCGTGATGTTGTCCGACTGAAACCTGATGAACCCCCGAGTTGTCAACTGGGGCCAAGCCAGGAGGGCATTGAGAACTGCTCTCAATTCCAGAATGTTTATTGGCAGGAGACTCTCCTCCTGACTCCATTGTCCCTGAGCCTTCAGAGAATTCCAGACGGCACCCCAACCTAGAAGGCTGGCGTCTGTTGTTACAATTGTCCAGTCTGGTCTGCTGAATGGCATCCCCCTGGACAGATGTGGCCGAGAAAGCCACCATAGAAGAGAATTTCTGGTCTCTTGATCCAGATTCAGAGAAGGGGATAAGTCTGAGTAATCCCCATTCCACTGACTTAGCATGCACAGTTGCAGTGGTCTGAGGTGTAAGCGTGCAAAGGGTACTATGTCCATTGCCGCTACCATTAAGCCGATTACCTCCATGCATTGAGCCACTGACGGGTGTTGAATGGAATGAAGGGTGCGGCAAGCACTTTGAAGTCTTGTTAGCCTGTCCTCTGTCAGGTAAATCTTCATTTCTACAGAATCTATAAGAGTCCCCAGGAAGGGAACTCTTGTGAGTGGAACGAGTGAACTTTTCTTTTCGTTCACCTTCCATCCATGTGACCTTAGAAATGCCAGCACTAACTCTGTATGAGACTTGGCAGTTTGAAAGCTTGAAGCTTGTATCAGAATGTCGTCTAGGTATGGAGCTACCGAGATTCCCCGCGGTCTTAGTACCGCCAGAAGAGCACCCAGAACCTTTGTGAAGATTCTTGGAGCTGTAGCCAATCCGAATGGAAGAGCCACAAACTGGTAATGCCTGTCTAGGAAGGCAAACCTTAGGTACCGATAATGATCTTTGTGAATCGGTATGTGAAGGTAAGCATCTTTTAAATCTACAGTGGTCATGTACTGACCCTCTTGGATCATAGGTAAAATTGTCCGAATAGTCTCCATCTTGAACGATGGAACTCTTAGGAATTTGTTTAGGATCTTTAAGTCCAGGATTGGTCTGAAAGTTCCCTCTTTTTTGGGAACCACAAACAGATTTGAGTAAAACCCCTGTCCCTATTCCGATCGTGGAACTGGATGGATTACTCCCATTAACAAGAGCTCTTGTACGCAGCGTAGAAACGCCTCTTTCTTTGTCTGGATTGTTGACAATCTTGACAGATGAAATCTCTCTCTTGGAGGAGAGTATTTGAAGTCCAGAAGGTATCCCTGAGATATTATCTCTAGCGCCCAGGGATCCTGAACATCTCTTGCCCAAGCCTGGGCGAAGAGAGAAAGTCTGCCCCCCACTAGATCCGATCCCGGATCGGGGGCCCTCAATTCATGCTGTTTTAGGGGCAGCAGCAGGTTTCCTAGTCTGCTTGCCCTTGTTCCAGGACTGGTTAGGTTTCCAGCCTTGTCTGTAGCGAGCAACAGCTCCTTCCTGTTTTGGTGCAGAGGAAGTTGATGCTGCTCCTGCTTTGAAATTACGAAAGGAACGAAAATTAGACTGTCTAGTCTTGGCTTTGGCTTTGTCCTGAGGCAGGGCATGGCCTTTACCTCCTGTAATGTCAGCGATAATCTCTTTCAACCCGGGCCCGAATAAGGTCTGCCCTTTGAAAGGTATATTAAGCAATTTAGACTTAGAAGTAACATCAGCTGACCAGGATTTTAGCCACAGCGCCCTGCGTGCCTGAATGGCGAATCCTGAATTCTTCGCCGTAAGTTTAGTAAGATGTACTACGGCCTCCGAAATGAATGAATTAGCTAGTTTAAGGACTCTAAGCCTGTCCGTAATGTCGTCCAGAGTAGCTGAACCAATGTTCTCTTCCAGAGACTCAATCCAGAATGCCGCTGCAGCCGTGATCGGCGCAATGCATGCAAGGGGTTGCAATATAAAACCTTGTTGAACAAACATTTTTTTAAGGTAACCCTCTAACTTTTTATCCATTGGATCTGAAAAAGCACAGCTATCCTCCACCGGGATAGTGGTACGCTTAGCTAAGGTAGAAACTGCTCCCTCCACCTTAGGGACCGTTTGCCATAAGTCCCTTGTGGTGGCGTCTATTGGAAACATTTTTCTAAATATCGGAGGGGGTGAGAACGGCACACCGGGTCTATCCCACTCCTTAGTAACAATTTCAGCAAGTCTCTTAGGTATAGGAAAAACCTCAGTACTCGTCGGTACCGCAAAATATTTATCCAACCTACACATTTTCTCTGGTATTGCAACTGTGTTACAATCATTCAGAGCCGCTAACACCTCCCCTAGTAATACACGGAGGTTTTCCAGTTTAAATTTAAAATTTGAAATATCTGAATCCAGTCTGTTTGGATCAGAACCGTCACCCACAGAATGAAGTTCTCCGTCCTCATGTTCTGCCACCTGTGACGCAGTGTCTGACATGGCCCTAATATTATCAGCGCACTCTGTTCTCACCCCAGAGTGATCACGCTTACCTCTTAGTTCTGGTAATTTAGCCAAAACCTTAGTCATAACAGTAGCCATATCCTGTAATGTGATTTGTAATGGCCGCCCAGATGTACTCGGCGCTACAATATCACGCACCTCCCTCTGAGCGGGAGATGTAGGTACTGACACGTGAGGCGAGTTAGTCGGCATAACTCTCCCCTCGTTGTTTGGTGAAATTTGTTCAATTTGTACAGATTGACTTTTATTTAAAGTAGCATCAATACAGTTAGTACATAAATTTCTATTGGGCTCCACTTTGGCATTGCAACAAATGACACAGGTATCATCCTCTGAATCAGACATGTTTAACACACTAGCAAATAAACTTGCAACTTGGAAATACAATTCAATTAGAATAATATTAAAACGTACTGTGCCTTTAAGAAGCACAGAAGATCTATGACAGTTGAAAATTAATAAATTGAAACAGTTATAGCCTCAATCCTTGTAAACAACACAACTTTAGCAAAGGTTTAATCCCATTAGCAAAGATAACAAATTCTGAAAGCAGGAAACAAATTACAGAATAAACGTTTTTTATCTCAGTCAAACTATAATTCTCACAGCTCTGCTGAGAGAAATTACCTCCCTCAAAATAAGTTTTGAAGACCCCTGAGCTCTGTAGAGATGAACCGGATCATGCAGGGAATACAATGAGTTGCTGACTGAAATATTTGATGCGTAGTAAAAGCGCCAAAAAACGGCCCCTCCCCCTCACACACAGCAGTGAGGGAGAACAGAAACTGTCAGAAAAACAGATTAAGCAACTGCCAAGTGGAAAAATAGTGCCCAAACATTTATTCACTCAGTACCTCAGCAAATGAAAACGATTTTACATTCCAGCAAAAACGTTAAACATAATCTCTAGTTATTAAACAGCTTTATGTATTTCTTACAGTGTAATTCTAGTGAAGTACCATTCCCCAGAATACTGAAGTGTAAAGTATACATACATGACATTATATCGGTATGGCAGGATTTTCTCATCAATTCCATTGTCAGAAAATAAAAACTGCTACATACCTCTATGCAGATTCATCTGCCCGCTGTCCCCTGATCTGAAGTTTACCTCACTCCTCAGATGGCCGAGAACAGCAATATGATCTTAACTACTCCGGCTAAAATCATAGCAAAACTCTGGTAGATTCTTCTTCAAACTCTGCCAGAGAGGTAATAACACACTCCGGTGCTATTTTAAAATAACAAACTTTTGATTGAAGATATAAAACTAAGTATAATCACCATAGTCCTCTCACACATCCTATCTAGTCGTTGGGTGCAAGAGAATGACTGGGAGTGACGTAGAGGGGAGGAGCTATATGCAGCTCTGCTGGGTGAATCCTCTTGCACTTCCTGTTGGGGAGGAGTAATATCCCAGAAGTAATGATGACCCGTGGACTGATCACACTTAACAGAAGAAACAGCACACTCCGGTGCCATTTTAAAATAATAAACTTTTGATTGAAGAATAATTAAGTAAAAAACTCCTATCTCCTCTCACGACCTCCTTCTTTGTTGAGCGTTGCAAGAGAATGACTGGGTATGACATGTGAGGGGAGGAGCTATATAGCAGCTCTGCTTGGGTGATCCTCTTGCAACTTCCTGTTGGGAAGGAGAATATATCCCATAAGTAATGGATGACCCGTGGACTGAACACACTTAACAAGAGAAACTGCATGTTAATCTGAATAATGAAATTTGAATTTTGACTTTAGTATCCCTTTAACATAGTAGATGTTATCACAATACTGTAGTTTTATGTTCCATCTGTTAACCTCTTAATGACCAGCAATGTACCCTGTATGTCGCTGGTCTTTTAATGGGGCTTGTGTTTTTGATAGTGCGGCACTGCAGGAGGGATAAAGGCGAGACCCACACTATTATAGGCTAAAAAAAAACCTTAAGGATAAGTGACGTACAGGTACATCGTGGCCGTTAAAGAGTTAAACCTCAATTCTTTATTGTACATGTTAAGTACAGTCTTCTAGTGTAAAGGGATCATTGAACACTAAATATATTGCATGCACTTCCCTCAAATTATAGATTCCACCATTTTGGAAACTAGGTTTCACTGCAGGTATCTGAAGAAGAGTTGCTGAACAAATGCGCTAACAAGTCAGAATTGGAATGCAGAGAAAGCTTGATTTCATCATGGTGGCAACCATGCCTAGAAGGAGGTAGAGGAAAACCTCAATACTATGATTATAAAATGTATTTAGTGTTTAATGTCTCTTTAAATATGTATCATCATACAAAGCTATAATGCAGGCATATATATATATATATATATACATACACACATATACAGTATATATATATATATATATATATATATATATATATATATATATATATATATATATATATATATATATATATATATATATATATATATATATATATATATATATATATATATATATAGACAAATCTACTATTGTGTATTTATGCAAAAAAATAGTCCACTTTGAGGTCCAAAACTGCACATAAATCATTGTACTTACCTGAAGGAAACGAGGTTCCACCACATAGTCAGGATGTCGGATTAGCCACTCCTGTAACTGACATCGTCGTGGAGCTTCCTCACCCAGCAGCAATGTACCATCTCTCTGATTCACTACTGGAATTCTAGCATCCTTGTCCAACTCCACCTGGTAGCGATAAGGTGGGGAAATGAGGAAGACACTTTCACATTACATACTTTGTCAGAGTAGCAAATTCAGTAGATAGGTTACACTCAGCATTGAAGAGTCTGACTCCTTGGTGGATACTGCTGTGTTGGTAACTTATAGGCAGAAAACATAATTTATGTAAGACCTTACCTGATCAATTAATTTCTTTCAGATTGGCAAGAGTCCATGAGCTAGTGACATATGGGCTATACAATCCTACCAGGAGGGGCAAAGTTTCCCAAACCTCAGAATGCCTATAAATACACCCCTCACCACACCCACAATTCAGTTTAACAAATAGCCAAGAAGTGGGGTGATAAAGAAAGGAGTAATAAAGCATCAACAAAGGAATTTTGAAAAAATTGTGCTTTATAAAAAAAAATCATAACCACCATAACCGCCAATGTAAAAGAAATTAATTTATCAGGTAAGTTCTTACATAAATTATGTTTTCTTTCATGTAATTGGCAAGAGTCCATGAGCTAGTGACAGATGGGATAGCAAAACCCAATATGTGGAACTCCACGCAAGAGTCACTAGAGAGGGAGGGATAAAAATAAAAACAGCCATATTCCGCTGAAAAAAATTAATCCACAACCCAAAATATAAGTTTATTCTCATAAATGGAAGGAAAAAACTTAAAATCAAAAGCAGAAGAATCAAACTGAAACAGCTGCCTGAAGAGCTTTTCTACCAAAAACTGCTTCCGAAGAAGCAAATACATCAAAATGGTAGAATTTAATAAATGTATGCAAAGACCAAGTTGCAACTGAAGCTTCATTCTTAAAAGCCCAGGAAGTGTAAAATTATCTAGTAGAATGAGCTGTAATTTTCTGAGGCGGGGCTTGACCCGACTCCAAATAGGCTTGATGAATCAAAAGCTTTAACCACGAAGCCAAGGAAATGTCAGAAGCCTTCTCACCTATCCTAGAACCAGAAAAGATAACAAATAGACTATAAGTCTTCCTGAAATCTTTGGTAGTTTCAACATAATATTTCAGAGCTCAACACATCCAAAGAATGTAAAGATCTCTCCAAAGAATTCTTAGGATTAGGACACAAGGAAGGAACAACAATTTCTCTATTAATGTTGTTCGAATTCACAACCTTAGGTAAGAATTTAAATGAAGTCTGCAAAACTGCCTTATCCTGATGAAAAATCAGAAAAGGAGAATCACAAGATAGAGCGGATAATTCAGAAACTCTTCTAGCAGAAGAGATGGCCAAAAGGAACAACACTTTCCAAGAAAGTAGTTTAATATCCAAAGAATGCATAGGCTCAAACGGAGGATCCTGTAAAGCCTTCAAAACCAAATTAAGACTCCAAGGAGGAGAGATTGATTTAATGAAAGGCTTGATACGAACCAAAACCTGCACAAAACCATGAATATCAGAAAGTTTAGCAATCTTTCTGTGAAATAAAACAGAAAGAGCAGAGATTTGTCCTTTCAGGGAACTTGCAGACAAACCTTTATCCAAACCATCCTGAAGAAACTGTAAAATTCTAGGAATTCTAAAAGAATGCCAAGAGAATTTATGAGAAGAACACCATGAAATGCAAGTCTTCCAAACTCAATAATAAATCTATCTAGAAACAGATTTACGAGCCTGCAACATAGTATTAATCACTGAGTCAGAGAAACCTCTATGACTAAGCACTAAGCATTCAATTTCCATACCTTTAAATTTTATGAATTTGAGATTCTGATGGAAAAACAGACCTTGAGATAGAAAGTCTGGCCTTAATGGAAGTGGCCAAGGTTGGCAACTGGACATCCGAACAAGATCAGCATACCAAAACCTGTGAGGCCATGCTGGAGCCACCAGCAGCACAAACTCTTGGAAGAAGAACTAGAGGCTGGAAAATATAAGCCGGTTGATAACACCAAGGAAGCGTCAACGCATCCACTGCTTCCGCCTGAGGATCCCTGGACCTGGACAGGTACCTGGGAAGTTTCTTGTTTAGATGAGATGCCATCAGATCCATTTCTGGAAGCCCCCACATCTGAACAACTTGAGAAAACACATCTGGGTGGAGAGACCATTCTCCCGGATGTAAAGTCTGATGACTGAGGTAATCCGCTTCCCAATTGTCTATACATGGGATATGAACCGCAGAAATTAGACAGGAGCTGGATTCCGCCCAAACAAGTATCTGAGATACTTCTTTCATAGCTTGAGGACTGGGAGTCCCACCCTGTTGATTGACATATGCCACAATTGTGATATTGTCTATCTGAAAACAAATGAACGGTTCTCTCTTCAACAGAGGCCAAAACTGAAGAGCCCTGAGAATCGCAAGGAGTTCCAAAATATTTATTGGTAATCTCGCCTCTTGACATTTCCAAACCCCTTGTGCTGTCAGAGATCCCCAAACAGCTCCCCAAACTGAAAGACTTGCATCTGTTGTGATCACAGTCCAGTTGGAGGAACGAAAGGGGCCCCTAGAATTATACGATGGTGATCTAACCACCAAGTCAGAGAAAGTCAAACATTGGGATTTAAGGATATTAATTGTGATATCCTTGTATAATCCCTGCATCACTGGTTCAGCATACAAAGCTGGAGCGGTCTCATACGAAAACGAGCAAAGGGGATCGCATCTGATGCTGCAGTCATGAGACCTAAAACTTCCATGCACATAGCTACTGAAGGGAATGACAGACTGAAGGTTCTGACAGGCTGCAACCAATTTCAAACATCTCTTGTCTGTTAGAGACAGAGTCATGGACACTGAATCTATCTGGAAACCTAAAAAGGTGACCCTTGTCTGAGGAATCAAGAAACGTTTTGGTAAATTGATCCTCCAACCATGTTTTCAAAGAAACAACACTAGTTGATTTGTGTGAGATTCTACAGAATGTAAATACTGAGCTAATACTAAGATATCGTCCAAATAAGGAAGCACCGCAATACCCTGTTCTCTGATTACAGAGAGTAGGGCACCTAGAACCTTTGAAAAGATTCTTGGAGCTGTTGCTAGGCCAAACGAAAGAGCAACAAATTGGTAATGCTTGTCTAGAAAAGAGAATCTCAGGAACTGATAATGTTCTGGATAAATCGGAATATGAAGGTATGCATCCTGCAAGTCTATTGTAGACATATAATGTCCTTGCTGAACAAAAGGCAGAATAGTCCTTATAGTCACCATCTTGAAAGTTGGTACTCTTACATAACCATTCAAAATTTTCAGATTCAGAACTGGTCTGAATGAATTTTCCTTCTTTGGGACAATGAATAGATTTGAATAAAACCCCAGACCTTGTTCCTGAAAAGGAACTGGCATGATTACCCCTGAAACCTCCAGGTCTTAAACACACTTCAGGAAAGCCTGAGCTTTTACTGGATTTGCTGGGATTCGTGAGAGAAAAAATCTTCTCACAGGAGGTCTTATTTTGAATCCTATTCGATACCCTTGAGAGACAATGCTCTGAATCCATTGATTTTGGACAGAATGTATCCAAATATCCTTGAAAAACCTTAATCTACCCCTACCAGCTGATCTGGAATGAGGGCCGCACCTTCATGCGGACTTGGGGCTGACTTTGGTTTCTTAAATGGCTTGGATTTATTCCACTTTGAGGAAGGCTTCCAATTGGAAACAGATTCCTTGGAGGAAGGGTTAGATTTTTGTTCCTTTTTCTGACGAAAGGAACGAAAAACGGTTAGAAGCCTTAGATTTACCCTTAGGTAGAAAAACTCCCTTTCCCCCAGTAACAGTTGAAATAATAGAATCCAACTGAGAACCAAATAAATTATTACCTTGGAAAGAAAGAGATAGTAATCTAGATTTAGATGTCATATCAACATTCCAAGATTTAAGCCACAAAGCTCTTCTAGCTAAAATAGCTAAAGACATGGATCTAACATCAATTTTGATAATATAAAAAATAGCATCACAAATAAAATGATTAGCATATTGCAGTAAGCGAATAATACTAGATAGGTCAGAATCCAATTCTGGTTGCGCTAAATTCTCCAAACAAAAAGTTGATGCAGCCGCAACATCAGCCAAAGAAATTGCAGGTCTGAGAAGATGACCTGAATATAAATAGGCTTTCCTTAGATAAGATTCAAGTTTCCTATCTAAAGGATCCTTAAAGGAAGTACTATCTTCCAAAGGAATAGTGGTAAGTTTAGTAAGAGTAGAAATAGCCCCATGAACTTTGGGGACTTTTTCCCAAAACTCTATAGAATTTGCTGGTAAACGATACAATTTTTTAAACCTTGAAGAAGGAATAAAAGAAGTACCTGGCTTATTCCATTCCTTAAAAATCATATCAGGAATAGGAAAAACCTCTGGAGTAACCATAGGAGGTTTAAAAACAGCATTTAAACGTTTATTAGACTTAACGTCAAGAGGAATGGTTTCCTCAATATCCAAAGTAATCAACACTTCTTTTAATAAAGAACGTATATATACTCTATTTTAAATAAATAAGTAGATTTGTCAGTGTCAATATCTGAGGATGGATCTTCTGCATCAGATAGATCCTCATCAGAGGAGGATAAATTATTATGTTGTCGGTCATTTGAAATTTCATCAACTGAGTCAGAAGTTTTAAAAGACCTTTTACGTTTATTAGAAGGTGGAAATGCAGAAAAAGCCTTCTGAATAGAATCAGTAACAAATTCTTTAAAATTCATAGGTATATCATGTACATTAGAAGTTGAAGGAACTGCAACTGGCAATGTACTATTACTGATGGACACACTATCTGCATGTAAAAGTTTATCATGACAACTATTACAAATGACATTCGGAGATATAATTTCCACAATCTTACAACAAATGCACTTAGCATTGGTAGAACCAATGTCAGGCAGCAAAGTTCCAACAGATACTTCTGAGGCAGGATCAGATTGAGACATCTTGCAAAGTAAAAGAAAAAACAACATATAAAGCAAAATTATCAATTTCCATATATGACAGTTTCAGGAATGGGAAAAAATGCAAATAGCATAGCCCTCTGACAAAGAAAAAGGCAAGAGGCAAACATCAATGGGGTATTAAATGAATGAAAAAATTTGGCGCCAAGTATGACGCACAACGTAACTGAAAATTTTTTGGCGCCAACAATATCCGGAATCGACACACTCGCGTCACTAACGACGCAACCGTGTGTAAGGTTTAGGTGTCAACTACGAGGCCGGAACTGACAAAGTTGCGTCAACGGACGTACTTTTCGCGCCAAAAAATTCTCGCGCCACAAATGACGCAATAAAGTCTAGCATTTGGCGCACCCGCGGGCCTAATACCGCCCGCAATTTGCAAGAAAAAAGTAGTCAATTTAAGGTAAGAAAAATATTTCTTAAAATGTTTATTTTCCCCAAATATGAAACTGACAGTCTGCAGAATGAAATACATGAACCTGACTCATGGCAAATATAAGTACAATACATATATTTAGAACTTTATATAAATGCATAAAGTGCCAAACCATAGCTGGGGTGCCTTAAGTAATAAAAAACATACTTACCGAAAGACACCCATCCACCTATAGCAGATAGCCAAACCAGTACTGAAACAGTTATCAGTAGAAGTAATGGTGTATGAGAGTATATCGTCGATCTGAAAAGGGAGGTAGGAGATGAATCTCTACGACCGATAACAGAGAACCTATGAAACAGAACCCTGTTAGGGAAATCATCGTATTCAATAAGTGATACTCCCTTCACGTCCCTCTGACGTTCGCTGTACTCTGAGAGGAATCAGGCTTCATCAATGCTGAGAAGCGCATATCAACGTAGAAATCTTAGCACAAACTTACTTCACCACCTCCATAGGAAGCAAAGTTTGTAAAACTTAATTGTGGGTGTGGTGAGGGGTGTATTTATAGGCATTTTGAGGTTTGGGAAACTTTGCCCCTCCTGGTAGGATTGTATATCCCATACGTCACTAGCTCATGGACTCTTGCCAATTACATGAAAGAAAGGGTTTTACCCTTATAAGGTAAAGCCAAAAGATTGGCATTTGAAGATACATCGGCCAACCAAGATTTTAAACACAGAGCTCTACGAGCTAGGACAGTGAAGCTAGACATCTCCTAGTCCAATTACCTGCATGTTGGCATCGCAGATAAAGGTATTGGCCAGTTTAAGAGCTTTGATCCTATCTTGGATCTCTTCTATCATAGTCTCTTCTGATATCAGATCAGACAGGGCATCACACCAATAAGATGCTGCTCCCGCAACCATAGCAATACTTGCTGTTGTTTGCCACTGTAAACCTTGATGGATGTACATCTTCATTTAGTAAACCTCTAGCTTCTTATCCATGTGTTCCTTAAAGGAACAACTATCCTCTATAGGAATGGTGGTTCTTTTAGCTAGAGTAGAGATAGCTCCTTCAACTTTAGGCACAGTGCGCCATGAGTAACGAATGGAGTCAGCAACAGGAAACATCTTTTTAAAAACAGGGGAAGGGGAAAAGGAAACCCCTGGCTTATCCCATTCCTGGGCTATAATTTCAGACATCTGGCCTGGAACAGGAAAAACATCATCTGATGAGGGAGAATAATAAACTCTATTAAGTTTAGTAGACTTTTTAGGGTTGACAGCAACCGAAGGTTCAGAGTCATCCAAAGAAGCTAGAACCTCCTTCAGTAGCAACCGAAGATGTTCAAGCTTAAATCTGAAATTAACTTCAGATTCAGAAGATTTTTCTCCCATAGTGTCAGAGTCTGAGATTTCACCTTCAGAAGCTACTGAAGTATCCGCCTCCTCAGACAAGTTGGAAAAGTTGACCAACGCAGATTTAGAGGGGTCAGAAACCTTACTAACCGAAATATGTCTAGATTTCCTCTTACGCTCACCCGAAGTAGGGAAAGCAGATAAAGCTACAGGTACTGTAGAGGTTATTTATGCAGCAAAATCTCCTGGCAAATAAACACCTCCAGGAGGTTGAGAGGAACCACAGGGCACTGCATGTGAAACAACCATAGCTTAGGACATCTGAGGAGAAAGCTGTGGCATATCCTGAACAGCATTATCCTGAGATACAAAGGGGCTCAGAAGGAAGTAATTTGTCTTTAAATTTTAAAGTCTT
Organism: Bombina bombina; assembly: GCF_027579735.1. NCBI lineage: Eukaryota > Metazoa > Chordata > Amphibia > Anura > Bombinatoridae > Bombina > Bombina bombina. The sequence continues at coordinate 512,736,606 of NC_069500.1, forward strand.
AGATAAGCAAGTAGAGCAGAATTGCACAGGAGGTACAATCTGAGCCTCCAGACAAAGCAAACAATTTTCAAAGGAAATAGATGTAATATGGTCTGAATCCATAATAACAGAGCTGATTCCCAAATTAATAAAAATAAAAATAATTAAAATTACCTGAATTCCTTAAACAAAAAAAAAGAAAAATCTTTAAAACTACTCTTCCCTAACATCTCTATACCTCAGAGGAGTCTTACCACACCAGGACCGGAGCATACTAGAACTGAAAAGGACTCTCCAGATGCAGATCCGCTGTCAGGGAATCTCCAATAATAAATTAAACCCGAGAGAAGAAAATTTTCTATCTGATATGAAGTCGTTACGCTAACTAACTCACTCCGCTATGCATAGACTAAAGCGGAAGAGCGGGTGAGTCAAGTGATCAGAGAAGAAAGAAAACTGTCACAGAAAAGACGTGCATTTTTGCCGATCAAAGAAACATTTATTTTAGCACACTGCTCTCACAGAATAACAACAACCCCCCTTGACGATATATAAAAAGTCAGAAGCGACTAATACTAACAAGAAGATTCCTGTCATGTCCCACAGCCTAATGTAATAAATAATACATTACACTTAACAGCTTTGGTTGGGTGCTCTTTGCCTCCTCCTGCTGGCCAGGACTTGAATATCCCACTAGTAATTGGAATGACGTGGACTTTCCATGCAATAGGAAAGAAAACCAAACTGTTTACCACTTGACATCATTTAACAAATATTCATTGTGTCTCTACACTCCAGCTGATTTCCACATACACTCGATCTGGCTCACTTTATTTTGGCACCATGTATATGTGATAAGATACATAGAACTCTAACATACTTCACATGGCACATTTCAAGGAGGCACAATTTATCAAAAGCATATTTTATTATTTGAGTGCAGAAGTGGAGGATACTGTACATCAAAATTAGGTTTTTTTTTTTTTTGGTTTTTTTTTTTTAAAGGAATAGAGGACAGTAGTATACTTGAATCCACATCTTATGTAAACCCTTTCCATCATTAACTGTTGCTGCAAGAGGTAGACAAATATATTAAACACCAAAATTTGCGCATCTCACCTGCAATGATTTCTTTTTACTCTTTTTCTTGTGGGTGTGAGATGTGGAGTCTATGGACCCATTATCAAGGAGCCTATGCTTCTGGAATTTCATTTTCAGCCCTTCTTCCTGTATGCCAAAAAAAAATTGATCAAGATTAAAAAACATAATTTATGCTTACCTGATAAATTTATTTCTCTTGTGGTGTATCCAGTCCACGGATCATCCATTACTTGTGGGATATTCTCATTCCCAACAGGAAGTTGCAAGAGGACACCCACAGCAGAGCTGTCTATATAGCTCCTCCCCTAACTGCCATATCCAGTCATTCGACCGAAAACAAACAGAGAAAGGAGAAACCATAGGGTGCAGTGGTGACTGTAGTTTAAAATTAAAAAATACCTGCCTTAAAATGACAGGGCGGGCCGTGGACTGGATACACCACAAGAGAAATAAATTTATCAGGTAAGCATAAATTATGTTTTCTCTTGTAAGGTGTATCCAGTCCACGGATAATCCATTACTTGTGGGATACCAATACCAAAGCTAAAGTACACGGATGAAGGGAGGGACAAGGCAGGTACTTAAACGGAAGGTACCACTGCCTGTAAAACCTGTCTCTCAAAAATAGCCTCCGAAGAAGATAAAGTATCAAATTTGTAGAATTTTGAAAAAGTATGAAGAGAAGACCAAGTCGCCGCCTTGCAAATCTGTTCAACAGAAGCCTCATTTTTAAAGGCCCATGTGGAAGCCACAGCTCTAGTAGAATGAGATGTAATCCTTTCTGGAGGCTGCTGGCCAGCAGTCTCATAGGCTAAGCGGATTATGCTTCTTAGCCAAAAAGAAAGAGGTTGCCGAAGCCTTTTGACCTCTCCTCTGTCCAGAGTAGACAACAAACAAAGCAGATGTTTGACGAAAATCTTTAGTAGCTTGTAAGTAAAACTTTAAAGCACGAACCACGTCCAGATTGTGTAATAGACGTTCCTTCTTTGAAGAAGGATTAGGACACAAAGATGGAACAACAATCTCTTGATTGATATTCTTATTAGATACCACCTTAGGTAAAAACCCAGGTTTGGTACGCAGAACTACCTTATCTGCATGGAAGATCAGATAAGGAGAATCACATTGTAAGGCAGATAACTCGGAAACTCTACGAGCTGAGGAAATAGCTACCAAAAAAGGAATTTTCCAAGATAAAAGTTTGATATCTATGGAATGAAGAGGTTCAAACGGAACCCCCTGAAGAACTGTAAGAACCAAATTTAAGCTCCAAGGTGGAGCAACAGGTTTAAACACAGGCTTGATTCTAACTAAAGCCTGACAAAATGCCTGAACGTCTGGGACATCCGCCAGACGCTTGTGCAAAAGAATAGATAGCGCAGAAATCTGTCCCTTTAAGGAACTAGCTGACAATCCTTTCTCCAATCCTTCTTGGAGAAAAGATAATATCCTGGGAATCCTGACCTTACTCCATGAGTATCCCTTGGATTCACACCAATAAAGATATTTACGCCATATCTTATGATAGATTTTCCTGGTGACAGGCTTTCGTGCCTGAATTAAGGTATCAATGACTGACTCGGAGAAACCACGCTTTGATAAAATCAAGCGCTCAATCTCCAGGCAGTCAGCCTCAGAGAAACTAGATTTGGATGGTTGAAAGGACCTTGAGGTAGAAGGTCCTGTCTCAGCGGCAGAGTCCTTGGTGGAAAAGATGACATGTCCACCAGATCTGCATACCAAGTCCTGCGTGGCCACGCAGGCGCTATCAAGATCACCGGTGCTCTCTCCTGCTTGATTTTGGCAATCAGACGAGGGAGCAGAAAAAACGGTGGAAACACATAAGCCAGGTTGAAGGACCAAGGCGCTGCTAGAGCATCTATCAGCGTTGCCTTGGGGTCCCTGGACCTGGATCCATAACAAGGAAGCTTGGCGTTCTGGCGAGACGCCATGAGATCCAGTTCTGGTTTGCCCCAACATTGAACCAATTGTGCAAACACCTCCGGATGGAGTTCCCACTCCCCCGGATGAAAAGTCTGTCGACTTATAAAATCCGCCTCCCAGTTCTCTACACCTGGGATATGAATAGCTGATAGGTGGCAAGAGTGAATCTCCGCCCAGCGAATTATCTTTGAGACTTCTAACATCGCTAGGGAACTCCTTGTTCCCCCTTGATGGTTGATGTAAGCCACAGTCGTGATTTTTTCTGACTGAAATCTGATGAAGCTCATTGTCGCTAGCTGAGGCCAAGCCTGAAGAGCATTGAATATCACTCTTAGTTCCAGAATGTTTATTGGAAGGAGTGACTCCTCCTGAGTCCACGATCCCTGAGCCTTCAGGGAGTTCCTGACTGCACCCCAACCTAGAAGACTGGCATCTGTCGTTACAATTGTCCAATCTGGCCTGCGAAAGGTCATACCTTTGGACAGATGGACCCGAGATAGCCACCAGAGAAGAGAATCCCTGGTCTCTTGATCCAGATTTAGTAGAGGGGACAAATCTGTGTAATCCCCATTCCACTGACTGAGCATGCAGAGTTGCAGCGGTCTGAGATGTAGGCGTGCAAACGGCACTATGTCCATTGCCGCTACCATTAAGCCGATTACTTCCATGCACTGAGCCACCGAAGGGCGAGGAATGGAATAAAGAACACGGCAGGAATTTAGAAGTTTTGATAACCTGGACTCCGTCAGGTAAATTTTCATTTCTACAGAATCTATCAGAGTCCCTAGGAAGGAAACTCTTGTGAGGGGGGATAGAGAACTTTTCCTTGTTCACCTTCCACCCATGCGACCTCAGAAATGCCAACACTATGTCCGTATGAGACTTGGCAATTTGGAAGTTTGACGCCTGAATCAGGATGTCGTCTAAATAAGGGGCCACTGCTATGCCCCGCGGCCTTAGGACCACCAGAAGCGACCCCAGAACCTTTGTAAAAATTCTTGGGGCTGTAGTTAACCCAAAGGGAAGAGCTACAAACTGGTAATGCCTGTCTAGGAAGGCAAACCTGAGAAACCGATGATGATCTTTGTGTATCGGAATGTGAAGATAAGCATCCTTTAAATCCACTGTAGTCATGTATTGACCCTCCTGGAACATAGGTAGGATGGTACGAATAGTCTCCATCTTGAATGATGGAACTCTGAGGAATTTGTTTAAGATCTTTAGATCCAAAATTGGTCTGAAGGTTCCCTCTTTTTTGGGAACCACAAACAGATTTGAGTAAAATCCCTGTCCCTGTTCCTCCTTTGGAACTGGATGGATCACTCCCATAACTAGGAGGTCTTGTACACAGTGTAAGAATGCCTCTCTCTTTATCTGGTTTGCAAATAATTGTGAAAGGTGAAATCTCCCTTTTGGGGGGGGGCCTTGAAGTCCAGAAGATATCCCTGGGATATAATTTCCAACGCCCAGGGATCCTGGCCATCTCTTGCCCACGCCTGGGCGAAGAGCGAAAGTCTGCCCCCTACTAGATCCGTTACCGGATAGGGGGCTGTTCCTTCATGCTGTTTTAGAGGCAGCAGCAGGCTTTTTGGCCTGTTTACCCTTGTTCCAAGTCTGGTTAGGTCTCCAGACTGTCTTGGACTGAGCAAAAGTTCCCTCTTGTTTTGCATTAGAGGAAGTTGATGCCGAACTTGCCTTGAAGTTTCGAAAGGCACACAAATTAGACTGTTTGGCCCTTGATTTGAACCTATCCTGAGGAAGGGAATGACCTTTTCCTCCAGTGATATCAGCAATAATCTCCTTCAAACCAGGCCCGAATAGGGTCTGCCCCTTGAAGGGAATGTTAAGCAGCTTAGACTTTGAAGTAACGTCAGCTGACCATGATTTAAGCCATAGCGCTCTGCGCGCCTGGATAGCAAAACCAGAATTCTTAGCCGTTAGTTTAGTCAAATAAACAATGGCATCAGAAACAAAAGAATTGGCTAGCTTAAGTGCTCTAAGCTTGTCAAGTATGTCATCCAATGGAGTCGCTACCTGTAAAGCCTCTTCCAGAGACTCAAACCAGAACGCCGCAGCAGCAGTGACAGGAGCAATGCATGCAAGGGGCTGTAGGATAAAACCTTGTTGAATAAACATTTTCTTAAGGTAACCCTCTAACTTTTTATCCATTGGATCTAAGAAAGCACAACTGTCCTTGACAGGGATAGTAGTACGCTTTGCTAGAGTAGAAACTGCTCCCTCCACCTTAGGAACTGTCTGCCGTAAGTCCCGTGTGGTGGCGTCTATTGGAAAAAAAAATCTAAAAATAGGAGGGGGAGAGAACGGCACACCTGGTCTATCCCATTCCTTAGTAATAATTTCTGTAAACCTTTTAGGTATTGGAAAAACATCAGTGCACACCGGCACTGCATAGTATTTATCCAGTCTACACAATTTCTCTGGCACTGCAATTGTATCACAGTCATTCAGAGCAGCTAAAACCTCCCTGAGTAACACGCGGAGGTGTTCAAGCTTAAATTTAAATGTCGAGATATCAGAATCAGGTTCCATCATCTTCCCTGAGTCAGAAACATCACCCACAGAAAGAAGCTCTCCTTCTTCAGCTTCTGCATATTGTGAGGCAGTATCAGACATAGCTCTTAAAGCGTCAGTATGCTCTGTATTTCGTCTAACTCCAGAGCTATCTCGCTTTCCTCTAAATTCAGGTAGTCTGGCTAATACCGCTGACAGTGTATTATCCATGACTGCCGCCATGTCTTGTAAAGTAAACGCTATGGGCGCCCTAGATGTACTTGGTGCCATATGAGCGTGAGTCCCTTGAGCGGGAGTCAAAGGATCTGACACGTGGGGAGAGTTAGTCGGCATAACTTCCCCCTCGTCAGATTCCTCTGGTGATAAATTTTTTAAAGACAGAATATGATCTTTATTGCTTAAAGTGAAATCAGTACATTTGGTACACATTCTAAGAGGGGGTTCCACAATGGCTTTTAAACATAATGAACAAGGAGTTTCCTCTATGTCAGACATGTTTGTACAGACTAGCAATGAGACTAGCAAGCTTGGAAAACACTTTAAATCAAGTTAACAAGCAAATATAAGAAACGGTACTGTGCCTTTAAGAGAAATTGAAAAACAGTGAAAAAAGGCAGTAAATCAAACGAAATTTTACAGTGTGTATAATAAGCTAACAGAGCATTGCACCCACTTGCAAATGGATGATTAACCCCTTAGTTCAAAAAACGAATCAAAAAAACGATAGACGTTTTTTTAACAGTCACATCAAACTGCCACAGCTTTGCTGTGGGCCTACCTTTCCCAACAAACGATTTTGGAAAGCCTAAGAGCCCTTTAGAGATGTCCTATAGCATTCAGGGGACTCCTGGAGGAAGCTGGATGTCTCAGTCTGTAAAAGTTACTGCGCAAAAAAGCGCTAAATTAGGCTCCTCCCACTCATAGTAACACAGTGGAAAGCCTCAGGAAGGTTTCTAGGCAAATTTAAGCCAGCCATGTGGAAAAAACTAGGCCCCAATAAAGTTTTATCACCAAAGTATATATAAATTTTTTTAAACATGCCAGCAAACGTTTTATATTGTAAATATAAAAAGAGTATTACCTCAGAACGTAAGCATGATACCAGTCGCTATTAAATCACTGTATTCAGGCTTACCTTACATAAATTTGGCATCAGCAGCATTTTCTAGAAAAATCTTAACTGCACATACCTCATAGCAGGATAACCTGCACGCCATTCAACTGCTGAAGTTATCTCTCTCTTCAGTCATGTGTGAGAACAGCAATGGATATTAGTTACAACCTGCTAAGATCATAGAAATCACAGGCAGATTCTTCTATTTTTCTGCCTGGAACAAAATAGTACAACTCCGGTACCATTTAAAAATAATAAACTTTTGATTGAAGCAAAATAACAGCTACATTTCACCACTTCTCTCTTACTACCTCCATGTTTGTTGAGAGAATGACTGGGTATGGCAGTTAGGGGAGGAGCTATATAGACAGCTCTGCTGTGGGTATCCTCTTGCAACTTCCTGTTGGGAATGAGAATATCCCACAAGTAGTGGATGATCCGTGGACTGGATACACCTTACAAGAGAAAGTATTTGATATCTTACAAAGGCCCAAAAAGATTCTCCAACTCAGAGTGAAAGTATAGTGCAGACTTGACAGGGGCTGAATTCTTTAAATTCCCTAAACAAAATAGAGGAACCTAGAAGTCCCAGAGAGATGAGAGATGCCTCCCATAAAGCTCTCAGCTCAGATGAGATGAGATTATCTAAAATTATCCTCAAGGAATGCAAGATCCCTCACAAGATTGAAGAAAGGCAAATTATTCCCTGCATTCCTGTATGTGAAGTAAAGATAAGCCCAGTGCAATATAACTTTGCATGACAAGTTAGTTAGGAACTTCTTTCTTAGGGCCTGATGATCTAAAGCTCTCCGCTCTGATGAGATGATCTAAAATTATCACGTAGTTCTAGAAAGGCAGATTTTGCAAAATAGCACTGCATAACAGTTTTTTTATATTTACACTTTGTGCTTTGTATATTATATTACTTTAGAAGAAACTGGCTCCTTTAAGTTTTATTACATTTAAGCTTTACACTTTCTATTTTGTATTTTAATGCCCTTAGATTCTGTATATAGCAGTAATTTACAAATTCTGATTAAGCTTTTAAAGCTTATGTTAGTTTAAAAAATTAGGATAATAATTTGTGTGTGTCTTGTATCTTTTACAAATTAAATTGTTCTTTGTATTTGTTCTATTGTAAAATAAAATTGTCAGAAAGTGGGAAGGACAGGGGAGTTATTTGGGCTGAACATGGTATGTCTGAATCTCTCTCACAATTTTCATGATAAAGTAAGGATTTTAAACCAGCTGGTCCCACAGATTTATCTCGCCAGCTGTATACATGTAAAGTTTGTTCAAAATTCCCAATACACTTATTTAACTGAAAGAAAATTAATATTAAAGTATACTTAAAGGGACAGTCTAGTCAAAATTAAAAACTTTAATTATTCAAATAGGACTTGTTATTTTAATCAACTTTCCAATTTACTTTTATCATCAAATTTGCTGTGGTCTCTTGGGATTCTTAGTTGAGAAACTGAACCTAGATAGGCTCATATTTCTAAGCCCTTGAAGTCTGTCTCTTATCACATGCTTTTTTAATTGTTTTTCACAACAAGTGAGTGCTAGTTAATGTGGGCCATATAGATAACAATGTGTTCACACCCAGGAAGTTATTTAAGAGTTAGCACAACACAATACTAAATGCAACTCAATAGATTTTAAATTGTCACAGTCAGAAGCTGCTTATATAGAAGGTAATCACAGAGATAAAAAGTATAAATAAATATACTAATACACAGTTATATTAATATATAAATATATTAATATAACTGTGTTGGTTATGCAAAACTGGGGAATGGGTAATAAAAAGGGATTATCTATCTTTTAAAACAATAAAAAATCTATTGTAGACTGTCCCTTTAACTAGAAGTAAATGCAAGTTAAAAACTGAAGTGAAAACATTTCAGTTTAAAAATGGACAGTCTAGTCAAAATTAAACTTTCATGATTCAGATATGGCATTCAATTTTAAACAACTTTCCATTTTACTTTTATCATCAAATTTGCTTTGAACTCTTGGTATTCTTTGTTGAAAGCTAAACCTGGGTAGGCTCACATGCAAATGTTTAAGCCTTTGAAGGACGCCTCTTATCTCAGAGAAATTTTGACAGTTTTTCAAAGCTAGACAGTGCTAGTTTATGTGTGCCATATAGATAAAATTGTGCTCACTCCCGTGGAGTTACCTAGGCGTTGGCACTGGGAAACTGAAATTTTAGATAGAACACAAAGTGCAATGTAATTTCTAAAACATACATATAAATATACAAAGTATGATCCTAATTTTTTACACAGAAACTGTGAAAGCATAATCAGATTCTGTAAAATTACAATCCCAAATACACTGCTGTATACAGAATCGAAATGCATTAAAAACATAATTTATGCTTACCAAATTCCTTTTCTTCCAGGTAGGGAGAGTCCATGGCTTCATTCCTTACTGTTGGGAAATACAACACCTGGCCAACCAGGAGGAGGCAAATACACCCCAGGCAAAGGCTTAAATATCCCTCCCACTTCCTCAATACCCCAGTCATTCTCCCGAGGGAACAAGGAAAAGTAGGAGAAACATTAGGGTATAAATGGTGCCAGAAGAATAAAATAAATAATAGGGGACCGCCCATAGACGAGAAAAATCGGAAGAGGGCTGTGGACTCTCCCTATATGTAAGAAAAGGAATTTATCTGGTAAGCATAAATTAGGTTTTCCTTCCTAAGATAGGGAGAGACTATGGCTTCATTCCTTACTGTTGGGAAAACTATACCCAAGCTCCAGAGGACACTGAATGAATAATGGGAGGGAACAAAAAGGAAGAGGAGGACCCTATTTTGAGGGCACCACAGCCTGCAAAACATTTCTCCTGAAAGTTGCTTCAGCCGAAGCAAAAACATCAAACTTGTAAAATTTTGAAAAAGTATGTAAGGAGGACCAGGTAGCAGCCTAACAAATCTGATCCATAAAGGCCTCTTTCATAAAGGCCCAAGAGGAAGCCACTGCTTTAGTGGAATGTGCCGTTATCCTCTCAGGAGGACGATGTCCCGCTGTCTCGTAAGCTAAGCGGATGACACTCCTTTACCAAAAAGATAGGGAAGTCGAAGTTGCCTTCTGCCCCTTACGCTTCCCTGAATAGACAACAGACAAAGAGGAAGACTGTCTAAACTCCTTAGTAGCCTGAAAATGGAACTTCAAGGCGTGAACCACATCCAAATTGTGAAGTAAGTGTTCCTTCGATGAAGAAGGATTAGGACACAAGGAAGGAACCACAATCTCCTGATGTTGCGATCTGACACAAACTTAGAAAGACAACCTAATTTATTATGTTAAACTGCCCCCCAATCTGCATGAAAATCAGATAAGGGGGCTCACATTGCAAAGCAGAGATCTCAGAAACTCAGGCAATAGCCAATAAAAAGAGAATCTTCAAAGAATCTTCCAAGATAACAATTTAATGTCAACGGAATACAGAGGCTCAAACATAACCTTTTGCAAAATCCGAAGAACAAGATTTAGGCTCCACGTAGGAGCCCCAGATCTAAACACAGGTCTGATCCCAATGAGAGCCTTAATAAAGGACTGCACATCTGGAAGCTCAGCCAGTCTCTTGCGCAATAAAACCGACAGGGCCAAAATCTGTCCCCTCAGGGAACTAGTAGAAAGGCCCTTCTCCAGCCCATCCTGGAGAAAAGATAAGATCCTGGCAACCTTAACTCTGTGCCAGGAAAAAACATGCTCTTCCCACCAGAATAAGTAGGTCCTCCACACCTTGTGGTAGATACGCTGAGTAACTGGTTTACAAGCTTGAATAAGAGTATCAATGATACTCTCAGATAAACCTCTCTTTGCTAAGACTAAGTGTTAAATCTCCACGCAGTCAGCCTCAGAGAATCTAGATTTTGATGAACAAATGGACCTTGTATCTCGAGATCTCTGCGACAAGGTAACTTCCACGGAGGAGATAAGGGCATCCCCACTAGATCCGCGAACCATGTCCTTTGCGGCCACGATGGAGCAATCAGCATTACTGATACCCTCTCCTGCTTCATGCGGGCCACCACTCGAGGAAGAAGCGGTAATGGAGGAAAAAGATATACGAGTTTGAACCTCCAAGGCACTGCTAGTGCATCTATTAGATCCGCTTGGGGAACCCTCGACCCGTACCTGGGTAGCGGAGATCTATCTCTGGCATCCCCCACTTGCTGCATATCTCTGCAAACACCTCAGGATGGAGAGACCATTCCACTTCATGGAAGGATTGCCTGCTGAGAAAATCCTCCCAGTTGTCCACAAAGAATGTGGATCGCTGACAGCCAACAGCTGTGGGCCTCCGCCCACTTCAGAATCTGAGATACTTCCTTCATCGCAAAGGAACATCTCGTTCCCCCCCCCGATGGTTGATGTAAGCCACCAAGGTTATATTGTCTGATTGGAATCTGATAAACTGGGATGAACCCAGAAGGTGCCAAGCCTTCAAGATTGCCCGTAGTTCCAAAATATTGATAGGGAGGAAGGACTCCTGAGTCCACAATCCCTGTGCCTTCCTGGCAACCCAAACAGCTTCAAATCCGGATAGACTTGCGCCTGTAGTCACAATTTCCCAGGATGGTCTTAAGAAGCATGTCCCTCGGGACAGATGATCTGGACAGGGCCACCAAGAGAGCAATTCTCTCGACCGGCTGTCTAATACAATCTGTTAAGACAGATCTGAATGATCGTTGTTCCACTGCCTCAGCATGCACAGTTGTAAAGGTCTGAGACAGAACTTGGCAAAAGGAATGATATCCATGCAGGACACCATGAGACCAATCACCTCCATACCACAGAGAGACTCAAGGAGGTCCGGAGGGCAAGACATGCCGAAGTTAGCTTGCAACGTCTCTGGTCTGATAGAAATATCCTCATGGATTTGGAGTCTATTATAGTACCCAAGAATTCCACCCTGGTACTTGGGATAAGAGAACTCTTTTCCAAGTTTATCTTACATCCATGTGATCGAAGAAGACCGAGAAGGGACTCCGAGAATTCTTTTGCAAGACGAAAGGGTGGTGCTTGCACCAGAATATTGTCCAAGTATGGGGCTAATGCAATGCCCTGAGTTCTGGCAATGGCTAGAAGAGCCCCCAGAACCTTTGTAAAGATTCTTGGAGCAGTAGCTAGGCCAAACAAAAGGGAAATTAACTGGAAGTGCTGGTCTAGGAATGCTAACTTCAGGAACTGAAAGTGTTCCCTGTGGATTAGAACATGAAGGTAAGCGTCCTTTAGATCTATAGTCATAAACTGGCCTTCCTGAATTAAAGGAAGGATGGACCTTATCGTCTCCATCTTAAAGGAAGGGAAATTTGTTTAAGCACTTTAGGTCCAGAACTGGGCAGAAAGTTCCCTCATCCTTTGGGACCACGAAAATTCGAGAAGAAGGAATCTGCCCCTTGGAGGATGAGATTTGAAGCCTATCTTGTATCCCTGATATACCACCTACAGGACCCACGGAATCTGTACGTCCTTGAACCCGTATGTTGAAACATCTTACTCAGAAAGGTTTCCATTTTCTTATCCATCAGCTCTCTGAACGAAGAACTATCCTCAAGAGGTATAGTAGTACGTTTAGCAAGCATAGAGATAGCACCATCCACCTTAGGAATGGAGCCCCACAAATCCAGTTGAGAGTCCGGGACCGGGATCAACTTTTTAAAAGTAGACGAGGAGGAAAAGGAAGAACCCATTCTTTCCCATTTGTTCTTAATAATGTTCGCCATCTTAACCGGCACAGGAAAAGTCAAAGGAACTTTCCTGTCTTCGTAAACTCTGTCTAATTTAGGTATCATAGGTTCTTCAGGCAGCGCGGCCTCTTGAACCTCTAATGTAGATAGAGTCTCCTTTAGATTTAAAATTTAGCACTTGCATTTTTATTAAAGGATGGTTCCTCCACAGCAGGAGGCTTAGACGCTAAGGACTCTGACCCAGAAAGTTCACCCTCTGAAGCTACAGAGGTTAACTCATCATCAGATAACTGGGACATAATAGCTAAATCCAATAATTATTTAGATGACTCTGGGTCAGGAGAGCTATGTTTAACCTTTCTCTTCCGTTTGTTAGAGTGAGGAAATGCACTGAGGGCCGCAGACACCGCCGTTTGTAACTGTGTGGCAAAGTCCGCAGGAAGAAGACCCCCTCTGGATAGAGGATTAGATGTGCTACGGGGAACTGTATGTGTAGAGGATAATGTAGCAAGGGTAGTAATCTCACTGGACGCAGAGTCCTGAGAGGTAGACGGCTCAGAGGGACTAAGAGCCTTAGCAGGCTTGTCTCCATTCTTAGAGTTAATAACGGTGTTAAGGCACGTAGAACATAATTTAGTGGGCGGGAAAACCACTGCCTCCTCACAATATAAATAGGTATGATTTAGTACAGAAGGAGTACCTTCTAACATGTCAGAGTCCTCCATAGCTCAGGTTATACCCACAGGAGGACACTTTTTTTTTTATTATAGAATATATTATAGAATATATAGCACTTTTATATTCCTAATGGCTGGGGCACTCGTCACCTCCTAGACCCAGACAGTTAGAGGAAACGCTCTCCTCAGGTTCAAGTCTCAGCTGGAAAGGAGGAAATGAACATAGACACCCAGTCACATGGAGTACAAGACAGTACTTCTCTGTTATTACAAGTACAGCCAGTAATAGGAGCTGTGCAACACTTTAAAAAACGAAAGTGAAACTTAATGTGAAACCTGTTTGTTTCAGCCAAAAACACAGGACCTATCAGCCCAGGGAAAAAAATCACACAAATCAGCATGTAAATAATTAATACACTAATTAATTAACCCCAACTGTTCAATAAACCCCCTTCAGAGGATATTAACCCTGGATTATATCAAGGTATAAAGGAGCCACACTGTGACCCTGTTATAGCGTTTTATGTGTAAATATTTAAACAATCTTACCTCCAGGATCCATGCTGTGGAACAGAACACAGCCTCTCAAGTGCGACAGTCTTATAGCAGCGCTCCTGACATGGACTTGAGTGAGAGAAAGCAGGCAGTGAAACTCGTCAACACTGATTGCTTAGGAGCTGTTAGCAGTAGTCTGGATGGTTTCGCAGAAAAACTTTCCCTGCATCTCCAGACTCTCACTGAGAGGTTGACATGACTACTTAAAACTCCAGTCCTATCTCTAAGGGCAGATATCATTTTTCAGGACTCTGAAACTTCTGACACTTCTCTGCCACCACCTAACGAGACGAAAGGCAAAGAATAACTGGGGTAATGAGGAAGCGGGAGGGATATTTAAGACTTTAGCTGGGGTGTCTTTGCCTCCTCCTGGTGGCCAGGTGTTATATTTCCCAACAGTAAGGAATGAAGCCCTGGACTCTCCCTATCCTAGGAAGGAAATACAAAATAGAAAATGAAAAACTTAAAACATAGGGCCTGGTGATCTGAAGGTCTCCACTCAGATAAGATCATCTAAAATGATCCTCCAGCACTGCAAGATCCCTAGTGAAATTCTTAAAAGGAAGATTTTGCTACACTACTCAAATGGGGCGTTCCCTGCATTTCTGTATGTGAAGGAAAGACAAGTTTAGAACAATATTGCACTGCATGACATGACAGTCCTGCTGCATTTACACTTTGAGCTTTGTATTTTATATTACTTTACAATTCAGATTAAGTTTTATAACATTTAAACGTTGCACTTTCTATTTTGTATTTTATTTACAGCACTGTTTTAGCATTACAAATTCTGATTATGTTTTCACAGTTTCTGTGTAACTTTAGCAAATAAGGATCATACTTTATATATTTATGTGTTTCTTATTTACAAATTACATTGCACTTGGTTTTTCTTCTATTTGAAATAAAACTGAAAAACTGGCAGCTTCACTTTTTTTTTTTCTTTCTTTTTTTAATTATTTATTTATAATTCAATAGTATAACAAAATTGTCAAGACAGCTTCACTTTTAGAGTGCTTTGTTACTTTCTATGGGCCTGATGAGCAAAGATTCTCTAGTTTGGAGAGAAATTATAGAGCAGGACTTCACAGGAGCTGAACTCACTGAATTCTATAAAAAGAAAGAAAAAAAAGAAAAGGGAGGAACCTGGAAGTCCCAGAGGGATGAGAAATGCCTTTCACAAAGAGTAGTGGAACTCTCTGGGATACTTCTAAACTGCTTCCTGACACCTGTGTGATGGGCTTCATAGGAAACAGGTAGGCAGGCAGGGTTTTGTTGCTATATTTAGATGTCTTTTAACCTTTGATTAGCACAGCTTATCCTATATGCTTTTTAATGGTGGTTTGTTCTTGATAAAGGCAAATATTGCCAAAACACGTAGAAATAGTCAATTTGTTTTTAAAATTTTTTATTGAAGCTGTATATCCTGCTGTTCCATTGGTGTTTCCAAGAACAGAAACTGTCTTGTGTGAACCCTGCGAGTATTTTACATTTAGTCCCACAGCGTGTGTAAGACTTTGGTATACAGAATTTCACAGGGCAAAGAGAAGGTAACTGGAAAACACCTAGGGCTTATATAAAAGCTCATTTTGCAACAATTACAAATGAAACAAAAAAAAAAAAGTCACTACAATTTAAAGGGACAGTCAAGTCCAAGAAAAACCTCATGATTTAAATAGGGAATGTAATTTTAATTTGATCACCAATTTTGCTTTGTTCTCTTGGTATTCTTAGTTGAAAGCTAAACCTAGGAGATTTTATATGCTAATTTCTTAGACATTGAAGACTGCCTCCAATCTGAATGCATTTTGACCACTAGAGGGCATTAGTTCATGTGTTTCATAAAGATAACATTGAGCTCATGCGCGTGAAGCTATCCTGGAGTGAGCACTGATTGGCTAACATGCAAGTCTGTCAAAAGAACTGAAATAAAAAATTTGTTTTGTAATTCAGAAAGAGCATGCAATTTTAATCAACTTTCTGTTACTCCTATTATCAATTTTTCTTTGTTCTCTTGCTATATTTATTTGAAAAAGAAGGCATCTATGCTTTTTTGGGTTCAGTACTCTGGACAGCAATTTATTATTGGTGGATGAATTTATCCACCAATCAGCAAGGACAACCCAGGTTGTTCACCAAAAATGGTCCGGCATCTAAACTTACATTCTTGCATTTTAAATAAAGATACCAAGAGAATGAAGAAAATTTGATAATAGGAGTAAATTAGAAAGTTGCTTAAAATTTCATGCTCAATCTGAATCATGAAAGAAAATTTTTGGGTACAGTGTCCCTTTAATCCTAAGCCATCATGGGATATTGACAACAACTCCCGTCCAGGACGAATCCAGACCAGAAGCAAAATGTAACCAGTGGAGGAAGAAACACCAGAGAACCCCCCATCAGGGAGGATAACAGGGTCAACAGAAGTACACTGTCAGACCCCACTCCGAGAAACGGACCCAGCCCAAAAAGGGCTGGCAACGTCCGCCTCAAGAGAGAACGGAGGGCCTAAGAGGCACAAATCCCTGACCAATTACTAACATCAGGCATGATACCACGACTGCCAAACAGCTTACGAGCACACATTCCAGATGCAATAGCTGCAGCTGGTTGCAAACTGCAAACCTTCCGCTTGCTAGGTAGCTAGACAAGCCATCTGTCCACTACTAGTGACCCATAATAGATACGTTGTGCACGAGTCCGGAACCCTTGCACATTTCCCTTTCCTAAAGAAGGAGCACTCCCAAAAGAGGGAGCTAGGGCATTGAGCCATAACAATACCCTAGTACCAGAACCAGCCTCCGTAGCCTCTAGCATGCAAGGGAGGAAGAAAAATCCTTGAACGAGAAGATAGAACCCACAGGGTCTCCATGGAAACCGTAAGACTTCCAAAATCCTCCCAAAAAGACAAATGCAAAGGGGACCCTTTCCCAGCCGTAGGCAGGGCGAAGAAGCTTAAAGAGAAAAGGTAAGCAATACCATTGAGCAATAACTCAACGACCATTACCACCAGCTCAGTTGAGACAAACAACCTCGACTTAAAGTGCAAAAGTTGCCACTGGTGACGACTGAAAGATGCATCCGAAAAGCATCAAACTAACCTCCAGGCAGGAACCAAAGCTCCCGAGAGAAAAACCAACCCCCTGAAGGGACAAGCAGACATTCTAAACCCTAAGGTTCAAAACTGAACCGCCCAGGACTGAAACTAGCGATCCGGACCCAAAACTGTCAAGAGACATGGCCCTAAGCCAGACTCCCCGAAAAATGGGGCAACACATATGACCTGAGGAAACCCCAGGTTACCTCATACGGAGATAAGCACTCTAGGTAGTGCATTCGCAAGAACTCAGACCAAAAGCATAGACAAATATCTAGACAGGTCTAAGAGATTGCAACCCACACCCGTAGGTGGAGTTGATCCCTGAACCCTCTGCAACCCCAGAGAACAAGAGTTCCTAGAGATTCAAGTGCAATATTCCAAGAAAAATTATCTTTTTATTGCAATTTGTAATACAAAGTGAAGAGACAATTAGCTGCAGCAGGATTCAAACTCTCCAGGGACCCCAAAGGTCACGAGGGACAGGGTTCCATATAATGGAGAAGACCCAACAAAAACTTGATTCAAACTCGCCACCTTAGCCATGTGGGTAACTGGCAACCCACTAGGCTACCCGGCAGGCTGAACAAGCCCC
Source organism: Bombina bombina (assembly GCF_027579735.1). NCBI lineage: Eukaryota > Metazoa > Chordata > Amphibia > Anura > Bombinatoridae > Bombina > Bombina bombina. Next base: position 512,753,913 of record NC_069500.1, read on the forward strand.
TTAGACAGAGAGCCAAAATCCTCACAGGATCACCCTCCCGGAAATCCCTGTAACACACAAGGAAGACCATAGAAAACCCCACAACTCCTCTGCGGAGTGAACCAGGGGCGGCTGCCGGGGAGAAAAAAAAAAATGGGGGGAGAAACAACCCCTGCGTTCCCTCTTATGAGAGCATGCGATACGCAGAAACAAGGAAAGACGGACATATCCGCACTTCTGAACTCAGGTGACCGAACCACCCTAAAAGGGAAAAAAGCAGTCCTAGCAACCTCAATAGGTACCGGTGACTACCACAAGAAAAAACAGACACCTGTAAAATACCAAGATAGAACGAAAAAACGTCATCCAAATTGGTACCCGGGCTGTCCAGCGGTCATCCAGACCTCCAAACCCTTGGGAATGGAGAAACTCCAGTTCCGAGGCCAAGGACCTCCCGAACCCACGATGAGACAGACAGGTCCGCACCCAGACCCCTACCTAAGGAAAACAGAGGAACAAACCCTCCGATACTCCGTTCACCAAGGAGCAGGTTGGTAAATGGATAAAAACAAACATAACATGAACACTTCATCAAAGTGAACGACAACACCCAACAAGTTAACCAGCACACCGGCACCACGTTGGTGACATGAACCATAAGGAACAGCAGCTAGTGCCCGACCAGTACCTGCCTGGTACAAGGAACTCCTCTGAACTGTACAAGAAAAAACAAAACCCCAAAGGGGTCGATAAACTATAATCATATAGAACGTGCAGCTTCCAAGGAAGTGTGCATTCGACCACAAAATCGCAAGTATCAGTTCCAGAGAAGAAATGTTCCCACAACGGACAATTATAACCAACATGAGCTTCATAAAACAAATCAAAATATATCCTAAACGGATTCAAATAAAATAAAGGCAGCCCCCGAGGGTGAACGCCAAAGGAAAACGGCATGCCAACCGGACCAGCCGATTAGAGGCCCCATCCTCCCAAGCTCAGAACTGGAAAAGATACTTAAAAGAAAGAAAAAAGCGGAGATGTTAAAGAGATTGTCTTCATCCCTACACGTCTAACCCAGTTTGCCGTCCGGCACAGAAGACAGAGGATCCCTCGGCCCAGTACGGTTGGAATCCTCCAGCCCCGCCAAAACATGCAAAGGCAAAATGATCCCTCAGAGGCCATCGCTTCCCCAGAAGGTCTAACTGACTCAGGCTATTCCACGCCCGACAAACCCCGGTTAACAGAACAAGGACAGTATCTTATAAATACCACTCTAGGGAGATATAAAATGTGCCAACGCCATAGATATGGCCATGCGGAACCGTGCTGTAACCTCTGGAGGAAACAAGAGTAATGGTCGTAGGGACACCTGCTTGCGTAGCAAAGGAAGGTTCTGGGGCACGCCCCACGTGGGACATGCAATCCACAGAGGCGGATGGCTCAGCGCACTCAAAATTCCCTGATTCGGGGGAAGAGAGTACTCTAGAATGGCAATCGGCATATAACTGATGGGCATGGATAACACGGGCTATTTCATATTCTTCGCAAGATGTATACTCTGAATCTGAGATATCCGTCTCCAACAAATCAGAATCCTCCATAACTTGGAGATTGTAATTATGGACAAACACTAAAGGCATCTTACACCCGCCAATGGCTGGGGCACTCACCACCTCCCGTGAACCAGGCAACTAACAAACAGACTCCCTACGTCGCTATACGGTCAAGGTGCGGAAATGGAATACAAACGTGACCAACCCGGTCACAAGGTGCATCGTGTAAGCCAAAAAAGCACGCCAGTCCCTAGGACTGCGAAAACTGATGATATAAGGCTGTTATGTCCGAATAGCCATGAGCCCAAGTAACACTACACAGTAGCAGACAAAATCACATAAACATGATTAAAGTCCCCCCTGGTCAATAACCCCCCTCAGGAGATATTAACCCTTGATTCCATTTAGGATAAAGGAGTCCCACTGGGACCCTGGCATCTTTCGTTAACATTACATTCACAGTCAAAGGCTTAAATACCTCTCCCACTTTCCTTATCCCCCAGTCATTCTGCAAAGGGAACCAGGAACAGTAGGAGAGATATCAGGGTATAAAAGGTGCCAGAAGATGATTAAATTTAGATCCGCCCTACGGAGATACGGGCGGGAGCCGTGGACTCTCCTACCCTCAATAGAAATTTAATTATCAGGTAAGCATAATTTATGTTTTCCATCTAAAGGGGAGGCTTCATTCATTACTATTGGGAACATATACCCTAGCTCTAGAGGGCACTGAATGAAACCGGGAGGGTAAAAGGCGGACCCTAATCTGAGGGCACTACAGCCTGCAAAACCTCTCTCCCAAAAACAGCTTCCACAGAAGCAAAAAAATCAAATTTGTAAAACTTAGTAAAAGTGTGTAAAGAGGACCAGGTAGCCGCCTTACAAATTTGCTCCATAGAGGCCTCATTCTCGAAGGCCCAAGACGAAGCCACAGCTCTAGTTGAATGAGCCGCGATCCTCTGAAGAGGCTTATGTCCCGCTGTCTCATAAGCCAAGCGAATCAAGCTCCTCAACCAAAAAAAGACAAAGAAGTAGCAGAGGCCCTTTGCCCCTTGTGCTTCCCAGAATACAACACAAAAAGCAGTGTAGACTGTCTGAAATCTGTAACCTGAAGATAGAACTTCAAGGCACGAACCACATCCAGGTTATGAAGTAACCTCTCCTTTGAAGAAGAGTTAGGACACAAGGAAGGAACTATTTCCTGATTAATGTTACGGTAAGACACCACCTTGGGGAGAAAACCCAACCCAGTGCGAAGTACAGCCTTATCCACATGAAACACCAGATAAGAAAGATCACATTGCAAGGCAGCTAGTTCAGATACTCTGTGTGCCGATGCAATAGCCAACAGGAAATCTTAATGTCAATGGAATGCCTAGGTTCAAACGGAACCCTCTGCAAAACCCTAAGGACTAAGTTTAAGCTCCAAGGCGGAGCCGACTGTCTAAAGACAGGCCTGATTCTAGCCAGAGCCTGAACAAAATATTGGATGTCAGGGAGTTCAGCGAGTCTCCTATGCAACAAAACTGATAATGCCGAAATCTGTCCCTTTAAGGAACTAGTGGCAAGACCCTTCTCTAAACCATCTTGGAGAAAGGACAGAATCCTGGATACCTTCACCTTATGCCAAGAATATCCATGCTTCTCACACCAGGACAAGTAAGTCCTCCACACCTTATGGTAGACGAGTGACTGGCTTTTTTTGTCTGAATTAGAGTATCAATCCCACTTTCAGAAAAACCTCACTTGGCTAAGACTAGGCGTTCAATCTCCATGCAGTCAGACTCAGAGAATCTAGATTTTGATGTTGAAAGGGGTCCTGTGACAGCAGATCCCTGCAAAAGGGTAACCTCCATGGCGGAGAGGATGACATCCCCAACAGATCCGCAAACCACGTCCTCCACGGCCACGAAGGAGCAATCAGAATGGCCGGGGCCCGCTCCTGTTTGATGCGTGCCACTAAGCGAAGTAGAAGTGGTAGAAAAATGTAAGCTAGACTGAATCAACAAGGAATCACTAAGGAATCGATCAGCTCTGCCTGGGGATCTCTGGACCACGAACCGTATCGAGGTAGCTTGCAATTGAGTCTGGATGCCATGAGATCTATATCCGACGTTCCCCATCTGTGACAAATCTCTGCAAACACCTCAGGGTGAAGAGACCATTCCCACGGATGGAAGGATTGTCTGCTGAGAAAGTCCGCTTCCCAGTCCTCTTATTCCGCTGATGGTTGATGTAAGTCACGGAGGTAATGTTGTCGGTCTGGAATCTGATGAAACTGACTGACTCCAGAGAAGGCCATGCCTTCAGAGCATTGTAAATTGCTCGTAGTTTAAGGATGTTGATCGGAAGGACAGACTCCTCCCTGAACCACCTTCCTTGTGCCATTCTGGCACCCCAAACAGCTCCCCATCCTGTCAGACTGGCGTCCATGGTCACAATATCCCAGGACGGTCTCAAGAAGGATGTCCCCATGGAAAGTTGCTCTGGGCGAATCCACTAAGAGAGGGAGTTCCGAGTCCAAGCATCCATGGATATCAGCTGTGATAGATCTGAATGATCGCAGTTCCACTGTCTCAGTATGCACAATTGAAGAGGTCTGAGATGGAAACTGGTGAATGGGATGACATCTATGCTTGACACCATAAGACCTATCACCTCCATACATTAAGCCACCAATGGGATTGTGGAGGACTGAAGGACAAGAAAGGTGGCCGCAAGTTTCCTGCGCCGCTGATCTGTGAGAAATATCTTCATGGACATAGAGTCTATTATCGTGCCCAGGAACTCCACCCTGTTACTGGAAACCAGAGAACTCTTTCCTGAGTTGATCTTCCAACCGTGAGATTGGAGCAGAAGAAGAGCCCTCGAATGATCCTCTGCAAGGCTGAACGACGGCGCCTGAACTAGGATGTCGTCCAGGTAAGGTGCCACCGCAATGCCCCTTGATCTGGCCACTGCAAGCAGCACCCCCAGGACCTTCGTGAAGACTCTCTTGGCTGTCGATAGACCAAAAGAAAGGGCCAAAACTGGAAGTGTTGCTCCAGAAACCCAAATCTTAGGAACCTGAAGTGGTCCCCGTGAATTGGGACATGAAGGTAAGCGTCCTTTAAATCTACAGTTGTCATGAACTGTCCCCCTTGAACTAGGGGCAGAATAGATCTGATCTTTTTCATTTGAATGATGGAACACTCAGAAACTTGTTTAAACACTTTAGGCTCAGAACCGGGTGGAACGTGCCCTCCTTCTTTGGAACCACAAAAAGGTTGGAATAGTACCCTAAACAATAACCACGAGAGAGGCGAGATCTCTCACACACTTTAGAAAGGCCTCTCTCTTCTCCGGTCTTGAAGACAGGTTTGATAGGAGGAATTTGCCCTCGGGCGGATGGGATCTGAACCCTATCCTGTAACCCTGGGAGACAACTTCTAGAACCCAAGGATCCTGAACGTCCTGCAACCATGCGTCTGAGAATTGAGATAATTTGCCCCCTACGTGATCCGGAGACCAGTGGGGGCCGCCCCTTCATGCCAATTTGGCCTTGGTGGGATTTTTGCTCTGCTTAGACTTGTTCCAAGATTGAGCCGGCTTCCAAGATCCCTTGGACTGGTCCACTTTCGCTGGCACTGGACCTTGTCTGCACAAAAGGGACGAAAAGTAGATCCCTTAGGCTTAGCCTTCTTATCCTGAGGTAGAAAAACATAATTTATATAAGAACTTACCTGATAAATTCATTTCTTTCATATTAGCAAGAGTACATGAGCTAGTGACGTATGGGATATACATTCCTACCAGGAGGGGCAAAGTTTCCCAAACCTCAAAAACAGAATTTATGTTTACCTGATAAATTACTTTCTCCAACGGTGTGTCCGGTCCACGGCGTCATCCTTACTTGTGGGATATTCTCTTCCCCAACAGGAAATGGCAAAGAGCCCAGCAAAGCTGGTCACATGATCCCTCCTAGGCTCCGCCTTCCCCAGTCATTCGACCGACGTAAAGGAGGAATATTTGCATAGGAGAAATCATATGATACCGTGGTGACTGTAGTTAGAGAAAATAAATCATCAGACCTGATTAAAAAACCAGGGCGGGCCGTGGACCGGACACACCGTTGGAGAAAGTAATTTATCAGGTAAACATAAATTCTGTTTTCTCCAACATAGGTGTGTCCGGTCCACGGCGTCATCCTTACTTGTGGGAACCAATACCAAAGCTTTAGGACACGGATGATGGGAGGGAGCAAATCAGGTCACCTAGATGGAAGGCACCACGGCTTGCAAAACCTTTCTCCCAAAAATAGCCTCAGAAGAAGCAAAAGTATCAAATTTGTAAAATTTGGTAAAAGTGTGCAGTGAAGACCAAGTCGCTGCCTTACATATCTGATCAACAGAAGCCTCGTTCTTGAAGGCCCATGTGGAAGCCACAGCCCTAGTGGAATGAGCTGTGATTCTTTCAGGAGGCTGCCGTCCGGCAGTCTCATAAGCCAATCTGATGATGCTTTTAAGCCAAAAAGAGAGAGAGGTAGAAGTTGCTTTTTGACCTCTCCTTTTACCAGAATAAACAACAAACAAGGAAGATGTTTGTCTGAAATCCTTTGTAGCCTCTAAATAGAACTTTAGAGCACGAACTACATCCAAATTGTGCAACAAACGTTCCTTCTTTGAAACTGGATTCGGACACAAAGAAGGCACAACTATCTCCTGGTTAATATTTTTGTTAGAAACAACTTTCGGAAGAAAACCAGGTTTAGTACGCAAAACCACCTTATCTGCATGGAACACCAGATAAGGAGGAGAACATTGCAGAGCAGATAACTCTGAAACTCTTCTAGCAGAAGAAATTGCAACCAAAAACAAAACTTTCCAAGATAATAACTTGATATCTACGGAATGTAAGGGTTCAAACGGAACCCCTTGAAGAACTGAAAGAACTAAATTGAGACTCCAAGGAGGAGTCAAAGGTTTGTAGACAGGCTTGATTCTAACCAGAGCCTGAACAAAAGCCTGAACATCTGGCACAGCCGCCAGCTTCTTGTGAAGTAAAACAGATAAAGCAGAAATCTGTCCCTTCAAAGAACTTGCAGATAATCCTTTCTCCAAACCCTCTTGTAGAAAGGATAGAATCTTAGGAATTTTTACCCTGTTCCATGGGAATCCTTTTGATTCGCACCAACAGATATATTTTTTCCATATTTTATGGTAAATTTTTCTAGTTACAGGCTTTCTAGCCTGAATAAGAGTATCAATGACAGAATCTGAGAACCCACGCTTTGATAAAATCAAGCGTTCAATCTCCAAGCAGTCAGTTGGAGTGATGCCAGATTCGGATGTTCGAACAGACCTTGAACAAGAAGGTCCCGTCTCAACGGTAGCTTCCATGGTGGAGCCGATGACATATTCACCAGGTCTGCATACCAAGTTCTGCGTGGCCACGCAGGAGCTATCAAGATCACCGAAGCCCTCTCCTGATTGATCCTGGCTACCAGCCTGGGAATGAGAGGAAACGGTGGGAACACATAAGCTAGGTTGAAGGTCCAGGGCGCTACTAGTGCATCTACTAGAGTCGCCTTGGGATCCCTGGATCTGGACCCGTAGCAAGGAACCTTGAAGTTCAGACGAGACGCCATCAGATCCATGTCTGGAAAGCCCCATAATTGAGTTATTTGGGCAAAGATTTCCGGATGGAGTTCCCACTCCCCCGGATGAAATGTCTGACGACTCAGAAAATCCGCTTCCCAATTTTCCACTCCTGGGATGTGGATTGCAGACAAGTGGCAGGAGTGAAGCTCCGCCCATTGAATTACTTTGGTCACTTCTTCCATCGCCAGGGAACTCCTTGTTCCCCCCTGATGGTTGATATATGCAACAGTCGTCATGTTGTCGGATTGAAACCTTATGAATTTGGCCTTTGCTAGTTGAGGCCAAGCCTTGAGAGCATTGAATATCGCTCTCAGTTCCAGAATGTTTATCGGGAGAAGAGATTCTTCCCGAGACCATAGACCCTGAGCTTTCAGGTGTTTCCAGACCGCGCCCCAGCCCACCAGGCTGGCGTCGGTCGTTACAATGACCCACTCTGGTCTTCTGAAGCTCATCCCTTGGGACAGGTTGTCCAGGGTCAGCCACCAACGGAGTGAATCTCTGGTCCTCTGATCTACTTGGATCGTCGGGGACAAATCTGTATAATCCCCATTCCACTGTCTGAGCATGCACAGTTGTAATGGTCTTAGATGAATTCGCGCAAAAACATAATTTATGCTTACCTGATAAATTCCTTTCTTCTGTAGTGTGATCAGTCCACGGGTCATCATTACTTCTGGGATATTACTCCTCCCCAACAGGAAGTGCAAGAGGATTCACCCAGCAGAGCTGCATATAGATCCTCCCCTCTACGTCACTCCCAGTCATTCGACCAAGGACCAACGAGAAAGGAAAAGCCAAGGGTGAAGTGGTGACTGGAGTATAAATTAAAAAATATTTACCTGCCTTAAAAACAGGGCGGGCCGTGGACTGATCACACTACAGAAGAAAGGAATTTATCAGGTAAGCATAAATTATGTTTTCTTCTGTTAAGTGTGATCAGTCCACGGGTCATCATTACTTCTGGGATACCAATACCAAAGCAAAAGTACACGGATGACGGGAGGGATAGGCAGGCTCTTTATACAGAAGGAACCACTGCCTGAAGAACCTTTCTCCCAAAAATAGCCTCCGATGAAGCAAAAGTGTCAAATTTGTAAAATTTGGAAAAAGTATGAAGCGAAGACCAAGTTGCAGCCTTGCAAATCTGTTCAACAGAGGCCTCATTCTTGAAGGCCCAAGTGGAAGCCACAGCTCTAGTAGAATGAGCTGTAATTCTTTCAGGAGGCTGCTGTCCAGCAGTCTCATAAGCTAAACGAATTATGCTACGAAGCCAAAAAGAAAGAGAGGTAGCGGAAGCTTTTTGACCTCTCCTCTGCCCAGAGTAAATGACAAACAGAGAAGACGTTTGTCGAAATTCCTTAGTTGCCTGTAAGTAAAATTTTAGAGCACGGACTACATCCAGGTTGTGCAGTAGACGTTCCTTCTTTGAAGAAGGATTTGGGCATAAAGAAGGAACAACAATCTCTTGATTGATATTCCTGTTAGTAACTACCTTAGGTAAGAACCCAGGTTTAGTACGCAGGACTACCTTATCCGAATGAAAAATCAAATAAGGAGAATCACAATGTAAGGCTGATAATTCAGAGACTCTTCGAGCCGAGGAAATAGCCATTAAAAATAGAACTTTCCAAGATAACAACTTTATATCAATGGAATGAAGGGGTTCAAACGGAACGCCCTGTAAAACATTAAGAACAAGGTTTAAACTCCATGGTGGAGCAACAGTTTTAAACACAGGCTTAATCCTGGCCAAAGCCTGACAAAAAGCCTGGACGTCAGGAACTTCTGACAGACGTTTGTGTAACAGAATGGACAGAGCTGAGATCTGTCCCTTTAATGAACTAGCAGATAAACCCTTTTCTAAACCTTCTTGTAGAAAAGACAATATCCTAGGAATCCTAACCTTACTCCAAGAGTAACCTTTGGATTCACACCAATATAGGTATTTACGGCATATCTTATGGTAAATCTTTCTGGTAACAGGTTTCCTAGCCTGTATTAAGGTATCAATAACTGACTCAGAAAACCCACGTCTTGATAAAATCAAGCGTTCAATTTCCAAGCAGTCAGCTTCAGAGAAGTTAGATTTTGATGTTTGAAGGGACCCTGTATCAGAAGGTCCTGTTTCAGAGGTAGAGACCAAGGTGGACAGGATGACATGTCCACCAGGTCTGCATACCAAGTCCTGCGTGGCCACGCAGGTGCTATTAGAATCACTGATGCTCTCTCTTGTTTGATTCTGGCAATCAATCGAGGAAGTAACGGGAAGGGTGGAAACACGTAAGCCATCCTGAAGTCCCAAGGTGCTGTCAGAGCATCTATCAGGACTGCTCCTGGATCCCTGGATCTGGACCCGTAACGAGGAAGCTTGGCGTTCTGTCGCGACGCCATGAGATCTATCTCTGGTTTGCCCCAACGTCGAAGTATTTGGGCAAAGACCTCCGGATGAAGTTCCCACTCCCCCGGATGAAAAGTCTGACGACTTAAGAAATCCGCCTCCCAGTTCTCCACTCCCGGGATGTGGATTGCTGACAGGTGGCAAGAGTGAGACTCTGCCCAGCGAATTATCTTTGATACTTCCATCATAGCTAGGGAGCTTCTTGTCCCTCCCTGATGGTTGATGTAAGCTACAGTCGTGATGTTGTCCGACTGAAACCTGATGAACCCCCGAGTTGTCAACTGGGGCCAAGCCAGGAGGGCATTGAGAACTGCTCTCAATTCCAGAATGTTTATTGGCAGGAGACTCTCCTCCTGACTCCATTGTCCCTGAGCCTTCAGAGAATTCCAGACGGCACCCCAACCTAGAAGGCTGGCGTCTGTTGTTACAATTGTCCAGTCTGGTCTGCTGAATGGCATCCCCCTGGACAGATGTGGCCGAGAAAGCCACCATAGAAGAGAATTTCTGGTCTCTTGATCCAGATTCAGAGAAGGGGATAAGTCTGAGTAATCCCCATTCCACTGACTTAGCATGCACAGTTGCAGTGGTCTGAGGTGTAAGCATGCAAAGGGTACTATGTCCATTGCCGCTACCATTAAGCCGATTACCTCCATGCATTGAGCCACTGACGGGTGTTGAATGGAATGAAGGGTGCGGCAAGCACTTTGAAGTCTTGTTAGCCTGTCCTCTGTCAGGTAAATCTTCATTTCTACAGAATCTATAAGAGTCCCCAGGAAGGGAACTCTTGTGAGTGGAACGAGTGAACTCTTCTTTTCGTTCACCTTCCATCCATGTGACCTTAGAAATGCCAGCACTAACTCTGTATGAGACTTGGCAGTTTGAAAGCTTGAAGCTTGTATCAGAATGTCGTCTAGGTATGGAGCTACCGAGATTCCCCGCGGTCTTAGTACCGCCAGAAGAGCACCCAGAACCTTTGTGAAGATTCTTGGAGCTGTAGCCAATCCGAATGGAAGAGCCACAAACTGGTAATGCCTGTCTAGGAAGGCAAACCTTAGGTACCGATAATGATCTTTGTGAATCGGTATGTGAAGGTAAGCATCTTTTAAATCTACAGTGGTCATGTACTGACCCTCTTGGATCATAGGTAAAATTGTCCGAATAGTCTCCATCTTGAACGATGGAACTCTTAGGAATTTGTTTAGGATCTTTAAGTCCAGGATTGGTCTGAAAGTTCCCTCTTTTTTGGGAACCACAAACAGATTTGAGTAAAACCCCTGTCCCTGTTCCGATCGTGGAACTGGATGGATTACTCCCATTAACAAGAGCTCTTGTACGCAGCGTAGAAACGCCTCTTTCTTTGTCTGGATTGTTGACAATCTTGACAGATGAAATCTCTCTCTTGGAGGAGAGTATTTGAAGTCCAGAAGGTATCCCTGAGATATTATCTCTAGCGCCCAGGGATCCTGAACATCTCTTGCCCAAGCCTGGGCGAAGAGAGAAAGTCTGCCCCCCACTAGATCCGATCCCGGATCGGGGGCCCTCAATTCATGCTGTTTTAGGGGCAGCAGCAGGTTTCCTAGTCTGCTTGCCCTTGTTCCAGGACTGGTTAGGTTTCCAGCCTTGTCTGTAGCGAGCAACAGCTCCTTCCTGTTTTGGTGCAGAGGAAGTTGATGCTGCTCCTGCTTTGAAATTACGAAAGGAACGAAAATTAGACTGTCTAGTCTTGGCTTTGGCTTTGTCCTGAGGCAGGGCATGGCCTTTACCTCCTGTAATGTCAGCGATAATCTCTTTCAACCCGGGCCCGAATAAGGTCTGCCCTTTGAAAGGTATATTAAGCAATTTAGACTTAGAAGTAACATCAGCTGACCAGGATTTTAGCCACAGCGCCCTGCGTGCCTGAATGGCGAATCCTGAATTCTTCGCCGTAAGTTTAGTAAGATGTACTACGGCCTCCGAAATGAATGAATTAGCTAGTTTAAGGACTCTAAGCCTGTCCGTAATGTCGTCCAGAGTAGCTGAACCAATGTTCTCTTCCAGAGACTCAATCCAGAATGCCGCTGCAGCCGTGATCGGCGCAATGCATGCAAGGGGTTGCAATATAAAACCTTGTTGAACAAACATTTTCTTAAGGTAACCCTCTAATTTTTTATCCATTGGATCTGAAAAAGCACAGCTATCCTCCACCGGGATAGTGGTACGCTTAGCTAAGGTAGAAACTGCTCCCTCCACCTTAGGGACCGTTTGCCATAAGTCCCTTGTGGTGGCGTCTATTGGAAACATTTTTCTAAATATCGGAGGGGGTGAGAACGGCACACCGGGTCTATCCCACTCCTTAGTAACAATTTCAGTAAGTCTCTTAGGTATAGGAAAAACCTCAGTACTCGTCGGTACCGCAAAATATTTATCCAACCTACACATTTTCTCTGGTATTGCAACTGTGTTACAATCATTCAGAGCCGCTAACACCTCCCCTAGTAATACACGGAGGTTTTCCAGTTTAAATTTAAAATTTGAAATATCTGAATCCAGTCTGTTTGGATCAGAACCGTCACCCACAGAATGAAGCTCTCTGTCCTCATGTTCTGCCACCTGTGACGCAGTGTCTGACATGGCCCTAATATTATCAGCGCACTCTGTTCTCACCCCAGAGTGATCACGCTTACCTCTTAGCTCTGGTAATTTAGCCAAAACCTCAGTCATAACAGTAGCCATATCCTGTAATGTGATTTGTAATGGCCGCCCAGATGTACTCGGCGCTACAATATCACGCACCTCCCTCTGAGCGGGAGATGTAGGTACTGACACGTGAGGCGAGTTAGTCGGCATAACTCTCCCCTCGTTGTTTGGTGAAATTTGTTCAATTTGTACAGATTGACTTTTATTTAAAGTAGCATCAATACAGTTAGTACATAAATTTCTATTGGGCTCCACTTTGGCATTGCAACAAATGACACAGGTATCATCCTCTGAATCAGACATGTTTAACACACTAGCAAATAAACTTGTAACTTGGAAATACAATTCAATTAGAATAATATTAAAACGTACTGTGCCTTTAAGAAGCACAGAAGATCTATGACAGTTGAAAATTAATAAATTGAAACAGTTATAGCCTCAATCCTTGTAAATAACACAACTTTAGCAAAGGTTTAATCCCATTAGCAAAGATAACAAATTCTGAAAGCAGGAAACAAATTACAGAATAAACGTTTTTTATCTCAGTCAAACTATAATTCTCACAGCTCTGCTGAGAGAAATTACCTCCCTCAAAATAAGTTTTGAAGACCCCTGAGCTCTGTAGAGATGAACCGGATCATGCAGGGAATACAATGAGTTGCTGACTGAAATATTTGATGCAGTAAAAGCGCCAAAAAAACGTCCCCTCCCCCTCACACACAGCAGTGAGGGAGAACAGAAACTGTCAGAAAACAGATTAAGCAACTGCCAAGTGGAAAAATAGTGCCCAAACATTTATTCACTCAGTACCTCAGTAAATGAAAACGATTTTACATTCCAGCAAAAACGTTAAACATAATCTCTAGTTATTAAACAGCTTTATGTATTTCTTACAGTGTAATTCTAGTGAAGTACCATTCCCCAGAATACTGAAGTGTAAAGTATACATACATGACATTATATCGGTATGGCAGGATTTTCTCATCAATTCCATTGTCAGAAAATAAAAACTGCTACATACCTCTATGCAGATTCATCTGCTCGCTGTCCCCTGATCTGAAGTTTACCTCTCCTCAGATGGCCGAGAAACAGCAATATGATCTTAACTACTCCGGCTAAAATCATAACAAAAACTCTGGTAGATTCTTCTTCAAACTCTGCCAGAGAGATAATAACACACTCCGGTGCTATTTTAAAATAACAAACTTTTGATTGAAGATATAAAACTAAGTATAATCACCATAGTCCTCTCACACATCCTATCTAGTCGTTGGGTGCAAGAGAATGACTGGGAGTGACGTAGAGGGGAGGAGCTATATGCAGCTCTGCTGGGTGAATCCTCTTGCACTTCCTGTTGGGGAGGAGTAATATCCCAGAAGTAATGATGACCCGTGGACTGATCACACTTAACAGAAGAAAGGAACTATGTCCATTGCCGCAACCATCAAACCTATTACTTCCATGCACTGCGCTATGGAAGGAAGAAGAACAGAATGAAGTACTTGACAAGAGCTTAGAAGTTTTGATTTTCTGGCTTCTGTCAGAAAAATCTTCATTTCCAAGGAGTCAATTATTGTTCCCAAGAAGGGAACTCTTGTTGACGGGAATAGAGAACTTTTTTCTACGTTCACTTTCCACCCGTGAGATCTGAGAAAGGCTAGGACAATGTCCGTATGAGCCTTTGCTTGAGGTAGAGACGACGCTTGAATCAGTATGTCGTCCAAGTAGGGTACTACTGCAATGCCCCTTGGCCTTAGCACCGCTAGAAGGGACCCTAGTACCTTTGTGAAAATTCTTGGAGCAGTGGCTAGTCCGAATGGAAGTGCCACAAACTGGTAATGCTTGTCCAGAAAGGCGAATCTTAGGAACCGATGATGTTCCTTGTGGATAGGAATATGTAGATACGCATCCTTTAAATCCACCGTGGTCATGAATTGACCTTCCTGGACGGTAGGAAGAATTGTCCGAATGGTTTCCATCTTGAACGATGGGACCTTGAGAAATTTGTTTAGGATCTTGAGATCCAAAATTGGCCTGAATGTTCCCTCTTTTTTGGGAACTATGAACAGATTGGAGTAAAACCCCATCCCTTGTTCTCCTAATGGAACAGGATGAATCACTCCCATTTTTAACAGGTCTTCTACACAATGTAAGAATGCCTGTCTTTTTATTTGGTCTGAAGACAATTGAGACCTGTGGAACCTTCCCCTTGGGGGTAGTTCCTTGAATTCCAGGAGATAACCTTGAGAAACTATTTCTAGCGCCCAAGGATCCTGAACATCTCTTGCCCAAGCCTGAGCGAAGAGAGAGAGTCTGCCCCCCACCAGATCCGGTCCCGGATCGGGGGCCAGCATCTCATGCTGTCTTGGTAGCGGTAGCGGGGGCCAGCATCTCAGGCTGGCTTGGTTTGAGAAGAATTACCCTCTTGCTTAGAGGATGTAGAATTTGAGGCTGGTCCGTTTCTGCGAAAGGGACGAAAATTTGTTTTATTTTTAGCCTTAAAAGACCTATCCTGAGGAAGGGCGTGGCCCTTTCCCCCAGTGATGTCTGAAATAATCTCTTTCAAGTCAGGGCCAAACAGCGTTTTCCCCTTGAAAGGGATGTTAAGCAATCTATTCTAGGACACATCCGCTGACCAAGACTTCAGCCAAAGCGCTCTGCGCGCCACAATAGCAAAACCTGACTTTTTTGCCGCTAATCTAGCTAATTGCAAAGTGGCGTCTAAGGTAAAAGAGTTAGCCAACTTAAGTGCTTGAACTCTGTCCATAACCTCCTCATAAGAAGATGCTTGATTGAGCGACTTTTCTAGTTCCTCGAACCAGAAACACGCTGCTGTAGTGACAGGAACAATGCATGAAATTGGTTGTAGAAGGTAACCTTGCTGAACAAACATCTTTTTAAGCAAACCCTCTAATTTTTTATCCATAGGATCTTTAAAAGCACAACTATCTTCTATAGGGATAGTGGTGCGTTTGTTTAGAGTAGAAACCGCCCCCTCGACCTTGGGGACTGTCTGCCATAAGTCCTTCCTGGGGTCGACCATAGGAAATAATTTCTTAAATATAGGGGGGAGGGACAAAAGGTATGCCGGGCCTTTCCCATTCTTTATTTACAATGTCCGCCACCCGCTTGGGTATAGGAAAAGCTTCGGGGGGCACCGGGACCTCTAAGAACCTGTCCATCTTACATAATTTCTCTGGAATGACCAAATTGTCACAATCATCCAGAGTAGATAACACCTCCTTAAGCAGAGCGCGGAGATGTTCCAATTTAAATTTAAATGTAATAACGTCAGGTTCAGCTTGTTGAGAAATTTTTCCTGAATCTGAAATTTCTCCCTCAGACAAAACCTCCCTAGCCCCTTCAGACTGGTGTAAGGGCATGTCAGAACCATTATCATCAGCGTTCTCATGCTCTTCAGTATCTAAAACAGAGCAGTCGCGCTTTCGCTGATAAGTGGGCATTTTGGCTAAAAACATAATTTATGCTTACCTGATAAATTCCTTTCTTCTGTTGTGTGATCAGTCCACGGGTCATCATTACTTCTGGGATATAACTCCTCCCCAACAGGAAATGCAAGAGGATTCACCCAGCAGAGCTGCATATAGCTCCTCCCCTCTACGTCAGTCCCAGTCATTCGACCAAGAATCAACGAGAAAGGAGTAACCAAGGGTGAAGTGGTGACTGGAGTATAATTTAAAAGATATTTACCTGCCTTAAAAACAGGGCGGGCCGTGGACTGATCACACAACAGAAGAAAGGAATTTATCAGGTAAGCATAAATTATGTTTTCTTCTGTTATGTGTGATCAGTCCACGGGTCATCATTACTTCTGGGATACCAATACCAAAGCAAAAGTACACGGATGACGGGAGGGATAGGCAGGCTCATTATACAGAAGGAACCACTGCCTGAAGAACCTTTCTCCCAAAAATAGCCTCCGAAGAAGCAAAAGTGTCAAATTTGTAAAATTTGGAAAAAGTATGAAGCGAAGACCAAGTTGCAGCCTTGCAAATCTGTTCAACAGAGGCCTCATTCTTAAAGGCCCAAGTGGAAGCCACAGCTCTAGTGGAGTGAGCTGTAATTCTTTCAGGAGGCTGCTGTCCAGCAGTCTCATAGGCTAAACGTATTATGCTACGAAGCCAAAAAGAGAGAGAGGTAGCAGAAGCTTTTTGACCTCTCCTCTGTCCAGAATAAACGACAAACAGGGAAGAAGTTTGGCGAAAATCTTTAGTTGCCTGCAAGTAGAACTTGAGGGCACGAACTACATCCAGATTGTGTAGAAGACGTTCCTTCTTTGAAGAAGGATTTGGACACAAGGATGGAACAACAATCTCTTGATTGATATTCCTGTTAGTGACTACCTTAGGTAAAAACCCAGGTTTAGTACGCAGAACTACCTTGTCTGAGTGAAAAATCAGATAAGGAGAATCACAATGTAAGGCTGATAACTCAGAGACTCTTCGAGCCGAGGAAATAGCCATTAAAAACAGAACTTTCCAAGATAACAATTTTATATCAATGGAATGAAGGGGTTCAAACGGAACACCCTGTAAAACGTTAAGAACTAAGTTTAAACTCCATGGCGGAGCAACAGCTTTAAACACAGGCTTGATCCTAGCTAAAGCCTGACAAAAGGCCTGGACGTCTGGATTTTCTGACAGACGCCTGTGTAACAAGATGGACAGAGCTGAAATCTGTCCCTTCAATGAACTAGCTGATAAACCCTTTTCTAAACCTTCTTGTAGAAAGGACAATATCCTAGGGATCCTAACCTTACTCCAGGAGTAACGTTTGGATTCGCACCAGTATAGGTACTTACGCCATATTTTATGGTAAATCTTTCTGGTAACAGGCTTCCTAGCCTGTATCAGGGTATCAATAACCGACTCAGAAAAACCACGTTTTGATAAAATCAAGCGTTCAATTTCCAAGCAGTCAGCTTCAGAGAAGTTAGATTTTGATGTTTGAATGGACCCTGTATCAGAAGGTCCTGTCTTAGAGGTAGAGACCAAGGCGGACAGGATGACATGTCCACTAGATCTGCATACCAAGTCCTGCGTGGCCATGCAGGCGCTATTAGAATCACTGATGCTCTCTCCTGTTTGATTTTGGCAATCAATCGAGGAAGCAGCGGGAAGGGTGGAAACACATAAGCCATCCCGAAGTTCCAAGGTGCTGTCAAAGCATCTATCAGAACCGCTCCCGGATCCCTGGATCTGGACCCGTAGTGAGGAAGTTTGGCGTTCTGGCGAGACGCCATGAGATCTATCTCTGGTTTGCCCCAACGTCGAAGTATTTGGGCAAAGATCTCCGGATGAAGTTCCCACTCCCCCGGATGAAAAGTCTGGCGACTCAAGAAATCCGCCTCCCAGTTCTCCACTCCCGGGATGTGGATTGCTGACAGGTGGCAAGAGTGAGACTCTGCCCAGCGAATTATCTTTGATACTTCCATCATTGCTAGGGAGCTTCTTGTCCCTCCCTGATGGTTGATGTAAGCTACAGTCGTGATGTTGTCCGACTGAAACCTGATGAACCCCCGAGTTGTTAATTGGGGCCAAGCCAGAAGGGCATTGAGAACTGCTCTCAATTCCAGAATGTTTATTGGAAGGAGACTCTCCTCCTGATTCCATAGTCCCTGAGCCTTCAGAGAATTCCAGACAGCGCCCCAACCTAGTAGGCTGGCGTCTGTTGTTACAATTGTCCAGTCTGGCCTGCTGAATGGCATCCCCCTGGACAGGTGTGGCCGATAAAGCCACCATAGAAGAGAATTTCTGGTCTCTTGATTCAGATTCAGAGTAGGGGACAAATCTGAGTAATCCCCATTCCACTGACTTAGCATGCACAATTGCAGCGGTCTGAGGTGTAGGCGTGCAAAAGGTACTATGTCCATTGCCGCTACCATTAAGCCGATCACCTCCATGCATTGAGCTACTGACGGGTGTTGAAGGGAATGAAGGACACGGCATGCATTTTGAAGCTTTGTTAACCTGTGTTCTGTCAGGTAAATCTTCATTTCTACAGAATCTATAAGAGTCCCCAAGAATGGAACTCTTGTGAGAGGAAAAAGAGAACTCTTCTTTTCGTTCACTTTCCATCCATGCGACCTTAGAAATGCCAGAACTAACTCTGTATGAGACTTGGCAGTTTGAAAGCTTGAAGCTTGTATTAGAATGTCGTCTAGGTACGGAGCTACCGAAATCCCTCGCGGTCTTAGTACCGCCAGAAGGGCACCCAGAACCTTTGTGAAGATTCTTGGAGCCGTAGCCAATCCGAATGGAAGAGCTACAAACTGGTAGTGCCTGTCTAGGAAGGCAAACCGCAGATACCGGTGATGATCTTTGTGAATCGGTATGTGAAGGTAAGCATCTTTTAAATCCACTGTGGTCATGTACTGACCCTTTTGGATCATGGGTAAGATTGTCCGAATAGTTTCCATTTTGAACGATGGAACTCTTAGGAATTTGTTTAGAATCTTTAAATCTAAGATTGGCCTGAAAGTTCCCTCTTTTTTGGGAACCACAAACAGGTTTGAGTAGAACCCTTGTCCTTGTTCCGACCGCGGAACCGGATGGATCACTCCCATTAATAACAGATCTTGTACACAGCGTAGAAACGCTTCTTTCTTTATCTGGTTTGTTGACAACCTTGACAGATGAAATCTCCCTCTTGGGGGAGATAATTTGAAGTCTAGAAGGTATCCCTGAGATATGATCTCTAGCGCCCAGGGATCCTGAACATCTCTTGCCCAGGCCTGGGCGAAGAGAGAAAGTCTGCCCCCCACTAGATCCGGTCCCGGATCGGGGGCTCTCGGATCATGCTGTCTTTGGGGCAGCAGCAGGTTTCCTGGTCTGTTTGCCCTTGTTCCAGGACTGGTTAGGCTTCCAGCCTTGCCTGTAACGAGCAACAGCTCCCTCCTGTTTTGGTGCAGTGGAGGTTGATGCTGCTCCTGTTTTGAAATTCCGAAAGGGACGAAAATTAGACTGTCTAGCCTTAGCTTTGGCTTTGTCTTGAGGTAGGGCGTGGCCCTTACCTCCTGTAATGTCAGCGATAATTTCTTTCAAACCGGGCCCAAATAAAGACTGCCCCTTGAAAGGTATATTAAGTAATTTGGACTTAGAAGTAACATCAGCTGACCAGGATTTTAGCCACAGCGCCCTACGTGCCTGGATGGCGAATCCTGAGTTCTTAGCCGTAAGTTTGGTTAAATGTACTACGGCCTCCGAAATGAATGAATTAGCTAGTTTAAGGACTCTAAGCCTGTCCGTAATGTCGTCTAGCGTAGATGAACTAAGGTTCTCTTCCAGAGAATCAATCCAAAATGCTGCCGCAGCCGTAATCGGCGCGATACATGCAAGGGGTTGCAATATAAAACCTTGTTGAACAAACATTTTCTTAAGGTAACCCTCTAATTTTTTATCCATTGGATCTGAAAAAGCACAGCTATCCTCCACCGGGATAGTGGTACGCCTAGCTAAAGTAGAAACTGCTCCCTCCACCTTAGGGACCGTTTGCCATAAGTCCCGAGTGGTGGCGTCTATTGGAAACATCTTTCTAAATATTGGAGGGGGTGAGAACGGCACACCGGGTCTATCCCACTCCTTAGTAACAATTTCAGTTAGTCTCTTAGGTGTAGGAAAAACGTCAGTACTCGCCGGTACCGCAAAGTATTTATCCAACCTACACAGTTTCTCTGGTATTGCAACGGTGTTACAATCATTGAGAGCTGCTAAAACCTCCCCTAGTAATACACGGAGGTTCTCCAATTTAAATTTAAAATTTGAAATATCTGAATCCAATCTGTTTGGATCAGAACCGTCACCCACAGAATGAAGCTCTCCGTCCTCATGCTCTGCAAGCTGTGACGCAGTATCAGACATGGCCCTAGTATTGTCAGCGCACTCTGTTCTCACCCCAGAGTGATCACGCTTGCCTCTTAGTTCTGGTAATTTAGACAAAACTTCAGTCATAACAGTAGCCATATCTTGTAATGTTATCTGTAATGGCCGCCCAGATGTACAAGGCGCCATAATATCACGCACCTCCCGGGCGGGAGATGCAGGTACTGCCGCGTGAGGCGAGTTAGTCGGCATAACTCTCCCCTCGCTGTTTGGTGAAATTTGTTCAAATTGTACAGATTGACTTTTATTTAAAGTAGCATCAATACAGTTAGTACATAAATTTCTATTGGGCTCCACCTTGGCATTGGAACAAATGACACAGATATCTTCCTCTGAGTCAGACATGTTTAACACACTAGCAATAAACTTGCAACTTGGTTATAATCTTTTTTAGCAAAAACGTACTGTGCCTCAGAGAGGTACTAAACGATTAAATGACAGTTGAAATAATGAACTGAAAAAAAAAACAGTTATAGCATCAAACTTTAAAACAACACAACTTTTAGCAAAGGTTTGTTCCCATAGTAAAATAACAATAATTAAATTTGACATAAAAATTACAGAGCAACGTTTTTATTCACAGTCAATATAAAATTCTCACAGCTCTGCTGAGAGAATCTACTTCCCTCTAAAGAAGTTTGAAGACCCCTGAGATCTGTCGGAGATGAACCGGATCATGCAGGAAATATAAGAGTAACTGACTAGAAATTTTTGATGCGTAGCAAAGAGCGCCAAAAACGGCCCCTCCCTCACACACAGCAGTGAAGAGAAACGAAACTGTCACAATTAGAACTAAACAACTGCCAAGTGGAAAATAATGCCCAAATATTTATTCACTCAGTACCTCAGAAATGTAAACGATTCTACATTCCAGCAAAAACGTTTAACATGATAAATACTTATTAAAAGGATTAGTGACTTTTAACAGAGTAGTTCCGGTGAAATACCATCCCCAGAATACTGAAGTGTATACATACATGTCATTATAACGGTATGGCAGGATTTTCTCATCAATTCCATTCAGAAAATAAAAACTGCTACATACCTCAATGCAGATTCATCTGCCCGCTGTCCCCTGATCTGAAGCTTTTACCTCCCTCAGATGGCCGAGAACAGCAATATGATCTTAACTACTCCGGTTAAAATCATAGAAAAAAACTCTGGTAGATTCTTCCTCAAACTCTGCCAGAGAAGTAATAACACGCTCCGGTGCTATTGTAAAATAACTAAGTATAATCACCATAGTCCTCTCACACATCCTATCTAGTCGTTGGGTGCAAGAGAATGACTGGGACTGACGTAGAGGGGAGGAGCTATATGCAGCTCTGCTGGGTGAATCCTCTTGCATTTCCTGTTGGGGAGGAGTTATATCCCAGAAGTAATGATGACCCGTGGACTGATCACACATAACAGAAGAAATGTTTTTAATAGAATTATCCATTACAGCCGTTAATTGTTGCATAGTAAGGAGGATTGGCGCACTAGATGCACTAGGGGCCTCCTGAGTGGGCAAGACTGGTGTAGACATAGAAGGGGATGATGCAGTACCATGCTTACTCCCCTCACTTAAGGAATCATTTTGGGCAACATTATTATCAGTGGCATCATTGTCCCTGCTTTGTTTGTCACATACATCACATATATTTAAATGGATAGGAACCTTGGCTTCCGAACATACAGAACATCGTCTATCTGATAGTTCAAACATGTTAATAGGCATAAACTTGATAACAAAGCACAAAAAACGTTTTAAATTAAAACCGTTACTGTCTCTTTAAATTTTAAACTGAACACACTTTTTTAGTGAATATACACAAAAGTATGAAGGAAATGTTCAAAATTCACCAAAATTTCACCACAGTGTCATAAAGCCTTAAAAGTATTGCACACCAAATTTGAAAGCTTTAACTCTTAAAATAACGGAACCTGAGCCGTTTTTACATTTAACCCCTATACAGTCCCTGGTATCTGCTTTGCTGAGACCCAACCAAGCCCAGAGGGGAATACGATACCAAATGACGCCTTCAATAAGCTTTTTCAGTGGATCTGAGCTCCTCACACATGCATCTGCATGCCTTGCTTCTCAAAAACAACTGCGCATTAGTGGCGCGAAAATGAGGCTCTGCCTATGACTAGAAAAGGCCCCCAGTGAAAAAGGTGTCCAATACAGTGCCTGTCCGTTTTTTTAACAAAATTGCCAAGATTAAAATAACTCTCCAAAGTTATAAACCATTAAATATGCTTATATAGTAATCGTTTTGGCCCAGAAAAATGTCTACCAGTCTTTAAAGCCCTTGTGAAGCCCTTTTATTCTTATATTGAAAATTAAGAAAATGGCTTACCGGATCCCATAGGGAAAATGACAGCTTCCAGCATTACCAAGTCTTGTTAGAAATGTGTCATACCTCAAGCAGCACAAGTCTGCTCACTGTTTCCCCCAACTGAAGTTAATTCCTCTCAACAGTCCTGTGTGGAAACAGCCATCGATTTTAGTAACGGTTGCTAAAATCATTTTCCTCTTACAAACAGAAATCTTCATCTCTTTTCTGTTTCAGAGTAAATAGTACATACCAGCACTATTTTAAAATAACAAACTCTTGATTGAAGAATAAAAAACTACATTTAAACACCAAAAAACTCTGAGCCATCTCCGTGGAGATGTTGCCTGTGCAACGGCAAAGAGAATGACTAGGGAAGGCGGAGCCTAGGAGGGATCATGTGACCAGCTTTGCTGGGCTCTTTGCCATTTCCTGTTGGGGAAGAGAATATCCCACAAGTAAGGATGACGCCGTGGACCGGACACACCTATGTTGGAGAAATGCCCATAAATACACCCCTCACCACACTCACAATTCAGTTTAACGAATAGCCAAGAAGTGGGGTGATAAGAAAGGAGCAAAAGCATAAAAAATAAGGAATTGGAATAATTGTGCTTTATACAAAAAAATCATAACCACCACCAAAAAGGGTGGGCCTCATGGACTCTTGCTAACATGAAAGAAATGAATTTATCAGGTAAGTTCTTACATAAATTGTGTTTTCTTTCATGTAATTAGCAAGAGTCCATGAGCTAGTGACGTATGGGATAGTAGATACCCAAGATGTGGAACTTCCACGCAAGAGTCACTAGAGAGGGAGGGATAAAGTAAAGACAGCCAATTCCGCTGAGAAAATAATCCACAACCCAAATCAAAAAGTTTTAATCTTATAATGAAAAAAACTGAAATTATAAGCAGAAGAATCAAACTGAAACAGCTGCCTGAAATACTTTTCTACCAAAAACTGCTTCAGAAGAAAAAAACACATCAAAATGGTAGAATTTAGTAAAAGTATGCAAAGAAGACCAAGTTGCTGCTTTGCAAATTTGATCAACAGAAGCTTCATTCCTAAAAGCCCAGAAAGTAGAAACTGACCTAGTAGAATGAGCCGTAATTCTTTGAGGCGGGGACTTACCCGACTCTACATAAGCATGATGAATCAAAGACTTTAAACAAGATGCCACTTCATGCGGATTTGGGAGCTGGTTTTGACTTTCTAAAAGGCTTGGATTTATTCCAGAATGGAGAAGGTTTCCAAACGGAAACCGTTCCTTTAGGGGAAGGGTCAGGCTTCTGTTCCTTATTCTGACGAAAGGAACGAAAACGATTAGCAGCCCTATATTTACCTTTAGATTTTTTGTCCTGAGGCAAAAAGGTTCCTTTCCCCCCAGTAACAGTTGAAATTATAGAATCCAACTGTGAACCAAATAATTTATTACCTTGGAAAGAAAGAGAAAGCAAAGTTGACTTAGAAGTCATATCTGCATTCCAATATTTAAGCCATAAAGCTCTTCTAGCTAAAATAGCTAAAGACATATACCTGACATCAATTCTAATGATATCAAAAATGGCATCACAAATAAAGTTATTGGCATGTTGAAGAAGTTTAACAGTGCTATAAGCATTATGGTCTGACACTTGTTGCGCTAAAGCCTCCAACCAGAAAGTGGAAGCTGCAGCAACATCAGCCAAAGAAATAGCAGGTCTAAGAAGATTACCTGAACATAAATAAGCTCTCCTTAGAAAGGATTCAAGCTTCCTATCTAAAGGATCCTTAAAGGAAGTACTATCCGCCGTAGGAATAGTAGTACGTTTAGCAAGAGTAGAGATAGCCCCATAAACTTTAGGGATTTTGTCCCAAAATTCTAATCTAATCAGATGGCACAAGGTACAATTTCTTAAACCTTGGAGAAGGAGTAAATGAAGTACCCAGACTATTCCATTCCCTAGAAATTACTTCTGAAATAGCATCAGGAACAGGAAAAACTTCTGGAATAACTACATGAGGTTTAAAAATCGAATTTAAACGCTTAGTAGATTTAGTATCAAGAGGACTAGACTCAATATCTAATGCAATCAACACTTCTTAAGTAAAGAACAAATAAACTCCATCTTAAATAAATATGAAGATTTATCAGTGTCAATATCTGAAGCAGAATCTTCTGAACCAGATAGATCCTCATCAGAAACAGATAAGTCAGAATGATGGCGGTCACTTAAAAATTCATCTGCAATATGAGAAGTTTTAAAAGACCTTTTACGCTTACTGGAAGGAGGAATAACAGACATAGCCTTCCTAATAGAATTAGAAACAAATTATTTTACATTAACAGGGACATCCTGAACATTAGATGTTGAAGGAAAAACAACAGGTAAAGGATTATTACTAATGGAGACACTATCTGCGTTAGAAAGTTTATCATGATAACTAACACAAACTACAGCGGGAGGAACAGTTACCAAAAGTTTACAACAAATGCACTTAACTTTGGTAGAACCAGCATCAGGCAGCGTCTTTCCAGAAGTAGATTCTGATCCAGGGTCAGGTTGTGACATCTTGCAATATGTAATAGAAAAAAACAACATATAAAGCAAAATTATCAAATTCCTTAAATGACAGTTTCAGGAATGGGAAAAGATGCAAAATAAACAAGCCTCTAGCAAACAGAAGCAATGAAAAAGTGAGACTTAAATAATGTGAAAAAAGGTGGAGACCAGTATGACGCCCACATTTTTTGGCACCAAGTATGACGCCCACATTATTGGCGCCAAGTACAACGCCCATATTTTTTGGCGCCAAGTATGACGCCACATCCTCTGACGTCGAAAACGACGCCCACATTTTTTTTGCGGAAAAAAACGTCTGTAACACACATACGTCAAAAAATGACGCAACCACGAACAAACTTCCGGCGTCAACTATGGCGCTGGAAATGACAGAATTTTGCGCCAAAAAATTTGCGCCAAGAATGACGCAATAAATTGAAGCATTTTCTGCCCCCGCGAGCCTATTTATTCATATGCATTATCCCAAATAATGAAACTGACAGTCTGAATGAAGGAATACTGATTATCCTGAATCATGGCAAATATAAGTTTAAACACATATATTTAGAACTTTACATATAAAGTGCCCAACCATAGCTTAGAGTGTCATAAATAAAATAAGACTTACTTACCCTAAGAAACTCATCTACATATAGTAGATAGCCAAACCAGTACTGAAACGAGAATCAGTAGAGGTAATGGTATATAAGAGTATATCGTCGATCTGAAAAGGGAGGTAGGAGAAGAAATCTCTACGACTGATAACAGAGAACCTATGAAATAGATCCCCTAGAGGAAGACCATTGTATTCAAATAGGCAATACTCTCTTCACATCCCTCTGACATTCACTGCACTCTGAGAGGAAAACCGGGCTTCAGCTTGTTGCGAAGCGCATATCAACGTAGAATCTAGCACAAACTTACTTCACCACCTCCATGGGAGGCAAAGTTTGTAAAACTGAATTGTGTGTGTGGCGAGGGGTGTATTTATGGGCATTTTGAGGTTTGGGAAACTTTGCCCCTCCTGGTAGGAATGTATATCCCATACGTCACTAGCTCATGGACTCTTGCTAATTACATGAAAGAAATCTCCCTTGCCTCCCGTAACCGTGGATATGATCGAATCCAATCCTGGATCGAACAGGATCTTTCCTTGAAAAGTCAGGGACAACAGCCTCGACTTAGAGGTCATGTCCGCTGTCATGTCCTGGAATGTTCCTTTAAGAAATATCTCTGCCATCCCTATATAAATCTCCTCCTCCTACTGCTCTTTGCTAAATATTTTGCTTTGACAGGTTAATGAACCACCACAGGAGCAACTTCCTCTTAGCCCTTTAATCCTCTGGGATTATCTCACTGCATTACAAAGTGAAACTTCAGAACTACAAAAGTATCCTCTGGTTAACCACAATTGCCTTCTCTTTTATGCCACTTCGTAACCTTGTCCTTATTTCTTTCGGCAGTTGTTTACTTGATTCCGTCTGACTGCAGCTCCACAAACACAGAATCAGCTGTGTACTACAAGCCGTGCTGCATGACGTCACGCAGCTGTGCCTCCTCTCATACACAGACCAGAGACAGCATAATTTCAGCTCCTCTGAATCACGGTAATCCTTCTAAGAACTCAGCACATAAGAGACAACATTACCAGATATGTAAGTAATGCTAAGCTAAATCCAGTGACTGTTCCTCTATGTACATAAAAGATATTTAGCGAGCTTTCAGCAATTTGTTTGTCTCAGCTGCCTGACATTACTTGATTAATGGACTGCCTCTCTGCTTGTTAACAATACAGCTTGTTTTGCCTGACTACAACTAATTCTCTGTTATAAGACTTGCACGATCTTATTCTATATCAAATATAATTCAAGCTATTTTAACGACATAGCCTGTCTAATCTACTCACTAAGTTTTGTCTAAATCACTCGCTACACCTGTAGCTTTTCAATGTAAATAGAACAAGGTGAATCACCTCCCAAAAGTAAAGCTGCTCTGTTTCTATAGTAAAAGGAACCTCTATGAAATACTTGTTATTATACAAACACCAGTACTTATTGTGTTCAGATCCATAACTCTTGACTGCCCTCAGATCTATGAGCAAAAACTTGGTTCTAATTACAACTATAGAACCAGAGGTTTGGTGTGAGACTGAGTGGGAAACAGAGTGGTTTATACTATTCCTTACTTCCTTACATTCGCAGACCAAGATTTTAGCCACAGAGACCTGCGCGCTAAAACAGAAACATCTGACACCTTAGCATTCAGGCGAATAATTTGCATATTGGCATCACTGATTAAAGAATTGGCGACCCTCAGCGCCTTATTCTTCTCCTATATCTCGTCGATTGGACCTCTCCCCCCCCCCCCCCGACAATTTCACACAGGGATTCACACCAATATGTTGCAGCTTCAGTGCTGAAACATCTTTCTCAACATGTTTCCCAGCTTTTTATCCATGGGCACTTTAAACGATGAACTATCCTTGAGGGGAATAGACGTCCGCTTCGTGAGCATAGAGATAGCCCCATCCACCTTAGGGATGGTCCCGCAAAGCTCAAGCCGAGAGTTCGGAACGTTAAACAATTTCTAAAAGGAAGAAGGAGGGGAATTCGCTCCCATTCGTTCTTAATAATATTAGCCATCTTAACGGGAACTGGGAAAGACTGAGGTACTACCCTGTCCTTGTATACCTTGTCAAGCTTAGGAATCGCAGGTTCCTCCGGTATTTTAGGTTCCGGAACCTCCAGAGTAGCAAGCACCTGCCATAGCAGAAAGCGCACATTCTCCATCCTAACCCTATAACCAGGCTCCTCCGCTGCCAAAGGTTTAGATGACACAGACTCTGAACCAGAAGGGGCCTCCTCCAAAGAGTCGGAGTGTGTCTCGTCTTCGTATAGAGCCTTTGGATCTTCCATCGGTGAGGACAACCCATGGGCCGGGCGGCTATGATAAACGCTACGCTTGCGCTTAGCAGAACGTGGTAAGGCATGGATCACTTTCGAAACCGCTGATTCCAGTTGGTCCGCAAAGTCTGTTGGCCAGCGAATCTCTCCCGAAGGAGTAACAGTTGGAACCCGGGGCACTGCATGTGCAATCAGAGATGAATGTAGGGAACGCACTTCCCGGGACAAAGAACCCTCAGAGGTAGACGGCTCAGTAGTACTAGACATCCGTTTACATTTAGATGTTGTAACTTTATCAAGGAATGTGCAAGATAGTTGAGCAGGTTGATCTACCAGAACCCCCTCACAATAAACACAGGAATGAGACTTTGTTAAGGAGGGAGAGCCCTACGACGCGTCAGAGTTCTCCATCGCTTGCGCTTATGGAGAGACTAACTTAATTTACAAAAAGCACCTTTATACCACCAATGGCCGGGGCACTCACCACCTCCTAGGACCCGGACTACAGAAACCGCTACGTCTTCTGTGCCACAGATCAACAGAGAAGGAGAGATAGACACACCTAGACACGTTGAATGCCTTGCAGGACCGCCCCTGAACTAGGGGAAAACGCGCCAAAAATTGCCACACAAAATTCCCGCCAGTAACCTGAAAGTTCCACACATTGCCAGAGCCTCATCTCGCACATAACGCAGCAATGACACAAACAATATCATGTATAACTTCCCTGTTCAATAATCCCCCTTCCAAGAATATTAACCCTTAATTCAGGTAAAGATAAAAAGGCGCCACACTGTGACCCTGTCTTCTATGTTATTATTAATAAAAAATGAAACTATCATACCAGAATCTATGCTGTGGAACAGGAACACGGCCCTTCAAGTGTGACAAGTTAGTAGCCTCGCTCCTGACATGGACTTGAGTGTAGAAGCAGGCAGCGAAACTCGTCAACACCGATTGCTTATGAAGCTGTTAATATGGGTCGGGATGGTTTCGCAGAAAGACTCTCCCTGCATCTCCGGACTCTAACTTTTGCCCAGGGTTACACTGAGAGGTTGACAGGACTACTTAAAACTCCAGTCCCAATGCAAAGAGCACTATCCTCCATAAGAGACTACTCTGAAAACTCTGCCACTCCTCTGCCATCTTCCTGTGACGAAAGGCAAAGAATGACTGGGGGATGAGGGAAGTATTTAAGCCTTTGGCTGGGGTGTCTTTGCCTCCTCCTGGTGGCCAGGTTATTAATTCCAAATAGTAATGAATAAAGCTGTGGACTCTCCTCCGCTTTAGATGGAAAACATAATTTATGTAAGAACTTACCTGATAAATTCATTTCTTTCATATTGGCAAGAGTCCATGAGCTAGTGAAGTATGGGATATACAATCCTACCAGGAGGGGCAAAGTTTCCCAAACCTTAAAATGCCTATAAATACATCCCTCACCACACCCACAATTCAGTTTAACGAATAGCCAAGAAGTGGGGTGATAAAGAAAGGAGTAGAAAGCATCAACAAAAGAAATTTGGAAATAATTGTGCTTTATACAAAAAATCATAAACACCATATAAAGGGTGGGCCTCATGGACTCTTGCCAATATGAAAGAAATTAATTTATCAGGTAAGTTCTTACATAAATTATGTTTTCTTTCATGTAATTGGCAAGAGTCCATGAGCTAGTGACGTATGGGATAGCAATACCCAAGATGTGGAACTCCACGCAAGAGTCACTAGAGAGGGAGGGATAAAAATAAAAACAGCCATTTTCGCTGAAAAGTTAATCCACAACCCAAAAAAATAAGTTTATTCTCATAAATGAAAGAAAAAAACTTAAATCAAAAGCAGAAGAATCAAACTGAAAAAGCTGCCTGAAGAACTTTTCTACCAAAAACTGCTTCCGAAGAAGCAAATACATCAAAATGGTAGAATTTAGTAAATGTATGCAAAGAGGACTAAGTTGCCGCTTTGCAAATCTGATCAACTGAAGCTTCATTCTAAAAGGCCCACGAAGTGGACACTGATCTTGTAGAATGAGCTGCAATTCTCTGAGGCGGGCCTGACCCGACTCCAAATAAGCTTGATGAATCAAAAGTTTTAACCAAGAAGCCAAGGAAATAGCAGAAGCCTTTTGACCTTTCCTAGGACCAAAAAATAAAACAAATAGTCTGGAAGTCTTCCTGAAATCTTTAGTTGCTTCCACATAATATTTCAAAGTCCTTACCACATCCAAAGAATGTAAGGATCTTTCCAAAGAATTCTTAGGATTAGGACACAAGGAAGGGACAACAATTTCTCTACTAATGTTGTTAGAATTGACAACCTTAGGTAAAAATTGAAAAGAAGTCCGCAAAACTGCCTTATCCTGATGAAAAATCAGAAAAGGAGACTCACAAGAAAGAGCAGATAGCTCAGAAACTCTTCTAGCAGAAGAGATAGCCAAAAGGAACAACACTTTCCAAGAAAGTAGTTTAATATCCAAAGAATGCATAGGCTCAAATGGAGGAGCATGTAAAGCCTTCAAAACCAAATTAAGACTCCAAGGAGGAGAAAACAGAATTTATGCTTACCTGATAAATTACTTTCTCCAACGGTGTGTCCGGTCCACGGCGTCATCCTTACTTGTGGGAATATCTCTTCCCCAACAGGAAATGGCAAAGAGTCCCAGCAAAAGCTGTCCATATAGTCCCTCCTAGGCTCCGCCCACCCAAGTCATTCGACCGACGGACAGGAGGAAAAAACAGGAGAAACTATAGGGTGCCGTGGTGACTGTAGTTAGAGAAAATAATTCATCAAACCTGATTAAAAAACCAGGGCGGGCCGTGGACCGGACACACCGTTGGAGAAAGTAATTTATCAGGTAAGCATAAATTCTGTTTTCTCCAACATTGGTGTGTCCGGTCCACGGCGTCATCCTTACT
Organism: Bombina bombina; assembly: GCF_027579735.1. Taxonomy (NCBI): domain Eukaryota; kingdom Metazoa; phylum Chordata; class Amphibia; order Anura; family Bombinatoridae; genus Bombina; species Bombina bombina. Next base: position 512,784,745 of record NC_069500.1, read on the forward strand.
TGTGGGAACCAATACCAAAGCTTTAGGACACGGATGAAGGGAGGGAGCAAATCAGGTTACCTAAACAGAAGGCACCACGGCTTGCAAAACCTCTCTCCCAAAAATAGCCTCCGAAGAAGCAAAAGTATCAAATTTGTAAAATTTGGCAAAAGTGTGCAGTGAAGACCAAGTCGCTGCCTTACATATCTGATCAACAGAAGCCTCGTTCTTGAAGGCCCATGTGGAAGCCACAGCCCTAGTAGAGTGAGCTGTGATTCTTTCAGGAGGCTGCCGTCCGGCAGTCTCGCAAGCCAATCGGATGATGCTTTTAAGCCAAAAGGAAAGAGAGGTAGAAGTCGCTTTTTGACCTCTCCTTTTACCAGAATAGACGACAAACAGAGAAGATGTTTGTCTGAACTCTTTTGTAGCTTCTAAATAGAATTTTAGAGCACGGACTACGTCTAAATTGTGTAACAAACGTTCCTTCTTTGAAACTGGATTCGGACACAAAGAAGGTACAACTATCTCCTGGTTAATATTTTTGTTGGAAACAACCTTTGGAAGAAAACCAGGCTTAGTACGCAAAACAACCTTATCTGAATGGAACACCAGATAGGGCGGAGAACACTGCAAAGCAGATAACTCAGAAACTCTTCTAGCAGAAGAAATAGCAACCAAAAACAAAACTTTCCAAGATAACAACTTAATATCTATGGAATGTAAAGGTTCAAACGGAACCCCTTGGAGAACTGAAAGAACTAGATTTAAACTCCAGGGAGGAGTCAAAGGTCTGTAAACAGGCTTGATCCTAACCAGAGCCTGAACAAATGTTTGAACATCTGGCACAGCTGCCAGTCGTTTGTGTAGTAAGACAGATAACGCAGAAATCTGTCCCTTTAGAGAACTCGCTGATAATCCTTTATCCAAACCTTCTTGTAGAAAGGAAAAGATCTTAGGAATTTTGATCTTATTTCTAGGAATCCCTTGGATTCACACCAGCAGATATATCTTTTCCATATTTTATGGTACATTTTTCTAGTTACCGGTTTTCTGGCTTGAACCAGAGTATCTATCACAGAATCTGAAAACCCACGCTTTGATAGAATCAAGCGTTCAATTTCCAAGCCGTCAGCTGGAGGGAGACCAGATTTGGATGTACGAATGGACCCTGTACAAGAAGGTCCTGTCTCAAAGGTAGCTTCCATGGTGGAACCGATGACATATTCAGCAGGTCTGCATACCAAGTCCTGCGTGGCCACGCAGGAGCTATCAAGATCACCGAGGCCCACTCCTGCTTGATCCTGGCTACCAGCCTGGGAATGAGAGGAAACGGTGGAAACACATAAGCTAGGTTGAGGGTCCAAGACGCTACTAGTGCATCCACTAGAGTCGCCTTGGGATCCCTGGATCTGGACCCGTAACAAGGAACCTTGAAGTTCTGACGAGACGCCATCAGATCCATGTCTGGAATGCCCCATAATTGAGTTAATTGGGCAAAGATCTCCGGTGAAGTTCCCACTCCCCCGGATGGAATGTCTGACGACTCAGATAATCCACCTCCCAGTTTTCCACTCCTGCGATGTGGATCGCAGATAGGTGGCAGGAGTGATCCTCCGCCCATTCTATTATTTTGGTCACTTCTCTCATCGCCAGGGAACTCCTTGTTCCCCCCTGATGATTGATATAAGCAACAGTCGTCATGTTGTCTGATTGGAATCTGATAAATCTGGCCTTTGCTAGTTGAGGCCAAGCCCTGAGAGCATTGAATATCGCTCTCAGTTCCAGAATGTTTATCGGGAGAAGAGACTCTTCCCGAGACCAAAGTCCCTGAGCTTTCAGGGATTCCCAGACCGCGCCCCAGCCTACTAGACTGGCGTTGGTCGTGACGATGACCCACTCTGGTCTGCGGAAGCTCATTCCCTGGGACAGGTGGTCCAGGGTTAGCCACCAACGGAGTGAGTCTCTGGTCTTCTGATCTACTTGAATCACTGGGGACAAGTCTGTATAGTCCCCATTCCCCTGTTTCAGCATGCACAGTTGTAATGGTCTTAGATGAATTTGCGCAAAAGGAACTATGTCCATTGCTGCAACCATCAACCCTACTACTTCCATGCACTGAGCTACGGAAGGACGTGGAATAGAATTAAGAACTTGACAAGCGTTAAGAAGTTTTGACTTTCTGACTTCTGTCAGGAAAATCCTCATTTCTAAAGAATCTATTATTGTTCCCAAGAAAGGAACTCTTGTCGACAGAGACAGGGAACTTTTTCTATGTTCACCTTCCATCCGTGAGATCTGAGAAAGGCCAGAACGATGTCTGTGTGAGCCTTTGCCTTTGAGAGAGATGACGCTTGTATCAGAATGTCGTCCAAGTAAGGAACTACTGCAATGCCCCTTGGTCTTAGAACCGCTAGAAGGGACCCGAGTACCTTTGTGAAAATCCTTGGAGCAGTGGCTAACCCGAATGGGAGGGCCACAAACTGGTAATGTTTGTCCAGAAAGGCGAACCTTAGGAACTGATGATGATCCTTGTGGATAGGAATATGTAGATACACATCCTTGAGATCCACGGTAGTCATAAATTGACCTTCCTGGATTGTAGGTAGAATCGTTCGAATGGTCTCCATTTTGAACGATGGAACCCTGAGAAATTTGTTTAGGATCTTTAAATCCAGAATTGGTCTGAAAGTTCCCTCTTTTTTGGGAACTACAAACAGATTTGAGTAAAATCCCATTCCCTGTTCCGCCGTTGGAACTGGGTGTATCACTCCCATTTTTAACAGGTCTTCTACACAATGTAAAAATGCCTGTCTCTTTATTTGGTTTGAGGATAAGTGAGACATGTGGAACCTTCCCCTTGGGGGTAGTTCCTTGAATTCCAGAAGATAACCCTGGGAGACTATTTCTAGTGCCCAGGGATCCTGAACATCTCTTGCCCAAGCCTGAGCGAAGAGAGAGAGTCTGCCCCCTACTAGATACGGTCCCGGATCGGGGGCTACTCCTTCATGCTGTTTTGTTAGCAGCAGCAGGCTTCTTGGCCTGCTTACCCTTGTTCCAGCCTTGCATCGGTTTCCAGGCTGGTTTGGTTTGTGAAGCATTACCCTCTTGTTTAGAGGATGCGGAATTAGAGGCCGGTCCATTCCTGAAATTGCGAAAGGAACGAAAATTAGACTTATTCTTGGCTTTGAAAGGCCTATCTTGTGGGAGGGCGTGGCCCTTTCCCCCAGTGATGTCTGAGATAATCTCTTTCAATTCTGGCCCAAAGAGAGTTTTACCCTTGAAGGGGATATTAAGCAATTTTGTCTTGGAAGATACATCCGCTGACCAAGACTTTAGCCAAAGCGCTCTGCGCGCCACAATTGCAAACCCTGAATTTTTCGCCGCTAATCTAGCTAATTGCAAAGCGGCATCTAAAATAAAAGAATTAGCCAACTTAAGTGCGTGAACTCTGTCCATAACCTCCTCATACGGAGTCTCTCTACTGAGCGACTTTTCTAGTTCCTCGAACCAGAACCACGCTGCTGTAGTGACAGGAACAATGCACGAAATGGGTTGCAGAAGGTAACCTTGCTGTACAAAAATCTTTTTAAGCAAACCCTCCAATTTTTTTATCCATAGGATCTTTGAAAGCACAATTATCCTTGATAGGAATAGTAGTGCGCTTGTTTAGAGTAGAAACTGCCCCCTCGACCTTAGGGACTGTCTGCCATAAGTCCTTTCTGGGGTCGACCATAGGAAATAATTTCTTAAATATAGGAGGGGGGACAAAAGGTATGCCGGGCTTCTCCCACTCCTTATTCACTATGTCCGCCACCCGCTTGGGTATAGGAAAAGCGTCGGGGTGCACCGGAACCTCTAGGAACTTGTCCATCTTGCATAATTTTTCTGGAATGACCAGGTTGTCACAATCATCCAGAGTAGATAACACCTCCTTAAGCAGTGCGCAGAGATGCTCTAATTTAAATTTAAATGTCACAACATCAGGTTCAGCTTGTTGAGAGATTTTTCCTGAATCTGATATTTCCCCATCTGACAAAACCTCCCTCATGGCCCCTTCAGATTGGTGTGAGGGTATGACAGAACAATTATCATCAGCGCCCTCCTGCTCTTCAGTGTTTAAAACAGAGCAATCGCGCTTTCTCTGATATGTAGGCATTTTGGATAAAATATTTGCTATGGAGTTATCCATTACTGCCGTCAATTGTTGCATAGTAATAAGCATTGGCGCGCTAGAAGTACTAGGGGCCTCCTGCGTGGGCAAAACTGGCGTAGACACAGAAGGAGATGATGTAGAACTATGTCTACTCCCTTCATCTGATGAAACATCTTGGGCAATTTTACTATCTGTGGCAGCACTGTCCTTACTTTGTTTGGACGCTATGGCACAATTATCACACAATTTTGAAGGGGGAGACACATTGACTTTCATACATATAGAACATAGCTTATCTGAAGGGACAGACATGTTAAACAGGCTTAAACTTGTCAATAAAGCACAAAAAACGTTTTAAAACAAAAACGTTACTGTCTCTTTAAATTTTTAACAGTGCACACTTTATTACTGAATATGTGAAAAAGTATGAAGGAATTGTTCAAAATTTACCAAATTTTCACCACAGTGTCTTAAAGCATTAAAAGTATTGCACACCAAATTTAATCCTTAAAATAACGAAACCGGAGCCGGTTACAGTTTTAACCCCTCTACAGTCCCAGCTACAGCCTTTGCTGCGACTTTACCATATAATTTATACGATTTTGCCCATAAAGGTGTCTACCAGTTTTACAGCCCATATTAAGCCCTTTATTCTGTTTGAGACTAAGAAAATGGCTTACCGGTCCCCATGAGGGGAAATGACAGCCTTCCAGCATTACACAGTCTTGTTAGAAATATGGCTAGTCATACCTTAAGCAGAAAAGTCTGCTAACTGTTTCCCCCAACTGAAGTTACTTCATCTCAACAGTCCTATGTGGAAACAGCAAACGATTTTAGTTACTGCTGCTAAAATCATCTTCCTCTCACAAACAGAACTCTTCATCTTTTTCTGTTTCAGAGTAAATAGTACATACCAGCACTATTTTAAAATAACAAACTTTTGATAGTAGAATAAAAAACTACAACTAAACACCACATACTCTTAACCATCTCCGTGGAGATGTTGCCTGTGCAACGGCATAGAGAATGACTGGGGTGGCTGGAGCCTAGGAGGGACTATATGGACAGCTTTTGCTGGGACTCTTTGCCATTTCCTGTTGGGGAAGAGATATTCCCACAAGTAAGGATGACGCCGTGGACCGGAAACACCAATGTTGGAGAAACTGATTTTAATACTTACTAAAGCCAGGACAAAACAGTGAATATCAGGAAGTATAGCAATCTTTCTGTGAAATAAGACAGAAAGAGCCGAGATTTGTCCCTTCAAGGAACTTGCAGACAAACCCTTATCCAAACCATCCTGAAGAAACTGTAAAATTCTAGAAATTCCAAAAGAATGCCAAGAGAATTTATGAGAAGAACACCATGAAATGTAAGTCTTCCAAACTCTATAATAAATATTTCAAGAGACATATTTACGAGCTTGTAACATAGTATTAATCACTTAATCAGAGAAACCTCTATGACTTAGAACTAAGCGTTCAATTTCCATACCTCCAAATTTAATGATTTCAGATCCTGATGGAAAAACTGACCTTGAGACAATAGGTCCGGCCTTAACGGAAGTTGCTAAGGTTGGCAACTGGACATCCGAACAAGATCCACATACCAAATCTGTGTGGCCATGCTGGAGCCACCAGCAACACAAATGATTGTTCCATGATGATTTTGGAGATCACTCTTGGAAGAAGAACTAGAGGCGGGAAAATATAAGCAGGATGATAACACCAAGGAAGAGTCAGCGCATCCACTGCTTCCGCCTGAACATCCCTGGACCTGGACAGGTATCTGGGAAGTTTCTTGTTTAGATGAGAGGCCATGAGATCTATCTCTGGAAGCCCCCATATCTGAACAATCTGAGAAAATACATCTGGATGGAGAGACGACTCACCTGGATGTAAAGTCGGACGGCTGAGATAATCCGCCTCCCAATTGTCTACACCTGGGATATGCACCGCAGAGATTAGACAGGAGCTAGATTCCGCCCAAGCAAGTATCCAAGATACTTCTTTCATAGCTTGGGGACTGTGAGTCCCACCACGATGATTGGCATATGCCACTGTTGTGATATTGTCTGTCTGTTAAAGAGAGAACTGTTCATTTGTTTTCAGAGGCCAAAACTGAAGAGCTCTGAGAATTGCACGGAGTCCTAAAATATTTATTGGTAATCTCGCCTCTTGAGATTTCCAAACCCCTTGTGCTGTCAGGGATCCCCAAACAGCTCCCCGACCTGAAAGACTTGCATCTGTTGTGATCACAGTCCAGGTTGGCCGAACAAAAGAAGCCCCTTGAACTAAACGATGGTGATCTATCCACCACGTCAGAGAGTGTCGAACATTGGGATTTAAGGATATTAATTGTGATATCTTTGTATAATCCCTGCACTATTGGTTCATCATACAAAGCTGTAGAGGTCTCATGTGAAAACGAGCAAAGGGGATTGCGTCCGATGCTGCAGTCATGAGACCTAAAACTTTCATGCACATAGTCACTGAAGGGAATGATTGAGACTGAAGGTGCCGGCAGGCTGCAACCAACTTTAAACATCTTTTGTCTGTTAGAGACAGAGTCATGGACACTGAATCTATCTGGAAGCCTAAAAATGTGACCCTTGTCTGAGGAATCAAGAAACTCTTTGGTAAATTGATCCTCCAACCATGTTTCCGAAACTGATTCGTGTGAGATTCTGCAGAACGTAAAGACTGAGCTAGTACCAAGATATCGTCCAAATAAGGAAACACCGCAATACCCTGTTTTCTGATTACAGAGAGTAGGGCACCTAGAACCTTTGAAAAGATTCTTGGAGCTGTTGCTAGGCCAAATGGAAGAGCAACAAATTGGTAATGCTTGTCTAGAAAAGAGAATCTCAGGAACTGATAATGTTCTGGATGAATCGGAATATGAAGGTATGCATCCTGCAAGTCTATTGTGGACATATAATGTCCTCGCTGAACAAAAGGCAGAATAGTCCTTATAGTCACCATCTTGAAAGTTGGTACTCTTACATAACGAATCAAAATTTTCAGATCCAGAACTGGTCTGAATAAATTTTCATTCTTTGGGACAATGAATAGATTTGAATAAAACCCCAAACCTTGTTCCTGAAAAGGAACTGGCATGATTACCCCTGAAGACTCCAGGTCTGAAACACACTTCAGAAAAGCCTGAGGCAGAAAACTCCCTTTCCCCCAGTAACAGTTGAAATAATAGAATCCAACTAAGAACCAAATAAATTATTACCATGGAAAGAAAGAGATAGTAATCTAGATTTAGATGTCATATCAGCATTCCAAGATTTAAGCCACAAAGCTTTTCTAGCTAAAATAGCTAAAGACATGGATCTAACATCAATTTTGATAATATAAAAAATGGCATCACAAATAAAATGATTAGCATGTTGTAGTAAACGAACAATGCTATATATATCAGAATCCAATTCATGTTGCGCTAAATTCTCCAACCAAAGTTGATGCAGCCGCAACATCAGCCAAAGAAATTGCAGGTCTGAGAAGATGACCTGAATATAAATAGGCTTTCCTTAGATAAGATTCAAGCTTCCTATCTAAAGGATCCTTAAAGAAGTACTATCTTCCATAGGAATAGTGGTACGTTTAGCAAGAGTAGAAATAGCCCCATCAACTTTGGGGATTTTTCCCCAAAACTCTATAGAATTTGCTGGTAAAGGATACAATTTTTTAAACCTTGAAGAAGGAATAAAAGAAGTACCTGGCTTATTCCATTCCTTAGAAATCATATCAGAAATAGCCTCAGGAATAGGAAAAACCCCGGAGAAACCACAGGAGGTTTAAAAACAGCATTTAAACGTTTATTAGACTGAACGTCAAGAGGTCTGGTTACCTCAATATCCAAAGTAATTAACACTTCTTTTAATAAAGAACTCATATACTCTATTTTAAATAAATAAGTAGATTTTTCAGTGTCAATGTCTGAGGAAGGATCTTCTGAATCAGATAGATCCTCATCAGAGGAGGATAAATTATTATGTTGTTGGTCATTTGAAATTTCATCAACTGAATGAGAAGTTTTAAAAGACCTTTTACGTTTATTAGAAGGTGGAAATGCAGACAAAGCCTTCTGGATAGAATCAGAAACAAAATCTTTAAAATTCATAGGTATATCATGTACATTAGAAGTTGAAGGAACTGCAACTGGCAATGTACTGTTACTGATGGACACACTATCTGCATGTAAAAGTTTATCATGACAACTATTACAAATGACATTCGGAGAAATAATTTCCACACTCTTACAATAAGTTCCAGCAGATACTTCTGAGGCAGGATCAGATTGAGACATCTTGCAAAATGTAAAAGAAAAAACATATAAAGCAAAATTATCAATTTGCTTATATGACCGTTTCAGGAATGGGAAAAAATGCAAATAGCATAGCCCTCTGATAGAGAAAAAATAAAGAGGCAAACATCAATGTGGTATTAAAATAATGAAAAAAGTTTGGCGACAAGTATGACACACAGCGTAACTGAAAACGTTTTTGGCGCCAATAATAACCGGAAATGACACACTCACGTCACTAATGATGCAACCGTGTGTAAGGCCTCAGTGTCAACTATGACACCGGAAATTACGAAGTTGCGTCATAGACTTATTTTTCGTGCCAAAAAATTCTCGCACCGAGAATGACGCAATAAAGTCTAGCATTTGACGCACACGTGGGCCTAATACCGCCAGCAATTTGCATGAAAGTAGTCAATTGAAAAAAAAAAGACTAAACCCCAGGTAAGAATTTTTTTTCTTAGAAAGTCTGCAGAAGGAAATACATGAACCTGACTCATGGCAAATATAAGTACAATACATATATTTAGAACTTTATATAAATGCATAAAGTGCCAAACCATAGCTGGGGTGCCTTAAATAATAAAAAACATACTTACCAAAAGACACCCATCCACATATAGCAGATAGCCAAACCAGTACTGAAACAGTTATCAATAGAGGTAATGGTAAATTGAGAGTATATCGTCGATCTGAAAAGGGAGGTAGGAGATGAATCTCTACGACCGATAACAGAGAACCTATGAAATTGACCCCCGTTAGGGAAATCATCGTATTCAATAAGTGATACTCCCTTCACGTCCCTCTGACATTCGCTGTACTCGGAGAGGAATCAGGCTTCAACAATGCAGAGAAGCGCATATCAACTTAGAAATCTTAGCACAAACTTACTTCACCACCTCCATAGGAGGCAACATTTGTAAAATTGAATTGTTGGTGTGGTGAGGGGTGTATTTATAGGCATTTTGAGGTTTGGCAAACTTTGCCCCTCCTGGTAGGATTGTATATCCCATACGTCACTAGCTCATGGACTCTTGCCAATTATATGAAAGAAATTATCATTTCATGCTGTGTTATATTGCACTGGGCTTGTCTCTCTTTCAGATACAGAAATTGGAGATCTCTCGCAGTGTTGGAGAGTTCTACCCTTTTTCTTTGATCATTCATTGAGTTCAGCCCCTGTGAAGTCTGTTTTTGGATCTATAAGTTAAGAACAAAATCACCATCAGGCATGAACTTGGAATGGGACATGCGTTATTATGTGAAATAAAATTGCTAAGCTTTTGTAGAATAGAATTTACTAAGTCCATGTATGGGACGATATAGTCCCCTAGGTTATTTATCATCATCATGAATATTATAAATTAATAGTAGTGTTTGTACATCTACTCAAGCTACAAATTAGTCTGAGAGTACTATACTGCACAACATAGACCAATATTATTAATTAGAGTGTATACATAGTAATTGGTTTATTTATCTATTTTTCCTAACCATGACACATTTATTGGAAAACGAACAAGTGCGGTTAGGTAATAATAATCATTATGATAAACGTAACATGGAGTTTCAGTTAGACTCAATTCCCATATTAATATAGGGAGAGTAGTACACAAGATCATTACACACACACACATTTATATATATATACACACAGGGAGTGCAGAATTATTAGGCAAGTTGTATTTTTGAGGATTAATTTTATTATTGAACAACAACCATGTTCTCAATGAACCCAAAAAACTCATTAATATCAAAGCTGAATAGTTTTGGAAGTAGTTTTTAGTTTGTTTTTAGTTATAGCTATTTTAGGGGGATATCTGTGTGTGCAGGTGACTATTACTGTGCATAATTATTAGGCAACTTAACAAAAAACAAATATATACCCATTTCAATTATTTCTTTTTACCAGTGAAACCAATATAACATCTCAACATTCACAAATATACATTTCTGACATTCAAAAACAAAACAAAAACAAATCAGTGACCAATATAGCCACCTTTCTTTGCAAGGACACTCAAAAGCCTGCCATCCATGGATTCTGTCAGTGTTTTGATCTGTTCACCATCAACATTGCGTGCAGCAGCAACCACAGCCTCCCAGACACTGTTCAGAGAGGTGTACTGTTTTCCCTCCTTGTAAATCTCACATTTGATGATGGACCACAGGTTCTCAATGGGGTTCAGATCAGGTGAACAAGGAGGCCATGTCATAAGATTTTCTTCTTTTATACCCTTTCTTGCCAGCCACGCTGTGGAGTACTTGGACGCGTGTGATGGAGCATTGTCCTGTATGAAAATCATGTTTTTCTTGAAGGATGCAGACTTCTTCCTGTACCACTGCTTGAAGAAGGTGTCTTCCAGAAGCTGGCAGTAGGACTGGGAGTTGAGCTTGACTCCATCCTCAACCCGAAAAGGCCCCACAAGCTCATCTTTGATGATACCAGCCCAAACCAGTACTCCACCTCCACTTTGCTGGCGTCTGAGTCGGACTGGAGCTCTCTGCCCTTTACCAATCCAGCCACGGGCCCATCCATCTGGCCCATCAAGACTCACTCTCATTTCATCAGTCCATAAAACCTTAGAAAAATCAGTCTTGAGATATTTCTTGGCCCAGTCTTGACGTTTCAGCTTGTGTGTCTTGTTCAGTGGTGGTCGTCTTTCAGCCTTTCTTACCTTGGCCATGTCTCTGAGTATTGCACACCTTGTGCTTTTGGGCACTCCAGTGATGTTGCAGCTCTGAAATATGGCCAAACTGGTGGCAAGTGGCATCTTGGCAGCTGCATGCTTAACTTTTCTCAGTTCATGGGCAGTTATTTTGCGCCTTGGTTTTTCCACACGCTTCTTGCGACCCTGTTGACTATTTTGAATGAAACGTTTGATTGTTCGATGATCACGCTTCAGAAGCTTTGCCATTTTAAGAGTGCTGCATCCCTATGCAAGATATCTCACTATTTTTGACTTTTCTGAGCCTGTCAAGTCCTTCTTTTGACCCATTTTGCCAAAGGAAAGGAAGTTGCCTAATAATTATGCACACCTGATATAGGGTGTTGATGTCATTAGACCACACCCCTTCTCATTACAGAGATGCACATCACCTAATATGCTTAATTGGTAGTAGGCTTTCGAGCCTATACAGCTTAGAGTAAGACAACAGGCATAAAGAGGATGATGTGGTCAAAATACTCATTTGCCTAATTCTGCACTCCCTGTATATATATATATATATATATATATATATATATATATATATATATATATATATATATATATATATATATATATATATATATATATATATATATATATATATATATATATATATACACACATACATACATACAAACAAACAAACAGAATAGCACTCCAAAGGTCTTTCAGATGAAGTAGTCACTTTAATAGTAATTATTAAAGTGACTACTTCATCTGAAAGACCTTTGTAGTGTTATTCTGTTTGTTTGTATAGCTTTTGTGACCAGCACCCAAGGCTTTTGTTTACTAGTATCTGGAGTGCACTTTGTTGGGATTTTTATATACCTATATATATATATATATATATATATATATATATATATATATATACACACACACATATATATATATACATACATACATATATATACACACATATATATATATATACACACACAACTTATAAAGTATATTGTTAATCTATTAATATCTATAAATAAGACTATTATTGATTTCATTATGTGTGCCCTTTTGCTATCCCTGCAAGTAATAATCATTTTTTATTTTAGATGTTGCTACATCTTTAAGGGTTTGTAAACATTAGCACATGTATTTGCTAGCATGACAAGTGTAGTTACGTCATTTGTAGATTGTACATCATTGGTTATTCAGCCCTTAAATGTAACAGCAGTTTTACTTGTGCTCAGCATCTATGAGTAAGCGCCTAATGCCGCAAACGAGTGTTGAGTCTCTCTGTTTGTGACATGTATCCCGAGTTTTAATGGATTAAAGACTACACAAGGAAGAAGTGGTAACGGCAGCCCACGTTTTCCGTTTTCCCTGTGAAGACTGCATTACAATTTCTCTCTGAGCATGAAAATCTTTGATCATCAGGCCCATAATCTGAAGTCTAAAGTAATCTAAAACACAAAAGCTAAAAGTGTAAATTCAGCAAATCTCTCAAGTCATGCAGTGCTTTTTTTACACCGGCTTGTCACCTTCACATCCATAAATGCAGTGAAAGCCCCTTAGAAATGTATATCAAAAACTATGTTAGGAATCCGCAGTGCAGGAGGGTCATTTTAGATCATCTCAGCTGAGTGGAGAGCTTTAGATCATCATGCTCTCTTAAAGAAGTTCCCAACTATAACTGTATCATGAAAAAAACAAAATTATGCTTACCAGATAATTTCCTTTCCTTCTGTATGAGGAGAGTCCACGGCTTCATTCCTTACTTGTGAAAATTCAGAACCTGGCCACCAGGAGGAGACAAAGACACCCCAGCCAAAGGCTTAAAATACCTCCACCACTTCCCTCATCCCCCAGTCATTCTGCCAAGGGAACAAGGAACAGTAGGAGAAATATCAGGGTATAAATGGTGCCAGAAGAAGAAAAAAACACAAATTTAGGTCCGCCCATAGGAGAAATACGGTTGTGGGCCATGGACTCTCCTCATATAGAAGGAAATTATCTGGTAAGCATAATTTGTGTTTTCCTTCTTAATATGAGGAGAGTCCACTGCTTCATTCCTTACTTGTGGGAAACATATACCCAAGCTCTAGAGGACACAATGATACGGGAGGGTAAAAAAGAGGCGAACCCTATTATGAGGGCACCACAGCCTGCAAAACCTTTCTCCCAAAAGCTGCTTAAGCCGAAAACCCCCCCATCAAATTTGTAAAATTTTGAGAAAGTATGTAAGGAGGACCAGGTAGCCGCCCTACAAATCTGATCCATAGAGGCCTCGTTCTTAAAGGTCCAAGAGGAAGCCACAGCTCTAGTTGAATGAGCCTTAATCCTCTGAGGAGGCTTATGTCCCGCTGTCTCATATGCTAAGCAAATAATGCTCCTCAACCAAAAAGATAAGGAAGTGGAAGAGGCCTTCTGCCCCCTACGCTTCCCAGGATAGACAACAGAGAATTCTTTCGTAGCCTGAAGATAGAACTTAAAGGCCGAAACCACATCCAAATTATGAAGTAACCGCTCCTTCAAAGAAGAAGGATTAGGACACAAGGAAGGAACCACAATCTCCTGATTGACTGATGTTGAGATCTGAAACGACCTTAGGAAGAAAACCTAACCCAGTATGAAGAAATGCCTTATCAGCATGGAATACTAGGTAAGGGAGCTCACATTGCAAGGCAGCAAAAGCCAGTAGAAGAAGAACCTTTCAAGACAATAACTTGATGTCAATTACATGCATAAGCTCAAACAGAGGCCTCTGCAACACTACGAGCAATAGATCTAAACACCGGCCTGATTCTAATCAGAGCCCGAACCAAAGACTGAACATCTGGAAGCTCAGCGAGCCTCTTATTGCAGTAAAACAGACAGGGCCGAAATCTGTCCTTTAAGGGAACTAGCCGAAAACCCCCCCATCAAATTTGTAAAATTTTGAGAAAGTATGTAAGGAGGACCAGGTAGCCGCCCTACAAATCTGATCCATAGAGGCCTCGTTCTTAAAGGTCCAAGAGGAAGCCACAGCTCTAGTTGAATGAGCCTTAATCCTCTGAGGAGGCTTATGTCCCGCTGTCTCATATGCTAAGCAAATAATGCTCCTCAACCAAAAAGATAAGGAAGTGGAAGAGGCCTTCTGCCCCCTACGCTTCCCAGGATAGACAACAGAGAATTCTTTCGTAGCCTGAAGATAGAACTTAAAGGCCGAAACCACATCCAAATTATGAAGTAACCGCTCCTTCAAAGAAGAAGGATTAGGACACAAGGAAGGAACCACAATCTCCTGATTGACTGATGTTGAGATCTGAAACGACCTTAGGAAGAAAACCTAACCCAGTATGAAGAACTGCCTTATCAGCATGGAATACTAGGTAAGGGAGCTCACATTGCAAGGCAGCAAAAGCCAGTAGAAGAAGAACCTTTCAAGACAATAACTTGATGTCAATTACATGCATAAGCTCAAACAGAGGCCTCTGCAACACTACGAGCAATAGATCTAAACACCGGCCTGATTCTAATCAGAGCCCGAACCAAAGACTGAACATCTGGAAGCTCAGCGAGCCTCTTATTGCAGTAAAACAGACAGGGCCGAAATCTGTCCTTTAAGGGAACTAGCAGAAAGGCACTTCTCCAGGTCATCCTGGGGAAAAGAAAGAATCCTGGAAACCCTGACCTTATGCCAGGGGAATCCACGTTCTTCACATCAGAATAAGTAGGTCCTCCACACCTTATGATAGATGCGATGAGTAATTGGCTAACGAGCTTGAATGAGAGGATCAATAACCCTCTCAGAGAAACCCCTCTTGGCAAGGACTAAGCATTCTATCTCCACACAGTCAGCCTCAGAGAATCTAGATTTTGATGAACAATAAGACCCTGTTCCAGCAGATCCCTGCGACAAGGTAACCTCCATGGAGGAGATGATGACATCCCCACCAGGTCCGCGAACCACATCCTTTGCGGCCACAATGGAGCAATTAGAATCACTCATGCTTGCTCCTGCTTGATGTAGGCCACTACACAAGGAAGAAGTGGTAACGGCGGAAAAATGTAGATCAGATGGAACCTCCAAGGCACTGCTAATGCATCTATTAGCTCCGCCTAAGGATCCCTGGGCCGCAACCCATATCTGGGTAGCTTGGAATTGAGCTGAGACGCCATGAGATCTATCTCCAGCGTCCCCCATATGTTGCAAATTTCTGCAAACACCTTGGGATTGAGAGACCATTCTCCCGGATGAAAGGATGGTCTGCTGAGGAAATCCGCTTCCCAGTTGTGCACACCCGGAATGTGGATCGCAGACAGGGCGCAGTTGTGGGCCTCTGCCCATTCCAGAATCCGAGACACTTCCCTCATTGCTAGGGAGTTCCTTGTTCCCCCTTGATGGTTGATAAACTGGGACGAACCCAGAAGAGGCCAAGCCTTCAAAGCGTTGACGATCGCTCGAAGTTCCAAAATGTTGATCGGGAGGAGAGATTCCTCTCGAGTCCACAGGCCCTGTGCCTTCCTGGCACACCAAACAGCTCCCCATCCTGAGAGAGACTTGCGTCCGTAGTCACAATCTCCCAGGATGGTCTTAAAAAGGATGTCCCTTGGGACAGGTGATCTGGACTGAGCCACCAAGAGAGGGATTCTCACAACCGGTTGTCCAGAGAAATCCGTTGAGACAGATCCGAATGATCGCTGTTCCACTGACTTATCACCTCCATACACCAAACCACAGAGGGCCTTAAGGAGGGCAAGACAATTGGAAGTTAGCTTGTAACGTCTCTGGCCTGTAAGGAATATCCTCATGGATATGGAGTCTATTATAGTACCCAGGAACTCCACCCTGGTACTGGGAGTAAGAGAACTCTTCTCTAAGTTTATCTTCCATCCACGAGATCAAAGAAGAGAAGATCTTTCGAATGGTCTTCTGCCAGACAACAGGATGGTGCATGAACCAGAATTTCGTCCAAGTATGGCGCTACTGCTATACCTCTGGTTCTGGGCACTGCAAGCAGAGCCCCTAGAACCTTCATAAAAACCCTTGGAGCAGTAGCTAGACCAAACAGAAGTGCTGGTCAAGAAACGCAAACCTTAAGAAATTGAAGTGGTCCTTGTGTATTGTAACGTGAAGGTACGCATCCTTCAGATATATTGTAGTCATGAACGGTCCTTCCTGAATAAAAGGAAGGATGGACCTTATTGTCTCCATCTTGAACAAGGGGACAGATAGGAATTTGTTCAAGCACTTTAGGTCCACAATCTGGCGAAAAGTTCCCTCCTTCTTCTGGACCACAAAAAGGTTTAAGTAGTACCCCAGACCTCTTTCTGCCAGAGTTATCGGTACAATGACTTCCAGGGAGGAAATATCCCTCAGGCAACCTAGAAAAGACTCTCTTTTCTGGACTTAAAGACAGGTTTGACAAGAGGAATCTGCCCCTGGGTGGATGAGACTTTAAACCTATCCTGTATCCCTGAGCTATGACCTCCAAGACCCAGAGGTCTTGCACGTCCCCAAACCAAGCTTCCAAAAAGAGTGACAGTCTGTCCCCTACATGATCCAGAGCCAGATCGGGGGCTGTCCCTTCATGCCGACTGACTCGGCAGGCTTCTTGTTCTGCTTGGATTTATTCCAGGACTAAGCCGGCATCCAAGTTCCCTTGGATTGCTCAGGCTTTGCGGAGGGCTGCTGACGTTGGGATTTATCCGAACGAAAGGAACGCAAATTAGGACCTTGTCCCTTAGGTTTGTTTTTCTTATCCTGCGGTAAAAAGGCATCTTTGCCTAAAGTAACCGTGGAGATAATGAAGTCCAGGCCTGGACCAAAAAGAATATTTCCCTGAAATGGAAGGGAAAGAAGTCTTGACTTCGAAGTCATGTCCGCAGACCAAGACTTCAGCCAGAGTGCCCTACAGGCTTGAACAGAAAAACCTGAAGCCTTGGCGTGCAGGCGAATAATCTGCATATTTGCATAAAAAAATAAAAGAATTAGCCACCCTTAAGGCCTTGATTATTTCTAGGATCACGCCGAGGGGACCCTCCACCTCAATCAGCTCAGATAAGGAGTCACACCAGTAGGTAGCCGCTTCAGCAACCACCGCAACAGCCACTGCTGGTTGAGACAAGTATCCCGTATGCTTTAACATCTTTCTTAACAGAGTTTCTATCTTCTTATCCATGGGCTCTTTAAACGATTAACTATCCTCAAGCGGGATAGTAGTGCACTTAGCAAGCGTGGAGATAGCGCCATCCACCTTGGAGATGGAGCCCCACAACTCTAGTTGCGAGTCCGGAACCGGGAATCATTTCTTAAAGGAAGAAGGGGAAAATGATGAACCAAGTCTTTCCCATTTATTCTTAATAATGTTCGCATTTTTACAGGAACCGGGAAAGTCTGTGGTAAAACCCTGTACTCGTAGACCTTATTTAACTTACAAATACAAGGTTCCTCAAGAAATTTAGGCTCCGGAACCTCTAAAGTAGCTAAAACTTCCTTTAGCAGAAAGCGTAAATGTTCAATCCTAAATCTAAAGTCTGGTTCCTCTGCTGCTGGAGGCTTAGAGGCAGCAGATTCCGACCAAGAAAGAGCATCCTCTGAAGTATAAGAGGCGTCTTAATCAACTGATAATCTTGTATCAGATAACTCCAATAAGCTAGCAGATGATCCCTGGGAAGGATAGCAATATTTGACCTTTCGCTTGCGCTTAGCAGGGCGAGATAAAGCAATAAAGGCTGCAGACACTGCAGTCTGTAACTGTTCAGTAAAGTCTGGTGGTAAAAGGGCTCCTCCAGATGGAGGATCAGGAGTGCTACGGGAAGCTGCATGTGTAATAAGAGATGACTGTAGGGTGCGCACCTCACGGGACAGAGACTCCTCAGAGGTGGACGGCTCAGTGGTAGTATTGACTTTCCTTGACATGCTTACCTTATCAAGGCATGTGGAACATAATTGAGCAGGTGGGTATACCGTGGCCTCCTCACAATATAGACCGGTATTAAAGTTTGGTAAAGAGGGAGTACCCTCTAACGTATCAGAGTCCTCCATAGATTGTGCTTATAAAACGGACTATAGAAAATAATATAAAATGGCACCTTTATATCCCCAATGGCTGGGGCACTCACCACCTCATATGACCTAGGCCAAACAAAGAAACCGCTTCATCTCCTTAAAACGCACGGTCAGGAACAAGGAAATCAGTGTAACCACACCCGGTCACGTGGTGCGCCATGCAGGACCGCCCCTGCTATAGGAAAAAGCACACCAAGCAGCTTACCCAAAAACTTAAGTAAAACCTGTACATTCCACATCTGCCTGAGCCTCATCTCACACGTCACAGCATAAACATTATAAAACAATTTATGTGATTAATCCCCCCTGTTCAATAATACCCTTACGGAGATATTAACCCTTGATTCCATACAGATAAAAGCCGCAACACTGTGACCCTGTCTTCTTGCGTTATCATATGTGTATAAAAATGAAATGATCTTACCGGAATCTATGCCGTGGAACAGAAACACAGCTCCTGACATGGACTTGAGTGATGGAAGCAGGCAGTGAAACTCGTCAACACTGATTGCTTAGGAGCTGTTAATACGAGCCTGGATGGGTTCGTAGAAAGACTCTCCCTGCATCTCCAGACCCTAACTTTCGTCAATGCTCTCACTGAGAGGCTGACAAAACAACTTAAAACTCCAGTCCCATTCCGAAGGGTAGATACCCTCCATAAAGAACTACTCTATCTTCTGACACTTCTTTGCCAACCTCCTGTGACAAAAGGCAAAGAATGACTGGGATATGAGGGAAGTGGGGGAGGTATTTAAGCCTTTGGATGGGTGTCTTTGCCTCCTCCTGGTGGCCAGGTTCTGAATTCCCACAAGTAAGGAATGAAGCTGTGGACTCTCTTCATATTAAGGAAAAAGTTTTTTACAATAAAAACAAAACCAAATTTTTTAAGGAACATACAAATTAATTTACAATGCAAAGTATCTAGCACCGGCACTCAAGGGGGTTGCATTGATAGGAAAATTTTATCAAAAACTCATGGTAACTTTTCAATGAAGAATACTTCTAAGACATATCAAAGCAACATTATTAAATATGTTTCTTTTTGAGCAGTTTTCCACCCATCAGGTAGGCGTTTTTTTAAAAGAAGACAGAAGGAGGATGTAACTATGGTTGGCAGGTGTTCAGTGTGGTAATGGTGCTCACCTGTCCAACTCCTCTAAGTGAAGCAGAGACGTGGACAGGGGCTCTGTAATAGACCCCTATCATCCATAAAAAATATTGTTGGTTTTCTACTGGGTGAAGTGATCACTGTATCTCACAAAAATCACTTGCATCTTGAGGGACAGTTAGCCCAAGATTCATAAGAGGGACCCCTCCACGTTCAAATGAGCGATCCATGGTCCCTCTATTTGAAAACCAGGGCAACAAAAACTCTGATGCCTTTGTAGGTGGTCATCATTTTCATACAATTTTAACAACAATCTCAAGCATTCTAAAAGGTAAATGGAATCCCGCATTTGATAGGACAAACTCATGACATGGGACATGTGGTTTCTGGTGATTTGTAATATCTAGGACTGAGGCATTGCCTTATTGCTTGTGCTATGAAGTTAAGATACCACACCACAAGCAAGGAGGAAAGCATCCACCTATGGCTTTACACATCACTGAAAACTACAGGTTCCTAGTCATTTACCCCTTAGATAAGAAGAGGACTTCTCAGAGTCCACATGTTCAGCCTCTTACAGCCATGGTCCCTCACAGTAGTTTTCCTTAAGCTGAATGTCATTTGTGAGAACTTTCTTTTAAGCAAACATTCAAGTTTTTCGAATGATCTAATTGGTTGATTTCTAAACTAATCAGGGATACCAAGAGGACTGAAAATTTTAAAATAAGAAATAAATATATTTTAGTTTTTGCACCTTACTGTAATGATTCTAACAAGGACATCAGTAGATATAGATCCATTTGCAAGGACAGACCACACATGCTAGAGAAGTTAACTTTACAGTTAGTGTCAGAGTAGTGATTTACATTATTTGGTAATCTTGCAGTGTGGATAAAAAAGGATTTTTCTTTATTTAAATAGGATTTTTTTTTTTTTTAAATAAAATGCTTTTTGAGGAAAAATATATCTAAAGATAGTTTATATTTAAGATACATTGTAATCTAAAGGTTATTTGTCCCAAAATAAATATTAGTTTGTAAATTATATAGCAAGATGCAGTATAATAATGGTTGCAATGTTTTGGGTCTTTTTTTAGTAAATTTATTTCATTAATCCATTCACAATGTTATGCCCTCCAATACATTTCTGTAAGATTATTTTGGGCAATTTCTCAATCTTGAAGATTTTATCACATAATATTGGTTTTGTAGTTCTCAAAACTGTGAATGTGTCTGCAGCAATAACATGCCCCTTCTTCACAGCAAAAATGTTATAAAATAAATAAACATACAGAGTTGAGAATTAGAACTTAAAGGGACATATTCATGAAAGAAAAACTTTAGGGTTTCAGATAGAGCATACCATTTTCATATTTACTTCTATCAAATTTGCTTCATTTTCTTGGAATTCTTTGTACGAGAGCAATGCTCTACTGGAGTCTAGCTGACTACATTTGGTGATACAGTGACAAGCAGCTAGCTCACAGTAGTGCACTGCTTCTGAGTCTACATATGCAGGCTTTTCAACAAAGGATACCAAAGGAACAAAGCAAACTCGATAAGAGAAATAAATTGGCAAATAGCTTAAAAAAAAAAAAAAAAATGATTGTTCTTTCTGATTCATGAAAGTTTAATTTTGACTTTACTGTCCCTTTAATGTCATTGCTCCCCTGTCAATATATGTACAAAGTATCAACCCATACTATGTTTTAAGAAGATCAATGAATAGAAGATTGTTTGGAGTGGATTAGATTTGAACAAGGACCTTTCAAAAAGTACAGTTGAAAAGTTGATCAAATATGAATGATTTACCTATTAAACTGGAAATAGTTCAAATAATAATTTCATTCATTTCAATAAACTATCGATGCATATAGCAAAATCAGTAATGGTCTAATAGAACAGGGAAAATTATTTGAAAAATTATTCTAAAAATGAAAACCATGATTTAAATTGATTTAAATAAAAAAATCGGTGTTACGGACTAGCGATTTAAATTGTGATTTCAATCATGAGTTAAATCAATTCCACCCTGTAGTCTGGTGACTTACACTCTTAATTTGGATGGTAAACTCCTTGGGATCGGGAGAAGGTCGGACCTGTGAGAAGTGGGCAGGGCTCTTCTCCTCTGGATCTGGTGATAGGCTATCAGGGCTGTCACTAAGAGTATCTGAAATCCGCCGAGGTGATGCCCATTTACCAGTTAGCACAGCATTGCAAACTTGTTCTATTCGACAGATAAGAACTCGATCCTTTAAATAAAAAATTATAGATCTTACTATAATCCAAATAATGATAATAATAATAATGATAATATTAATCAATAATAACAACAACATTAACAAATTATCTGAAGCATTTTCACCCACATCTTTTATGCAAAACAGTGTTTTCTCTGTCAGACAGAGGGCAACAGGAAAAGCAAGGGAATATGTTTGTTGATTTTTCAATTCCAAAAATCTCTTACCTATAATATAACTAAATAATATTCCTTCTTTAGCCTCTGGCCAGCAGCAACAGGTACCTCATAATTTGCTTCCTTGTCATAAACTAGGCTTTCCCTGTGGCTCCCTTAAACCAAATTAATCCAATAATTCAGAGATTGCAAAAGGGAGATTCACTGTCAAAACTGGCACTGCCCCCAAAACAGGACTGATTAAATGATGCATAAAATAAGGAAAATCTCAAAGGACATGACAAAAAAAACAAGGAAACAGCTGCTGCTGGCCACATAATCTTCAGCCAAACTATAAGTAAGAAATTTAGGAGGTTATTTAATATTTTTTAATTCTCTTTTTTTTTGGGGGGGGGGTGCGCAGGGAGAAAATGTTTTGACTTTCAAAGGATGTTTGACTTAAGCAGAGATTTACCTGTGGGTGGAGATCATGTAGAAGGTTTAAATCCACCCAGTCATCAGAAGCCCTATGGTGTTTTGAAGCTCAGAAAAGGTCTGAGCTGGGAGTGGGGGAAAGGACTAATGGAACTAATGACTTTAGTCACTATGGACTAAATGGGATGTAATAATGACAATCTTTCTGAAACACCCATGTGAGGGAAAGGAAAAGGGGAATGGGAAGCACAAAGGTGAAATCTGATAGCCTAGTGACATTTTTTTGGTTAAGGCCAGTGCCAAGAGACCCATTGACGGGCTATTGGGTAGAAGAGATGAACTGAGAAATATAATGGGAGTAAAGCTTTACCCGACTTTTAGCGGGTTAGAATATTATTTACATGAAGCACAGCTGACTTGCTTGGGTTCCACTACACTAATCACACAGGTTACAGATTATGCATCCTTTGTTTTGACTCATGTTAATGGAGAGAAAGTCGGTGAGGCCAGATAATAGTGAAGGAACGTACAATTTATGTATGCCAACTGTATGTGAAGCAAAAGCCACACTTAAAATGAGACATTTAGGTCATAGAATAACAATCCTACTGAGACAATGAAGGCTGAAAACTGTAATTATATCCTAGGCACTGAGAAGATTGACTATTAATGTTACATTGCATTCTATGTAAATGAAAAAACAAAGAGAGAGGCCCAGCATGTTTAAGACTCGTATGTAGGACAGCTTAATGCATGGCAGAACCATTCAAGTTCAAGGTCGTGGGACAGAAATGGTCCTTGAGAAAGAGGACAGGGTGGGAGGAGTACCAATTCAAATGTCTGATGCTATTGCATTTCTGTAAGTGGTGCCTTGATTTTAACCCTTTCATAATGATTGTCCTGCTTAATGTGATGCAAGAATGATATTGAGATAAGTAATATGTTAAACATAGTTACAAAACAAATTATTCTTATCTGATAAATTTCTTTCTTTGCGGTGAGAGACCACGATTCATTACTGTTGTGAAATTATCTCCTGGCCACTAGGAGGAGGTAAAGCCACCCTACACCAAGATCTTTAATATCCCTCCTACTTCCCAGACCCTCCCAGTACTTCATATAGCCAATTATAGAAGGAAGAATTAAAATAGATAGTAGGGTAGAGAGGTGCAAACTAGAACTGCCGCCACTAAGGAAAATTGGGAGGGTTTGTGGACTCTCACTGCCAAGAAAGAAAGGAATTTATCAGATAACAATAAAACATAATTTATGTAAGAACTTACCTGATGAATTCATTTATTTCATATTGGCAAAAGTCCATGAGCTAGTGACGTATGGGATATACAATCCTACCAGGAGGGTAAAAGTTTCCCAAACCTCAAAATGCCTATAAATACACCCCCTCACCACAATTCAGTTTAACGAATAGCCAAGTAGTGGGGTAATAGAAAAAGGAGTAAAACAACATACAAAAAAGAGGAACTGGAAATAGGATTGTGCTTTTAGACAAAAATCATAACCACCATAAAAAGGGTGGGCCTCATTGTCAGGGTGCCAGGAATCAGACTGAGACGAGAAGTGCAAAAATAATCACACCTTTATTAATAGCAAAAAATAATAAAAAGTCCACAAGTCAAATAACAAGCCAGGAGTCAAAACCAGAGCTGGTAGTCAGACGAGCCGAGTCAGGAGCCAAAGCGAATAGTCAGACGAGCCGGAATCAGGAACAAGGAAAACAGCAGAGTCAGGAACAAGCCAGGGATCAGGAACCAGGAAGGACGTCAGGCAGCCAGGTAATACACAGGAACTCTCACAAACAGGTCTAAGACAACGCAAAGGCAAAGCATTCTGAACAGAGGCCATTTAAATAATAAGTGATGACATCACAATTCTGAGACTGCATCCTGTCTCACATGGATGATGCACACCAGTCTGGCCATAAAAGGAAGTGCAGGAAATGAGCAGCACCCCCCACAATGCACCATAGTCAGGAAAAGAGGTGAGTAAAATGGCTGCCAGCAGCACATGGCAAACAGGGAAAAAACCCTGAAACACTCATGGACTCTTGCCAATATGAAATAAATTAATTTACCAGGTAAGTTCTTACATAAATTTAGTTTTTTCATGTAATTGGCAAGAGTTCATAAGCTAGTGACATATGGGATAGAAATACCCAAGATGTGGGGGACCACAGAAGAGCCACTAGAAAGGGAGGAATACAATAAAAACAACTATTTCCGCTGAAAAAAATTGAATCCACAAAAAAAAAATAAGTCTCTCATAAATTTCAAGAAAAAAACTTAAATCATAAGCAGAAGAATCAAACTGAAACAGCTGCCTGAAGAACTTTTCTACCAAAGACTGCTTCAGAAGAAGGAAATACATCAAACTGGTAACATTTAGTAAATGTATGCAAAGAAGACCAAGTTGCTGCTTTGCAAATCTGATCAACCGAAGCTTCATTCTTAAAAGCTCAAGAAGTGGCGACTGATCTAGTAGAATGAGCTGTAATTCTCTGAGGTGGAGACTATCCTCCTCCAAATAAGCCTTGTGAATCAAAAGCTTTAACCAAGATGCCAAAGAAATGGAAGAGGCTTTCTGACCTTTCCTAGGACCAGAAAAAAACAACAAATAAATAGACTACAAGTCTTCCTGAAATCTTTAGTAGCTTCGACATTACATTCTTTGGATGTTGTAAGAGCTTTGAAATATTAAGATCTTTCAAGAGTATTCTTAGGATTAGGACACAAGGAAGGAACAACAATTTCCCTACTAATGTTGTTAGAATTCACAACTTTAGGAAGAAATGTAAACCAAGTCCGCAAAACAGACTTATCCTGATGGAAAATCAGAAAAGGAGACTCACGAGAGCAGAAAATTCGGAAACTCTTCTAGCTGAAGAGATAGCCAAAAGAAACAACACCTTCCAAGAAAGTAGTTTAATATCTAAAGAATGCATAGGCTCAAAAGGAGGAGCTTGCAAAGTCTTCAAAACCAAATTAAGTAAGACTCCAAGGAGGAGAGATTGATTTAACAACAGGCTTGATACGAACCAAAGCATGAACAAAACAGTGAATATCAGGAAGTTTAGCAATCTTTCTATGAAATAAAACAGAAAGAGCAGAGCTTTATCCCTTCTAAGTACTTGCAGACAAACCTTTATCCAAACCATCCTGAAGAATCTGTAAAATTCTAGGAATCCTAAAAGAATGCCAAGAGAATTTATGAGAAACACACCATGAAATATAGGTTTTCCAAACCCGATAATAAATCTTCCTTGAAACAGACTTACGAGCCTGTAGCATAGTATTAATCACAGAGTCAGAGAAACCTCTATGACTAAGTACTAAGCGTTTAATTTACATACCTTCAAATTTAGCGATTTGAGATCCTGATAAAAAAACAGCCCTTGAGACAGAAGGTCTGGCCTTAAAGGAAGTGGCCAAGGTTGGCAACTGGACATCCGGACAAGATCCGCATACCAAAATCTGAGGCCATGCTGGTGCTATCAGAAACACATGCAATTGTTCCAATATGATCTTGGAGATCACCCTTGGAAGAACTAGAGGTGGAAAAATGTAAGCAGGTTGGTAAAACCAAGGAACTGCTAACACAGCCACCATCTCTGCATGAGGATCCCTGGACCTGGAAAGGTACCAGGGAAGCTTCTTGTTTAGATGGGAAGCCATCAGATCTATTTCAGGGAGACCCCACATCAGAACAATCTGACAAAATACATCTGGATGGAGAGACCACTCCCCTGGGATGTAAAGACTGACTACTTAGATAATCCACCTCCCAATTGCCTACACCTGGGATATGTATCACAGAAATTAGACAGGATTTGGATTCCGCCCAAGAAAGTATTCAAGATACTTCTTTCATTGCTAAAGGACTGGGAGTCCCCCCTTGATGATTGAAATATGCCACAGTTGTGATATTGTCCGTCTGAAAACAAATTCATGATTCTCTCCTTAATAGAGGCCAAGGCTGAAGAGCCCTGAAAATAGCACAGAGTTCTAAAATATTAATTGGAATCCTCAAGAGGCGAGGTTACCAAACTCCTTGTGCTGTCAGAGAACCCTAGACAGCTCCCCAACCTGAGACTTGCATCTGTTGAAATCACAGTCCAGGAAGGACGAACAAAAGAGGCCCCATGAAGAATCCGATGATGGTCCAACCACTAGGACAGAGAGAGTTGAATGTTGGGATTTAAGTATATCAACTGTGATATCCGAGTATAATCCCTGCACCATTGATTCAGCATGCAAATCTGCAGAGGTCTCATATGAAAACGAGCAAAGGGGATCGCGTCCGATGCTGCAGTCATGAGACCTAAAACTTCCATGCACATAGTCCCTGAAGGGAATGATCGAGACTGAAGGTTTCAACAGGCAGAAACCAATTTCATTTGTCTCTTGTCTGTTAAGGACAGAGTCATGGACACTGAATCCATTTGGAAACCTAAAAAGGTGACTTGTCTGCGGAATCAAGGAACTCTTTGGTAAACTGATCCTCCAACAATGTCTTTGAAGAAATAACACAAGTTGATTTGTGTGAGATTCTGCTAAATGAAAAGATTGAGCCAGTAACAAGATATCGTCCAAATAAGGAAACACTGCAATACCCTGCTCTTCGATTACAGATAGAAGGGCACAAGAACCTTCGAAAAGATTCTTGGAGCTGTTGCTAGGCCAAATGGAAGAGCAACAAAATGGTAATGCTTGTCTAGAAAAGAAAATCTCAAAAACCGATAATGGTCTGGATGAATCCGAATGTGAAGATACGCATCCTGTAACTCTATTGTGGACATGTAATGACCTTGCTGAACAAAAGGCAGAATAGTCCTTATAGTCGCCATCTTGAAAGTTGGGATCCTTACAAAACAATTCAAAAACTTCAGATCCAGAACTGGTCTGAAAGAATTTTCCTTCTTCGGGACAATGAATAGATTTGAATAAAAACCCAGACCCTGTTCCAGAAGTGGAACTGGTACAATTACCCTTGAAAGCTCTAGATCTGAAACACTTCAGAAAGGCCTAAGCTTTCACAGGATTTGTTGGGACGTGAGAGAGAAAAAAAATCTTCTCACAGAAGGTCTTATTCTGAAACCCTTTTGATATCCCTGAGAGACAATATTATGAATCCAATGATTCTGAAAGGAACCTGCCCAAACGTCTTGAAATAACTTCAATCTGCCCCCCACCAGCAGAACTGGATTGAGGGCAGCACCTTCATGGAGTCTTGGGGGCTGGCTTTGGTTTCTTATAAGGCTTGGATTTATTCCAACTCGAGGACAGCTTCCAATTGGTCCTTAGGGGAAAGGAGTGTTTTTCTGTTCTCTATTCTGACGAAAGGAACAAAACCGATTAGAAGCTTTAGATTTGCCCTTAGACTTTATCTTGAGGCAAAAAAAACTCCCTTCCCCCCAGTAATAGTGGAAATAATAGAATCCAACTAGGAACCAAACAAATTATTACCCTGGAATGATGGAGATAGTAACCTAGATTTAGATACCATGTCAGCATTATTTGAGCCATAAAGCTCTTATAGCTAAAATAGCCAAAGACATAGCAGTTTCAGGAATGGGGAAAAATGCAAATGCAAAAATTGGCAAAAAAAAGCAAATAGCATAGTCCTCTGAGCATAAAGAAGGCAAGAAGCATATAGGAAGTGAGGTAAAATAAAACTAAATTTTTTTTGGCCAACTATGACGCAAAAAGAAGTTGAGAAATTTTTTGGCGCCAACAAATAACCGGAAATGACGCAACTCACGTCATAACAAACACAATTTCGCGCCAAACAACCTAGCGTCAACCAAGACGCAGGAAATGACGAACTTGCGTTATTACAGACGCAAATTCGTGCCAAAAAATGATTGCGCCAGGAATGACGCAATAAATAACAGCATTTTGCGCCCTCGAAATTTGCCCGCGTTTTTTAAAGAAAAAACAAGTCAAATGAAAAAAAACATATCAGATATATTGTACTTGGAATTAATCAAAAAAACTCTTCAGCAAGAAGATAGAAAAAAACATTCCTTTTTTGAAAGTTGAATCACTATAAGAATGGACTAAAAGTCAATTGTTCATTTAAACCTTTCGGGGCCATGGTTTGGAGCCTGAAGATCCATTTAGTTTCTTCTTTAAGCAAAGTTGTTTCAGTATTTCCTCCCCTAATACCTGGTCTTATCCTTTGTAGGATCCAGCATTTAAGGACAGGTTTTCCTTCATGTTTTTCCAAAAAATGTATTGCAACCAACGTAATTTTATTTTCTCTTTCCAGATCACTTTTAGCATTGCGAATGTTACCCAGGTGCTCCCCGAGTCTCGTTCTCAAGTAGACATTCCTACATACTTTTTTCCACATATACAATCAATACAGTAAATGATATTTTTAGTTCTACAATTGTAGAAATCATTCATATATATAATCCCTTTTGGGAAAATTTCCATCCGTCTCACTGTACGTATGTATGGGCAGAACTTGCATGTTCCACATGGATAAGTGCCTTTAAGGTTGTCTTTACTTTTACTCTGACTTTTGACAAAATGACTCTTGACAATTTTGTCCCTGATGGTTGGGGCTCTTCTCCAGGAAACCTGCACTCTGTCCCCAATTCATTTAGTTAGATCCTCATCCGTATGTAGTATGTGTATGTGCTGGTTAAGGATTTGGGAAATTTCTCTGTGAGTCTCATTAAATGTGCTCACAAATCTCACCTTTTGGTCACTCTTATCCTTTATTTTCGGCACCAAAAGGTCAGTTCTTGCAATATGTAGTGCTCTGTGATAAGCCCTCTTAAGCATTGAGTTCGGGTAGCCTCGCTCTTTTAATCTTGACTTTAGATCCTTTGCTTGTTCCTTGAATTTAGATATTTCCGAGCAATTGCGTCGTAAGTGCAAAAATTCTCCATAAGGTATAGCTTTCTTAGTAGAATCATGATGTGCACTTTCAAATCTGAGAATTGAGTTGGTGGCTGTCTCTTTTCTGTGCAAGTCCGTTTGGACTTTATTAAACATATCTCGAGAGATACTCAGATCTAAGAAAGTCACCCTATCCTAATTGATCGCATATGTTAGTTTCAAATTCAAGTCATTGGTGTTTAATTCACTTATTAATGTTTTGAAGATGTTGATGTCCCCTCTCCATATTATAAAGACATCATCAATGTACCTCAGCCACAGTAAGATATATTCATTGTATCTCCAAAAACAGTTTCTCGTTCCCACAACCCTAAGTATAGGTTGGCATATGTGGGGGCATACGCCGTGCCCATCACCGTGCCTCTAATTTGAAGGTAGAATTTATCGTTAAAAACGAAATAGTTGTGGCTGAGGACAAATTTGAGTAGGCATAAGATGAAATGGTTTTTGTCAATACTGTCAGATCCCTCCATTTTGAGGAAATATTCAATTGCAAGACATCCCTAATTATGGTCGATTGATGTGTAGAGGGATTCAACATCGCATGTAGCGAAGAAAGTACTCTCATCCAAAGTTATGCCCTCAATTTTACGCAAAACATCCATAGTGTCTCTGACATACGATGGCAATGTTAGGACAATATCTCTGAGTCGAAAATCAATATATCTCGAGGCTTGTTCGCTCAAACTCCCTATACCGGAGACAATTGGTCTCCCTGGTGGTATTTGTTTGTTTTTATGGATCTTTGGGAGGAGATATAATGTCGCTGTTTTTGGTTTGCTAATAGGCAGATACTTATATTCTTTACTGTTGATTAAACATTCTCTTTTTGCACTTTCAATTATGTTTTTGTATTTTGAGAGGAAATCATCTGTTGGATCTCCAAAAAGGTGTTTATAGCATTGAGTATCCCCTAGTTGTCTCATGGCCTCAATTACGTACATATCCTTTGGCCACAGGACTATATTTCCGCCCTTGTCAGACGGTTTGATGACCACATCTTGCCATGATTGAATATCTTTCAAAGACCATTGTTCTTTTTTACTCAAATTTGAGAAATTCTTAGCATTAAGTTCCAGAATGTCTCTGCTTACAACTTTTAGGTAGGTGTCAATTTGGGGGAATTGTGACACTACTGGCATAAATGTCGATTTCGTTTTTATCTTGGTCAACCAATCATTAGGTTGATTGGGTGTGTCTTCATTTTCTTCAAGGAGTCATACTAAATTATGTATGGTTATCTCATCTAGATCTTCATCATCGCATTTAGTATACATCTTATTCAAAACTAACTTTCTAATAAAGAGGTGTAGATCTTTGATGATCTCAAAATGGTTCAAGGTGTTTGTTGGAGAAAAGGACAAACCTCTACTTAGTACATCTATATGATCAATAGAAAGCACTTTACTTGTAAGGTTAACAATTTGGATGTTATTTGGTTTCACCATCGTGGTCTTTTCCCCCAATCCTCTCGACTCCCCCCATTGTTCTTGTACCCCCATCTGGTTCTGAGGCTGCGATCTTGGTTGCCCACCTCTCCTTTGTCTTTTGTTTTTGTTTTTTTGGACTCCTCATTTTTTGAGAGGATCGCTTGTCTCTCACTAGCATTTTGTACAAGTAGAGTTCTATTAGGGAGGGCTTCTTTGCTATCCTCTGCGGCAGAGGATTCACATTCTGAGGACGCTACATCTTCTCTATTTGTATTTGACAGGAGATAATTCCTCCTCTTGACAAAGCAGTTGGCGAAACGCGCATCAGGTGTTCGCACTGCTTCTTTTGTGATATTTGTATAATAGATAAACTTATGGGTAGAATTTAAAATCTGTTGGCCTTTATAGGCTTCCGCTTTTTTGTTAAAACTGATAGAAAAACCAGGGGTACTCCGCATATAATAGTCAAAACTGTAGTGGTTTGGCCAAAAACAGCAGTGTTACATGCTCTATGCACTGCTGTACTTAGCATATAATAGTAAAAACTTTAGTGGTTTGGCTAAAAAATAGAGTGTTACGTGCTCTATGCACTGCTGTACTTAGCATATAATAGTAAAAACTTTAGTGATTTGGCCAAAAAATAGCAGTGTTACATGCGCTATGCACTGCTGTATGTCGCTAGTGAATATAGTTATGGCTAAAAACCACATTATTTAAGCAAATATAAATCTTGTACCTGGGATCATCTGTATTTAACAATAAGTGTATGAACCCGGTGGCACTATCATAGTAGTGTAAACTAGTGTCTTGTTAATAGAGTTGCCATTTTTTGGCTAAAGTACTGTTAAAACGTTATCAGTGCTGAATAATATGTTGATACTAGAATCCATATTATTCTGATATAAATCCTGTTGCACACCGGGGATACTCTATACATAATTGTGAATTATATAATTCTTAACTGTGGGAAATACTACTCCCATCTTTTTTTCACAAAAGAAGTCAGTTCAGAATCACTTCAATCACAGTGTAGTTTCCTTCTGGGACTAACCCTTTTTAACTGGATATACCTATCTTTACATATTTTGTCTACTCTGTATTACATGTAGCTCTAGACATAAGAGGTTTAGTGGTGTCCCCTTATTTAGGTGTCAAACTGAAATTACCCTAATAAAGATTTGTTATAAATGTACTGAGACACATGGTGTTTTCACACAAATCACTTTAACACTATATCATGATTGTATAAGGGAAAAATACACTTACTATTAATGGTCATCCTCATACTTTTCAGCTACATTTATACTCTAATTTTAAGGACTATCTCCTTGTTTTTATTTTTAGTTTGTGAATAATAAAAGTTATATTTTAATCATTACCCTTCATGCTAACTTATGATATGGTAATTTAGGCTCTCAAAAAAAGAGTGCCATATGATACCTCTGTTCCTCAATTTAATATTTATTGCAAAGGGAAATATACATAGACCTGACTCATGGCAAATATAAGTAAAATACATATATTTAAAACTTCATACATAAAGCTCCAAACCATAGCTGAGAGTGTCTTAAAAAATGATACATACTTAATGAAAGACACTCATCCACATATAGCAGATAGCCAAACCAGTACTGAAAGCTATCAGAAGAAGTAATTGTATATAAGAGTATATCGTCAATCTGAAAAGGGAGGTAGGAGATGAATCCCTACGACCGATAACAGAGAACCCTTGAAAAGATTTCCCGCGAGGGAAACCATAAAATCAAATAGGCGATACTCTCTTCACATCCACTAAACAAGACGAACTTCCCTGAAGTAAACAGTCACTGTGACCTAAAATAATAATAAAGTGTAACAGCCCGAGTGTTTACAAATGTCCATAGACATCAACACAATGTGTATGTGTGAATATCCCAGGAGAGCACATGTAAACAGCACAGAAAGAAACGTGCGAGTATAAGAATCCTCAAGCTGGAACTTTCACACAAAGCGGCAATGAAAATCTACCATCACACTCACCCCACCAAACGCCTGGTGCCACCTTGGATTTAAGCAGATCCAAAAGCAACAGCATCCGATTATGAGGCTCAATCATCTGGGTGAACCGCAGCTCCGGTGCGGAATTATTCACTAGACGAGCTTCCTTCTGTTGTGGATACTGCCTGCGTGTCGTCGAGTGTGGCGTCTGACTTACGGAAGGAAGGGCCTTTTACTCATGTGTTACCAACCAGACCTATGAGACTAATGGCTGCATAAAATGCTCCACTCATTATGTGATCTATCTTATTGAATGCACTGACCATCATCTTCAATACATTGGTATGACAACTAGAGATGTACACAAATACGTGAACATCCGGGTTACATTAAGAATGAGAAAACATGTTTGGAATTATCTAGACATTTTATTGAAGTACACAGAGGAGATGTCAGGTCATTCAATTGGCGAGCAGTTGAAGCCAATAGGAAACCTCATCAACCATTGGTGTTGAAATAAATATATCATCTTTTAGTATTAGACATTTGACTACTCTATTTGATCATGGTATCTAGTTTAGCCACTATATGTGTGATGGGGAACACTAGGGTAACAAATGTTATCTGCTCCCTTGTTAATAAAAGTGGTATTCAACAATATGAGTGCAACTGATATTTTAAGTCAGATGTGCATGTATTTTTTGTTGCTCATTGGACCTATGTAGTCCTATACACTATTATATATAACATGCAGATTTTATGAATTAGATTTATGGTATATGTGTTTAAACTATCTATCATTTTGTTTTGTGACTCTTTGCTCACAGTGTTTATTGATTTTCATTGTCATGTTACTTGGAATAAATTCTTTAACTCAATAATGGAACATACTATTATCAACAATGGCTAGCTTTTTTAACATTTTGTTAAGACTATTTTGCTGCCAACTAGTTATCTCCATTTTTTTAGTTGTTTTCTTCCTATATATACATACATATATTTATAATTTATATAATATGCTTTGTTTATGGAACATTAAAACAGGTATGAGCTAGGTCATATAGCACACATTATTGAAATTGAGATGTTTTGAATGTATTCTATAATACCATTCTGATTAACCCCTTAACGACTGAGGACGTGCAGGGTACGTCCTCAGAAAAAAGGCAGTTAATTGCCTGAGAACGTACCCTGCACGTCCTCAGTGTGGAAAGCAGCTGGAAGCGATCCTGATCACTTCCAGCTGTTTTCCGGTTATTGCAGGATGCCTCGATATTGAGGCATCCTGCAATAAGATTTTTTACCCCTCCGGTGCAGAGAGAGCCACTCTGTGGCCCTCTCTGCACCGGACATCGATGGCCGCATTCGTTGGTGGGTGGGAGCTGAAGTGGGAGGTGGGTGGGCGGCCATCGATGGCTTCTTGGTAAAAGAGGGGGGCGGGATCGGGGGCGGTATTGCCGGGGGCGCGCACTGGCGCGCGCACGGGGGGTGGAGGGCGGGCGCGTGCACGGGGAGGGAGCGGGTGGGAACCACTTACACTACAGAAAGGGTTTTTTTATTATGGGGAGAAAGGAGGGATAAAATCCCTGAATAAAGTAATCTAAGGGATCTGGGAGGGGGTGGGGGAAGCTACACTGCAGAAAAAACAAAAATAAAAAAAAATAGACATTTTTACATGCAAACTGGGTACTGGCAGACAGCTGCCAGTACCCAAGATGGACCCCAATAAGGCAGAGGGGGAGGGTTAGAGAGCTGTATTGGGGGGGATCAGGGAGGTTGGGGGCTAAGGGGGGAATCTTACACAGCAGCATATGTAAATATGCTATATATAAAAAAAGGATACCTTTTATTTTAGTACTGGCAGACTTTCTGCCAGTACTTAAGATGGCGGGGACAATTTTTGGGGTGGGGGAGGAAAGAGAGCTCTTTGGGAGGGATCAGGGGGTCTGATGTGTCAGGTGGGAAGCTGATCTCTACACTAAAGCTAAAATTAACCCTGCAAACTCCATACAAGCTACCTAATTAACCCCTTCATTGCTGGGCATAATTCACGTGTTGTGCGCAGTGGCATTTAGCGGCCTTCTAATTACCAAAAAGCAACACCAAATCCATATATGTCTGCTATTTTTGAACAAAGGAGACCCCAGAGAAGCATTTACAACCATTTGTGCCATAATTGCACAAAATGTTTGTAAATGATTTCAGTGAGAAATCTAAAATTTTGAAAAATTTAACGTTTTTCTTTATTTGATCGCATTTGGCGGTGAAATGGTGGCATGAAATATACCAAAATGGGCGTAGATCAATACTTTGGGTTGTCTACTACACTACACTAAAGCTACAATTACCCCAAAAAGCTCCCTACATGCTCCCTTATTAACCCCTTCCCTGCTGTGCATAATACACGCATGGTGCGCAGTTGCATTTAGCGGCCTTCTAATTACCAAAAAGCAACGTCAAAGCCATATATGTCTGCTATTTCTGAACAAAGGGGATTCCAGAGAAAAATTTACAACCATTTATGCCATAATTGCACAAGCTGTTTGTAAATAATTTCAGTGAGAATCCTAAAGTTTGTGAAAAAATTTGTGAAAAAGTGAACAATTTTTTTTATTTGATCGCATTTGGTGGTGAAATGGTGGCATGAAATATACCAAAATGGGCCTAGATCAATACTTTGGGATGTCTTCTAAAAAAAAATATATACATGTCAAGGGATATTCAGGTATTCCTGACAGATATCAGGGTTCCAATGTAACTAGCGCTCATTTTGAAAAAAAGTGGTTTGGAAATAGCAAAGTGCTACTTATATTTATTGCCCTATAACTTGCAAAAAAAAGCAAAGAACGTGTAAACATTGGGTATTTCTAAACTCTGGACAAAATTTAGAAATTATTTAGCATGGGTGTTTTTTGGTGGTTGTAGATGTGTAACAGATTTTGGGGGACAAAGTTAGAAAAAGTGTGTTTTTTTCCATTTTTTCCTCATATTTTATATTTTCTTTTATAGTAAATGATAAGATATGATGAAAATAATGGTAATCTTTAGAAAGTCCATTTAATGGCGAGAAAAACGGTATATAATATGTGTGGGTACAGTAAAAGAGTAAGAGGAAAATTACAGCTAAACACAAACACTGCAAAAATGTAAAAATAGCCTTGGTCCCAAATGGACAGAAAATGGAAAAGTGCTGTGGTCATTAAGGGGTTAATTACAGCAACATATTATGCATTTCCTGTTTATATCACCATTTGTCAATGTATTCAGAAGGTTCTTTCTTGCACTGGATTTTCAAATTAATTTAAATCATGAAATATCCCAGTATATACATGTATTTACATATCCCCATGATAGAATTCTCTTTTCCACTTTTTTAAAATCTGCACTAAATTTAGGGTTAAGTGGGAGTACTCTTGTGCTCCTCAGTGGCCAATGACTGTGTAGAGTAATACTTTTAAACGCCCTATTTTCTAGTATTCAGCAGGTCTTAGATTACGGCACTCAGCCGAAACTAGTAGGACCTGCTGTCTCTTGTTTGTTGTGCGGGTGTCACTGGATTTTATTCTGTTTTGTAATAAAGCCTAAGGAATTTTTATCTGCACAGAGACTCTTTTCATCATTTTCTATATCTCTTCACATCCCTCTGACAAACTGTACTCTGAGAGAAATTGGGCTTCAGAATGCTTAGAAGCGCTTATGACAGAAGAAATAATAAAAATCAAGCACAAACTTACTTCACCATCTCCATAGGAGGCAACATTTTTAAAACTAAATTGTGGGTGTGGTGAGGGGTGTATTTATAGGCATTTGGGAAACTTTGCCCCTCCTGGTAGGATTGTACATCCTATACGTCACTAGCTGATGAACTCTTGCCAATTACATGAAAGAAATTATGTATTCTGTTTTCTTTCTAATGATGGTGAGAGTCCATGATTCATTACTGTTGGGAATACCCAAGCTGTGGAGTCCACACAAAAAAAGGGTGGGACATAAGGAAAAAGGCAAGCACCTATTTAAGAGAAACTACAGTCTGAAGAATCTCCCTGCCACAAACTGACCTGATGCTATATCTCAGCTGAGGCAAAGTCTGGTGAAAGTGGTTAAATACGACCATGCTGCAAACTTAAAAAAAATGTTCTTCTTGAAAGCCCAAGAAGTAGACACAGAATTAGTCAAATGAGCTGTAATACGGATAGTCGGCTATTGTCCTGCCTCCAAGAAAGCTCTGTTAAGTAAACTCTTCAACCATGAAGCTAAAGTAACAGAAGTTGCCTTCTGACCCTTATATTTACCTGAAGCAAATACCTCGGAAGACTGCTAAAAGGCAATAGTAGCCTGTAGAAACTCTTAATGCCGACTCATTCAGATTGTGTAACAATCTCGCATTTAAAGATTTCAAATTAGGACATAAAGAAGGAAAAACCTTAAATAAGAAACTGTATAAAGAACCCCAAACTGCTCAGTCTAGATTATTATTTTTCAACCGCAGGTCCTCAAGTACCCCCAACAGGCCAGGTTTTTATTATAGCTAAACTAATGCACAGGTGAATTAATCAGCTTCCTCCCATGTCCTCCAAATCCTGAACCCAGTGAAGGAAAACTGCTGATTTCTCAGGTCTCAGAGACATAAGGCAGGAGAATGTGTTAGGTCTATGGCCAAGATTCAACCTAGGCTTCCCAGTCTCTCTGGTTGCTTTAAAAGGTAAAAAGGCCCCCCGGTTGCCAGAGACTATGAAAAGAAGTAACCTAAGATGGGGCCCAACATGGACAAACCCTAAACTATTCTTTAAGTGTGATACTTCTGAAACGGAGTCAGAGAAGGAATCGTACAGATAAAAGCTGTTCCACAACAATGTGTCACCTACAGCTGGATGAAAAACCATGAATTCCCTTGAAGGGATACCAACCATAAGAAGCCATTTGTACTCCTCGTGGATCTTGAGCACACGGGGGGGAGGAAATTAATTCAAACCACCTTTCCAAAGTTAAAAATAATAATTTGAATCCGAGGAAGGGATATACCAACATATCTAGAAATAAATACCATCCAGAATTTGGAGTCCTAGACCCCTAAAATTCGTAATACCTCCCTAAAGGAGAAAAATAATAAAACAGCCCTACCAGAACACCACCCCAGATCCCTAGTCTAAGTTAAAGATAAACCTACTGAGGGCAACCCTGGCAGGAACTAAACCTAGCTGTAAGCCACCAGGGTGAACTTGAGGTGGAACCTGCATAGATTAGAGGAAATACGTCCACTTTAAATGAAAACGGCATAGCTGCCAAAACAGACATATTGCATTTTTAAAATTATCCTTTATCAGGAGTAACATTAGATTCCTCCTTAGTAGAATATCCTGAAGAAAAATAAACTGAACCCTCAGCCTTATGGGCATACTGTGAAACAATCCCTAAGGCTGAAGCAAACTAATAGAACCCCTTAATAAGAATACCCTAATTAAAGGTGGTTAATTAAACAAGTAGGATAAAAAGGTATAATTTAGAACTGCAATTCAGGTTGAAACAGTTAATGTGGCATACCTCAGCACTTTACTACGATACAGGTACTGCAGTATACATTAGAACTGATCTACAAATTTTATATAGTTAGTGTAGTATACCAGAGAATTGCATCACAGGTCTTGAACAGTTACTGTGGTATACATTAAAACTGCAATGCATAGGTTTTAAACCATTACTGCAGTATACATTAAAACTGCAATACAAGTTTTACACAAAAACTGTGGGATACAATAAAACCGTACACAGAATGTATACAGATACTGCTGGATACCATAGAACCGTATTACAGTAGGAGTATACATGCCAAAACCTTGACAAAAACATAAGTTATGCTTACCTGATAATTTTCTTTGATTCAGACGGGTCCACAGCTGCATTTATTACTTTTGGGAATTCAGAACCTGGCCAGCAGGAGGAGGCAAAGACACTCCAGCCAAAGGCTTCAAATACCTACTCCCCTTCCCTCATCCCCCAGTAATTCTGCCAAGGAAACAAGGAACAATAGGAGAAATATCAGGGTGAAAAAGGTGCCAGAAGAACAAAAAAAAAAAAAATGTACTGCCGCCTCAGATAAAATGCGGGCGGGAGCTGTGGACTCTTCCCGTCAGAAGAAAAGAAAATTATCAAGTAAGAATAATTTATGCTTTTTTCTTCTTAAACGGGAAGAGTCAACAGCTGCATTCATTACGGTTGGGAAAACAATACCCAAGCTAGAATACACTGAATGCAAACAAATGATACAAAATTCCACAGCACCAAAAGTTCATAGAAAAATTAGGAAATTTATTGAGGTACAAACAAATGCAACGTTTCGGGAGCCATTCCCTTAATCATGCATAGCATCAACAGGTGTATACAGAGCCTTTACAGGGAAAAACCTTAACCCTTCACATGCTTATCACCATAGACTAACATAGCACCACCTAGTGGAATATACACAGTAATACATTTTACTTTATTTTAAAAAAAAATTACTTACATTTTTAAATCTCCAAATATAAACTATTTAATTCTATATATAGACCTGTTAAACTTAAAAACAATACTTAGACAGAGAAGATGCCTTTGAATCTCAAAACTTTTATATTCAGAATTCAACCTACAGAAACACTGCAAAATCAAGTTCCCTATTAAGACCTATAGGGAACATAGCATTTAATCTATGGATCCAAAAGGATTCCTTTTGTTTCAATACTTGTTCCCTATTGCCTCCTCTATGTAACCTGCCTACACTGTCAATTATTTGCCATCTTAGTTGGCTGATACTGTGCCCAGCCTCTAAAAAGTGACTGGACACAGGGGCATTTATATCCCCACATCTAATGTTAGACCTGTGTTGACTCATCCTATCTCTTACCTTTCAGGTCGTTTCACCCAAATAAATTTTTGAACACAGGCATTTTATTAGGTAAATGACATAGGATGAGTCACACGTGAAGAATTCCCTGATTTCAATTTTTTCCCTGTTAAAGGGTGTACAAAATGTTTGCCTTTAATTACTGCATTACAACTAGCACAGCCCAAACATGGGAATGTGCCAGTGTTTTTAGTAGTTATGTATGTCTGGCTCTGTGTTTTCCTTGATCCCACATCACTCCTCACTAATCTATCTTTCAGATTGGGCACTCTTTTATAGGCCATTATTGGGGGATCTTTAAAGGCAACAATATCAGGGTTACAGTCTCTAAGAATACTCCAATGCTTAGAAATTTCCTTGCTATAGGGGTTAAATTGAGTGACACATACCATGCGTTGTGGTTTCTTTTCTTTTCCAACAATAACTGGTCTCTCCTCTAGAATCCTCTTTTTTCTTTACTTATTAAAGGATCTGGATAGCCTTTTTCTTTAAACCTAGTGGCCATTTCATCTAACCTCTGTTCTGCCACTGCACTATCTGTCACTATTCTCTTCACCCTAAGCATCAGGCTACGTGGGAGAGAATTTTTAATTGGTCTGGGTGATAACTATTAAAAGCCAATAATGTGTTTCTGTCAGTAGGTTTTTTATGTAGATCCACATTTAATAAACCATCAGGATTCCTATAAATTACTGTATCCAGGAAAACTATACTTTCCTCACTAAAAGATACAGTGAACTTTACACCATTAACAGTATTATTTAGTTGTTCAACAAAGGAGAGAAGGGTTCCAATGTCACCCCACCACACGCCAAACACGTCATCTATGAAGCGTCACCAGGCTGCTCCATAGAGTTTAAATAGTGTATTCTCATAAACAAATCTTTCTTCTATTTGTCTCATGAAGAGGTTGGCGTATGATGGGGTAACATTGGAACCCATTGCTGTCCCTCTTACCTGTTCATACCAATCATCAGCAAAGAGAAAATAATTGTGGTACAACACAATTCTTAGTAATTCTTCTATAAATTGTAATTGAGACATAATATAAATACCAGTATTCCTAAGAGTAAACATACTTGATTTAATCCCACTTTTATGATTTATAACAGTGTACAAACTGCACACGTCCAAGGTAAACAATATGTACTTCGTATTTTGCACAGATAGATTTTTAAGTTTATCCAAAAAATCATTGGTGTCCCCGATATAAGAGGTTAACTTTGACACTTCAGGCTGAAGTATCTTATCTAAATATGTGGCAATGTTAGTAAACACAGAATTAACTCCAGCAACAATAGGATGTCCTGGAGGTCTGTCTAAGCTTTTATGTACCTTTGGTACTGTATAAAAAAATGGGAGTTTTTGGGATATAAATGCCCCTGTGTCCAGTCACTTTTTAGAGGCTGGGCACAGTATCAGCCAACTAAGATGGCAAATAATTGACAGTGTAGGCAGGTTATGTAGAGGAGGCAATAGGGAACAAGTATTGAAACAAAAGGAATCCTTTTGGATCCATAGATTAAATTCTATGTTCCCTATAGGTCTTAATAGGGAACTTGATTTTGCAGTGTTTCTGTAGGTTGAATTATGAATATAAAAGTTTTGAGATTCAAAGGCATCTTCTCTGTCTAAGTATTGTTTTTAAGTTTAACAGGTCTATATATAGAATAAAATAGTTTATATTTGGAGATTTAAAAATTTAAGAATTTTTTTTTAAAATAAAATAAAATGTATTATTGTGTATATTCCACTAGGTGGTGCTATGTTAGTCTATGGTGATAAGCATGTGAAGGGTTAAGGCTTTTCCCTATAAAGGCTCTGTATACACCTGTTGATGCTATGCATGATTAAGGGAATGGCTCCCGAAACGTTGCATTTGTTTGCACCTCAATAAATTTTTCTATGAACTTTTGGTGCTGTGGAATTTTGTATCATTGGAATATTGGAGAGGAAGGCAGTCCCCTCTGTACCACTGGTCACCAAAGAACCCTATTAAGGGAAAAAGGAGTTAAGGTGCTGTTTGTGTGTTGTTTTTTGCTGAATGCAAACAAAGGGCTGGTACAAAAAGTCGGCCCCTTCGAAAGGCACCACAGCCTGAAATTACCCGACACCCAACAAAAACTTTACATGGCAAAGGAAAAACCGGAAGCCCAGGTAACTGCTCGTCAGTTACATACCCTGCAAAGCCGTGCTAGAGACCACTCAGCCACAGAGTCCGTTGAGCACAAGGCCTCCGAGGAGCCAGCCCAGCGGCTCTCGACTCCCACGAAAGTACCCCTAAAATTCAAAAACCTCTCCCCCATAAGCGATCCAAAAGGACCATCCAACAGGGGCTCAAATCAAGCTTAGAGCAACCCAAGGTTGCCACAGGACCACTGCCCAAGGAGACGAACTCCCTAGAAGGACAAGGACGAGAAAAATAACTCCATACACAGGACAAAAAATGTCCCTAGGATGACCAGAAGGCAACCCTCATATCACTGACAAAGCACCTTACCACATATGGTGTTCCAGAAAACCGCAAGTTTCCCATTGCATCATAGCCAAGTAAAAGCTCGTCAGGTTAGACAAGCATAGACAAGCAGAGACAGAATAACTGTCCTAGCAGGTAAAAAAGAGCTCTCCAAGAGAACACAGAGCCACCTGTAAACAAGAACTCGCGATGACCAATCTCCAGGCAGCAAAGCTGACCCTAAGCCATCGTGGGACTCGTCCCACCAAAAAATCTCAACAGCTCCCGACCAGAAATTTCCAGTCTCCAAAGAGCGTCCCATCGCAGCAGCAGACGCCACCAGTAGAGAGATGGGCAACAAGAGTCCCCCCACCTAAGGGGAGGACAAACTCAATAATAGTAGAGCAGACCAATCCTCGACTTCCCTCCAGTATAAATGTCCCAGCCCAAAGGCTAGTTAAAGACCTAAGACAAGAGTTCCAGACCATCAGAAGAAAAAGAAAAAAACAGGATGGATCTACAAGGAATCAAAAACCCCAGAGTAGAACTCTGACCGCTACTAAAACTGGCATGCTCCATGAGCCATGACAGGTAACTTCATGCTCAAGTCCGAAAACCCCTACACTGCAGCCTTCCAGAAGAAGGAGCACTCCCCCAGGGAAGAAAGTACTCTGAACCCCAGCATCCTAATACCAGAATCCAGTTCAGTGATTCTGAGTACGCCAGGAAGGGGAAAAAAATCCTACGAGGCGAGAAAACCAAGGACCCACGGGCCTTCACAGATACTGAGGTACCTCCATGTCAAGGAGAACAAGCAAGAATCCATCCCTCACGCTAGGTGAGATGAAAAGGAAGCAAAGTAACGGTAACCACCCTACCAATATAGGCAAGGACCTTCGGCCATATCACCAGCCCAGTTGAACAACAACTGGAATCTACAAGGAAGCACAGGATGTCCCAAAAGAGAAGTAGGGACCCGTCAAAGAGACCTCAAACTTAAAAAGTGTCAGTAAACCTCAAAAATAATGTTATATAATTCTGCATATACAATGTAGGAACAACAATTTCCCGATTAATATTCTTGTTAGAAACAACCTTAGGAAGAAAACCAGGTTTAGTACGCAACACTACCTTATCGGAATGAAAAATAAGATAAGGAGAATCAAATTGTAATGCTGAAAGTTCGGAAACTCTGCGAGCAGAAGAAATAGCAACCAAAAATAAAACTTTCAAAGTTAACAACTTAATATCTATGGAATGCATAGGTTCAAAAGGAACCCCCAGAAGAACATTAAGAACTAAATTCAAACTCCAAGGAGGAGCAATTGGTCTAAACACAGGCTTGATTCTAGTCAGAGCCTGGCAAAAAGATTGAACATCCGGAGCATCTGCCAGACGTTTGTGTAACAAAATAGATAGAGCAGAAATCTGTCCCTTTAAGGAACTTGCTGACAACCCTTTCTCCAATCCTTCTTGGAGAAAGGATAAAATCCTAGGAATCCTAATCTTACTACATGAGTAGCCCTTAGATTCGCACTAATAAAGATATTAACGCCATATCTTATGGTAATTTTTTCTAGTAACAGGCTTACGTGCCTGAATCAAAGTATCAATGACCGAATCAGAGAACCCTCGCTTAGATAAAATCAAGCGTTCAA
Organism: Bombina bombina; assembly: GCF_027579735.1. Lineage (NCBI taxonomy): Eukaryota > Metazoa > Chordata > Amphibia > Anura > Bombinatoridae > Bombina > Bombina bombina. Next base: position 512,828,159 of record NC_069500.1, read on the forward strand.
TCTCCAAGCAGTCAGCTGTAGAGAAATTAGATTTGGATGAAGGGTCCCTGAATGAGAAGGTCCTGCCTCAATGGAAGCTTCCACGGTGGCAGAGAGGACATGTCCACCAGATCAACATACCAAGTCCTGCGAGGCCACGCAGGAGCGATGAGAATCACTGAAGCTCTCTCCTGTTTGATCCGAGCAATCACCCGAGGAAGGAGAGCAAACGGTGGAAACACATAAGCTAGGTTGAACGACCAAGGCACAGCCAAGGCATATATCATTTCGGCCTGAGGATCCCTTGACTGATCCGTATATCGGGAGCTTGGCATTCTGACGAGATGCCATGAGATTCAGCTCCGGCCTGCCCCATCCGAGAATCAGGTCGGCAAAGACCTCCGGATGGAGTTCCCATTCCCCCGGATGAAACGTCTGTCTGCTCAAAAAATCCGCTTCCCAGTTGTCCACTCCTGGGATGTAGATTGCTGACAGATAACAAGAGTGAGCATCCGCCCACCAAATTATCTTGGATACTTCTGTCATCGCTAAGGAACTCCTTGTTCCTCCCTGATGATTGATGTAAGCCACAGTCGAGATGTTGTCTGACTGAAACCGGATGAATTTGGCCGAAGCCAACTGAGGCCAAGCCTGAAGAGCGTTGGATATTGCCCCCAACTACAGAATATTGATTGGAAGTAGAGACTCCGACCGAGTCCACACACCCTAAGCCTTCAGGGAATTCAAGACTGCACCCCATCCAAGTAGACTGGCGTCTGTTGTCACTATAACCCATGAGGGTCTGCGGAAGCACGTCCCTTGGGACAGATGATCCTGCGACAACCACCAAAGAGAGTCTCTTGTCTCCTGATCTAGATCTATCTGAGGAGACAAATTTGCATAATCTCCATTCCACTGTCTGAGAATGCTCAGCTGTAGAGGCCTGAGATGAAAATGAGCAAATGGAATCATGTCCATTGCCGCCACCATTAATCCAATTACCTCCATGCACTGAGCCACCATGAAATATAAGTCTTCCAAACTCGATAATAAATCTTTCTAGAGGCTCCAGAGCTTTCAACCTCAAAAACTGGGAGAAATCTCGACGCCCACCCATAAACTGAGCTGAAATCCTTGGCAGGAGGGACACTAACCTGCCACTAGACAGCAAGGAATCCAACAGCCGATTCCCCCACGCACAGTCGTCAGAAGAAGCAGAGAACGGCTGCGGCTGCAGCCACACAGACATTGGTCAGTGAGTGACTCCAAAAAAGCCTCACAAACACACAAGGGGGTAAGCTATAAACGCCTTATTACCCTGTAAGCGCCCAGGTCACTTAAACTGGTACTTGAGACGGAAGGGGGAGATCAGTCACTGGCGGGAAAACCACCATTATTGCTGGAGGTTAATTACGTGTGCATCACAGAACACACAGCACGGCAGCTCCCCATTGCTCATATAAACTGCAGGAAAAATAAATCATTTAGCAACACAGAGGAATATCTCCTTTAACTGACAGACTGCAGCAGGACAGTTTTACACTAGGATTAATAAACTGCAATTAAAAGTCAGAAATAACTACACTGCTCAGGAGCTAGCCAAATAAGGGACCAGGGCACAAAAACAACACACATTAAACAATTCCCCACCTGACACGGGATGCCTGAATCTAGTTAATATTCACAGGCGGATTAAACTGACAAGAACAGATCTTTTCGGGATACGTGTCCTATGCCCCAGAAAACTTTTATCACTCTAGAGAGAGCGCGCTGCTCAGGGAGACTGCATAGCTTGATCAAACTACTAACTTCCTGCATCCCAAGATACCTTGCATCTTCAATACCAATATCTTGTATTAGCAGCATGCAGAGCTAGGCATTAAGGCCCAAGCCTCCCCGCTCACCCACCGCATAATAACCTCTCTACCAAACTGGGGTTGTTCAATACTCTGAAGCCTTGAAGCATCAAATAAAACCTGTTAATCTAACATAGCTGGGGACCACGACTGAGGGGCTCCTAGATCTGTATGCAAAAATATTATAACTCTTACATTAAAAAAACAGCCAATATGGCGAACAAACTTAAAAATGCAGAAAAAAAAAGAACCACCTGGAGACCCCACAGGTTACACACTGAACACTAACTTTATAGACACCCACCCAATTGTTTCCCAGATATCTGCACTATTCTTGCCAAAGATAGATCAGCTCCAAACTGGAATGGACTCTCTCACCACAGAAGTAAAATCTTTCAATGGCAGATTAACACAAGTGGAACAAAGGGTGGCGGAAGGTGAGACTCGCCATAGAGAAACTGAAACTAATATTCAAACACTACAACAACAGACAGACCGTTTGTGGGCAAAGATTGATGATTTGGAGAACAGGTCAAGAAGAAATAACTTACGAATAGTGGGAATACCAGAGTCTCTTCCGGGGACACAGCCGATAGAGTTTGCTGAAAACACCCTGCCAAATCTACTACACATTCCTAGATCATGCTTACCGTGAACGGTAGAAAGGGCCCACAGAGTTGGGGACCCGAGAAGACAAGGAGAAAAGAACCAACAGCCGCGACAGGTAATGGTGAAGTACCTCAATTTCAAGGCAAAAATTACCAGGAATTTTACCCCATCCCTGGAGTATGAGGGCAAGAAATTATACCTGTTCCAAGATTACTCTGCGGCAGTAGCAGCCAGAAGAAAAGAATTTTCACCTTACTGCAAACAACTGATGGAGCAGGGCAGAACAGCAGCCCTGCTATACCCAGCAAGATTACGCCTGCACACAACAAATGGACCTTTGTTCCTCGAGTCACCAAAGCAACTCAAACTACACTTACAGAGGGAGAAAGATCATCAGTCAGCACCGGATCAAGAGAGCTCACCTTCTGTTTCAGGAACCTAAGGACCAGTACTAAGGCTACAGAGGAAAGAAATTAAACATTTTACAGACTAAGTCATGTAGAACTAAATCCTTTACAAGTGAGGGGGGGGGGGGAGGGACTTTTCTTCTCTTTTGAAGAACTTTGTGTGTTGTTGCACTGTTGGGAGGGTTAGGGGGAAAGGGCAAGTTACTGGTTTATGCTACTGTTTACTAATAGTCTTATTTAGGAATAGCTTAAGAGTTCACAACCTTGAGGCGCTGCCCCAGGGGGAAAAGAGGAGAGATTCTAGTGACATTGCACGTAAGTAAACATAAAATACCCTAACAAATTCAAACAGCCACCCACAGAACATTACACATTGCTAAACTGATATATAGCTACTGGCAAGTGAAGTACTCACCCCACTGCGGTAGAATGAGGGTAACCATCTGGAATGTAGGAGGGATTACGTCCCCAATAAAAAGAAAAGAAATTCTATGACAGCTCAACATTAGGAAAACTGATATTGCAATACTGGAAGAGACACACCTCTCACAAACAGAACACCAGAAACTTAGGCAGAGTTGGGTGGGGGAAGAACTTTACACTCCTTATGAGGGGAAAAGAGCGAGAGGAGTGGCAATGCTACTCCGTAAAGGTCTAAAATACAAAATTCTACAGACAGTCACTGATGCGGAGGGAAGATATCTGATTGTTAAGATACAAATAGACACACATTACTTTGTACTGTGTGGAGTATACGGCCCTCACACAAGAAAGAGAGAATTTTTTAATCACCTCCAAAGTCAGCTCATACAATTCTCAGATCTTCCTAAAATACCAGGAGGCGACTACAACATCGCACCATACACACCGGCAGATAGATTCCGTAATCAAAATAATGTCACGCACCAATCCCATCCATGGGCAGACTCAAGAAGGGAAACATTAATTTTGAAATATTTTTAGAAACACTCTTTGCCCTAAAGTTAAGGAGGTACGAATAGATCCCATCACCATTTCAGATCATGCACCAGTCACATTAGAGTTGGACACTGACATGCCTCATAGACAGACTCGTAGATGGAGGTTTCCCACACATCTATATCATGACCTAAATCTCTGCAAACACTTAATAGGAGAATGGTTGGTGTGCAAAGAGCTAAACATTCAACATTTGAATGACATATCACTGTTTTGGGAGTCAGCGAAGGCAGAATTGAGAGGGGTAGTAACAGCGTATGCGGCAAAGCTAACTAAAACTCGCAAAGTGAGAGGGGAATTTCTTTTGCGCCGGCTTTTAAATGCCAGAAACCAGTACCTGTGAAACCCGATGGAACAAAATAGAAACAAATATAGGGACACTAAAATCCTAAGAGATACCTATATTATACAGACATCAGTTTCTGCTCAGAACCGACTACAGGCTAAATTCTATCGATATGGCAATCGCACAGGGAAATTGTTAGCAAAAATTACTAGACAGAAAACCTAATACTATAGCAGCCATTAGATGGAAGGACAGGATAATTACACAGGAATCAGACATACATAAAGCATTCACTGATTCCTTTCTGCATTTATATCTTGGGTGCTATATAAATTGGAATATTAAACAAAACTTCTGGAAAGATATGAATCTCCCGCAGCTAGATGACGAAGCATTTCTTAACGAAGTGGGAACCCCTTATCTGCAGCCTAGGGTTATCACACCAGAAACAGATTATTTACCCATTCAAAGATTCTGAACATGTACTAAACGCCCAGCTACATGGAAAATGTAATATTTTTCCCTAAAAAGCTCATACAAATCACTGAAATTCTGGATAGAGTTGAATGGGAGGGGGAGTGAAGACCCTGGGGGGGGCGCCTCGAGGTGAGACTGGGGAGCGTGGACTCCCAGAGATAGAATGGATGGACAGGGTTAGAGTAAGAATAGTTATTATATGTTGATAGTTGAACATTAAGACACTCACATCTAAAATGAGGATGTCGCCTTTTATCATGTAAAGGAATGGACTCGTTGCCAAAGTCTTTAAAAACTGTCGTAAACTCAAGGAGGGACACAGAGCTGTTCCCTAAATAAGAGGCAAGAAGTGAAATAATCTGAAAATGAGTATATTATTGTTATAGTTAACATGTTATTTCAAATAGAAGTCATAGCTAGACCTAAGGTAATCATAACAGGGAATAGAGGACGGAGAGGGAAAGAGGAGGTTAAGAGAAATTATACAATGAAAATCCAGTGCTGCTGTGGTGACACTGTTTGTTTTTACACTTTGTAAATTTGCTTTCACTTATATTGTGTGATCAGTGCTGGAAATAAATAAATAAATCTTTCTAGAGACAGATTTACGAGCTTGTAACATAGTATTAATCCCCGAGTCAGAGAAACCTCTATGACTTAGCACTAGGCATTCAATTTCCACACCTTCAAATTTAATGATTTGAGATCCTGATGGAAAAACGGACCTTGAGACAATAGGTCCGGCCTTAACGGAAGTGGCCAAGGTTGGCAACTGGACATCCGAACAAGATCCGCATACCAAAACCTGTGAGGCCATGCTGGAGCCACCAGCAACACAAACGATTGTTCAATGATGATTTTGGAGATCACTCTTGGAAGAAGAACTAGAGGCGGGAAAATATAAGCAGGTTGATAACACCAAGGAAGTGTCCATGCATCCACTGCTTCCGCCTGAAAATCCCTGGACCTGGACAGGTATATGGGAAGTTTCTTGTTTAGATGAGAGGCCATGAGATCTATCTCTGGAAGACCCCACATCTGAACAATCTGAGAAAACACATCTGGATGGCGAAACCACTCCCCCGGATGTAAAGTCCGACGGCTGAGATAATCCGCCTCCCAATTGTCTACACCTGTGATATGCACCGCAGAAATTAGACAGGAGCTGGGTTCTGCCCAAACAAGTATCCAAGATACTTCTTTCATAGCTTGGGGACTGTGAGTCCCACCCTGATGATTGACATATGCCACTGTTGTGATATTGTCTGTCTGAAAACAAATGAACGGTTCTCTCTTTAACAGAGGCCAAAACTGAAAAGCTCTGAGAATTGCACGGAGTTCTAAAATATTGATTGGTAATCTCGCCTCTTGAGATTTCCAAACCCCTTGTGCTGTCAGAGATCACCAAACAGCTCCCCAACCTGAAAAACTCGCATCTGTTGTGATCACAGTCCAGGTTGGCCGAACAAAAGAAGCACCTTAAACTAAACGCTGGTGATTTAACCACCACGTCAGAGAGTGTCGAACATTGGGATTTAAGGATATTAATTGTGATATCTATGTATAATCCCTGCACCATTGATTCAGCATACAAAGCTGGAGAGCTTCCATGCACATAGCCACTAAAGGGAATGACTGAGACTGAAGGTGCAGACAGGCTACAACCAATTTTAAACGTCTCTTGTCTGTTAGAGACAGAGTCATGGACACTGAATCTATCTGGAAGCCTAAAAAGGTGACCTTTGTCTGAGGAGACAAGAAACTCTTTGGTAAATCGATCCTCCAACCATGTTTCCGAAGAAACAACACTAGTTGATTTGTGTGAGATTCTGCAGGGTGTAAAGACTGAGCTAGTACCAAGATATTGTCCAAATAAAGAAACACCGCAATACCCTGCTCTCTGATTACAGAGAGCAGGGCACCGAGAACCTTTGAAAAGATTCTTGGAGCTGTTGCTAGGCCAAACGGAAGAGCAACAAATTGGTAATGCTTGTCTAGAAAAGAGAATCTCAGGAACTGATAATGTTCTGGATGAATCAGAATATGAAGGTATACATCCTGCAAGTCTATTGTGGACATATAATGTCCTTGCTGAACAAAAGGCAGAATAGTTATAGTTAACATTTTGAAAGTTGGTACTCTTACATAACTATTCAAAATTTTCAGATCCAAAACTGGTCTGAATGAATTTTCCTTCTTTGGGACAATGAATAGATTTGAATAAAACCCCAGACCCTGCTCCTGAAAAAGAACTGGCATGATTACCCCTGATAACTCCAGGTCAGAAACACACTTCAGGAAAGCCTGAGCTTTTACTGGATTTGCTGGGATGCGTGAGAGAACAAATCTTCTCACAGGAGGTCTTACTCTGAATCCTATTCGATACCCCTGAGAGACAATGATTTTGGACAGAATATATCCAAACATCCTTGAAAAACCTTAATCTGCCCCCTACCAGCTGAGCTGGAATGAGGGCCGCACCTTCATGCGGACTTAGGGGCTGACTTTGGTATCTTAAATGGCTTGGATTTATTCCAATTTGAGGAATGCTTCCAATTGGAAACAGATTCCTTGGGGGAAGGATTTGTTTTTTGTTCCTTATTTTGACGAAAGGAACGAAAACGGTTAGAAGCCTTAGATTTACCCTTTGGTTTTTTATCCTGAGGCAGAAAAACTCCCTTCCCCCCAGTAACAGTTGAAAAAATAGAATCCAACTGAGAACCAAATAAATTATTACCTTGGAAGGAGATAGCAATATAGACTTAGATGTCATATCAGCATTCCAAGATTTAAGCCACAAAGCTCTTCTAGCTAAAATAGCTAAAGACATGGATCTAACATCAATTTTGATAATATCAAAAATGGCATCACAAATAAAAACAGAATTTATGTTTACCTGATAAATTACTTTCTCCAACGGTGTGTCCGGTCCACGGCGTCATCCTTACTTGTGGGATATTCTCTTCCCCAACAGGAAATGGCAAAGAGCCCAGCAAAGCTGGTCACATGATCCCTCCTAGGCTCCGCCTACCCCAGTCATTCGACCGACGTTAAGGAGGAATATTTGCATAGGAGAAACCATATGGTACCGTGGTGACTGTAGTTAAAGAACATAAATTATCAGACCTGATTAAAAAAAAAAAACCAGGGCGGGCCGTGGACCGGACACACCGTTGGAGAAAGTAATTTATCAGGTAAACATAAATTCTGTTTTCTCCAACATAGGTGTGTCCGGTCCACGGCGTCATCCTTACTTGTGGGAACCAATACCAAAGCTTTAGGACACGGATGAAGGGAGGGAGCAAATCAGGTCACCTAAATGGAAGGCACCACGGCTTGCAAAACCTTTCTCCCAAAAATAGCCTCAGAAGAAGCAAAAGTATCAAACTTGTAAAATTTGGTAAAAGTGTGCAGTGAAGACCAAGTCGCTGCCCTACATATCTGATCAACAGAAGCCTCGTTCTTGAAGGCCCATGTGGAAGCCACAGCCCTAGTGGAATGAGCTGTGATTCTTTCGGGAGGCTGCCGTCCGGCAGTCTCGTAAGCCAATCTGATGATGCTTTTAATCCAAAAAGAGAGAGAGGTAGAAGTTGCTTTTTGACCTCTCCTTTTACCGCAATAAACAACAAACAAGGAAGATGTTTGTCTAAAATCCTTTGTAGCATCTAAATAGAATTTTAGAGCGCGAACAACATCCAAATTGTGCAACAGACGTTCCTTCTTTGAAACTGGTTTCGGACACAGAGAAGGTACGATAATCTCCTGGTTAATGTTTTTGTTAGAAACAACTTTTGGAAGAAAACCAGGTTTAGTACGTAAAACCACCTTATCTGCATGAAACACCAGATAAGGAGGAGAACACTGCAGAGCAGATAATTCTGAAACTCTTCTGGCAGAAGAAATTGCAACTAAAAACAAAACTTTCCAAGATAATAACTTAATATCAACGGAATGCAAGGGTTCAAACGGAACCCCCTGAAGAACTGAAAGAACTAAATTGAGACTCCAAGGAGGAGTCAAAGGTTTGTAAACAGGCTTAATTCTAACCAGAGCCTGAACAAAGGCTTGAACATCTGGCACAGCAGCCAGTTTTTTGTGAAGTAACACCGACAAGGCAGAAATCTGTCCCTTCAGGGAACTTGCAGATAAACCCTTTTCCAATCCTTCTTGAAGGAAGGATAGAATCCTAGGAATCTTAACCTTGTCCCAAGGGAATCCTTTAGATTCACACCAACAGATATATTTTTTCCAAATTTTGTGGTAAATCTTTCTAGTTACAGGCTTTCTGGCCTGAACAAGAGTATCGATAACAGAATCTGAGAACCCTCGCTTCGATAAAATCAAGCGTTCAATCTCCAAGCAGTCAGCTGGAGTGAAACCAGATTCGGATGTTCGAACGGACCCTGAACAAGAAGGTCTCGTCTCAAAGGTAGCTTCCAAGGTGGAGCCGATGACATATTCACCAGATCTGCATACCAAGTCCTGCGTGGCCACGCAGGAGCTATCAAGATCACCGACGCCCTCTCCTGATTGATCCTGGCTACCAGCCTGGGGATGAGAGGAAACGGCGGGAACACATAAGCTAGTTTGAAGGTCCAAGGTGCTACTAGTGCATCCACTAGAGCCGCCTTGGGATCCCTGGATCTGGACCCGTAGCAAGGAACCTTGAAGTTCTGACGAGAGGCCATCAGATCCATGTCTGGAATGCCCCACAGCTGAGTGACTTGGGCAAAGATTTCCGGATGGAGTTCCCACTCCCCCGGATGCAATGTCTGACGACTCAGAAAGTCCGCTTCCCAATTTTCCACTCCTGGGATGTGGATAGCAGACAGGTGGCAGGAGTGAGACTCCGCCCATAGAATGATTTTGGTCACTTCTTCCATCGCTAGGGAACTCCTTGTTCCCCCCTGATGGTTGATGTACGCAACAGTTGTCATGTTGTCTGATTGAAACCGTATGAACTTGGCCCTCGCTAGCTGAGGCCAAGCCTTGAGAGCATTGAATATCGCTCTCAGTTCCAGAATGTTTATCGGTAGAAGAGATTCTTCCCGAGACCAAAGACCCTGAGCTTTCAGGGATCCCCAGACCGCGCCCCAGCCCATCAGACTGGCGTCGGTCGTGACAATGACCCACTCTGGTCTGCGGAATGTCATCCCTTGTGACAGGTTGTCCAGGGACAGCCACCAACGGAGTGAATCTCTGGTCCTCTGATTTACTTGTATCTTCGGAGACAAGTCTGTATAGTCCCCATTCCACTGACTGAGCATGCACAGTTGTAATGGTCTTAGATGAATGCGCGCAAAAGGAACTATGTCCATTGCCGCTACCATCAACCCGATCACTTCCATGCACTGAGCTATGGAAGGAAGAGGAACGGAATGAAGTATCCGACAAGAGTCTAGAAGTTTTGTTTTTCTGGCCTCTGTCAGAAAAATCCTCATTTCTAAGGAGTCTATAATTGTTCCCAAGAAGGGAACCCTTGTTGACGGGGATAGAGAACTCTTTTCCACGTTCACTTTCCATCCGTGAGATCTGAGAAAGGCCAGGACAATGTCCGTGTGAGCCTTTGCTTGAAGAAGGGACGACGCTTGAATCAGAATGTCGTCCAAGTAAGGTACTACAGCAATGCCCCTTGGTCTTAGCACAGCTAGAAGGGACCCTAGTACCTTTGTGAAAATCCTTGGAGCAGTGGCCAATCCGAAAGGAAGCGCCACGAACTGGTAATGTTTGTCCAGGAATGCGAACCTTAGGAACCGATGATGTTCCTTGTGGATAGGAATATGTAGATACGCATCCTTTAAATCCACCGTGGTCATGAATTGACCTTCCTGGATGGAAGGAAGAATAGTTCGAATGGTTTCCATCTTGAACGATGGAACCTTGAGAAACTTGTTTAAGATCTTGAGATCTAAGATTGGTCTGAACGTTCCCTCTTTTTTGGGAACTATGAACAGATTGGAGTAGAACCCCATCCCTTGTTCTCTTAATGGAACAGGATGAATCACTCCCATTTTTAACAGGTCTTCTACACAATGTAAGAATGCCTGTCTTTTTATGTGGTCTGAAGACAACTGAGACCTGTGGAACCTCCCCCTTGGGGGAAGTCCCTTGAATTCCAGAAGATAACCTTGGGAGACTATTTCTAGCGCCCAAGGATCCAGAACATCTCTTGCCCAAGCCTGAGCGAAGAGAGAGAGTCTGCCCCCCACCAGATCCGGTCCCGGATCGGGGGCCAACATTTCATGCTGTCTTGGTAGCAGTGGCAGGTTTCTTGGCCTGCTTTCCCTTGTTCCAGCCTTGCATTGGTCTCCAAGCTGGCTTGGCTTGAGAAGTATTACCCTCTTGCTTAGAGGACGTAGCACCTTGGGCTGGTCCGTTTCTACGAAAGGGACGAAAATTAGGTTTATTTTTGGCCTTGAAAGGCCGATCTTGAGGAAGGGCGTGGCCCTTACCCCCAGTGATATCAGAGATAATCTCTTTCAAGTCAGGGCCAAACAGCGTTTTCCCCTTGAAAGGAATGTTAAGTAGCTTGTTCTTGGAAGACGCATCAGCCGACCAAGATTTCAACCAAAGCGCTCTGCGCGCCACAATAGCAAACCCAGAATTCTTAGCCGCTAACCTAGCCAATTGCAAAGTGGCGTCTAGGGTGAAAGAATTAGCCAATTTGAGAGCATTGATTCTGTCCATAATCTCCTCCAAAGGAGGAGAATCACTATCGACCGCCTTTATCAGATCATCAAACCAGAAACATGCGGCTGTAGCGACAGGGACAATGCATGAAATAGGTTGTAGAAGGTAACCTTGCTGAACAAACATCTTTTTAAGCAAACCTTCTAATTTTTTATCCATAGGATCTTTGAAAGCACAACTATCCTCTATGGGTATAGTGGTGCGTTTGTTTAAAGTGGAAACCGCTCCCTCGACCTTGGGGACTGTCTGCCATAAGTCCTTTCTGGGGTCGACCATAGGAAACAATTTTTTAAATATGGGGGGAGGGACGAAAGGAATACCGGGCCTTTCCCATTCTTTATTAACAATGTCCGCCACCCGCTTGGGTATAGGAAAAGCTTCTGGGAGCCCCGGCACCTCTAGGAACTTGTCCATTTTACATAGTTTCTCTGGGATGACCAACTTGTCACAATCATCCAGAGTGGATAATACCTCCTTAAGCAGAATGCGGAGATGTTCCAACTTAAATTTAAATGCAATCACATCAGGTTCAGCCTGTTGAGAAATGTTCCCTGAATCAGTAATTTCTCCCTCAGACAAAACCTCCCTGGCCCCATCAGACTGGGTTAGGGGCCCTTCAGAAATATTATTATCAGCGTCGTCATGCTCTTCAGTATCTAAAACAGAGCAGCCGCGCTTACGCTGATAAGTGTTCATTTTGGCTAAAATGTTTTTGACAGAATTATCCATTACAGCCGTTAATTGTTGCATAGTAAGGAGTATTGGCGCGCTAGATGTACTAGGGGCCTCCTGAGTGGGCAAGACTCGTGTAGACGAAGGAGGGAATGATGCAGTACCATGCTTACTCCCCTCACTTGAGGAATCATCTTGGGCATCATTGTCATTTTCACATAAATCACAGTTATTTAAATGAATAGGAATTCTGGCTTCCCCACATTCAGAACACAGTCTATCTGGTAGTTCAGACATGTTAAACAGGCATAAACTTGATAACAAAGTACAAAAAACGTTTTAAAATAAAACCGTTACTGTCACTTTAAATTTTAAACTGAACACACTTTATTACTGCAATTGCGAAAAAACATGAAGGAATTGTTCAAAATTCACCAAATTTTCACCACAGTGTCTTAAAGCCTTAAAAGTATTGCACACCAAATTTGGAAGCTTTAACCCATAAAATAACGGAACCGGAGCCGTTTTGAACTTTAACCCCTTTACAGTCCCTGGTATCTGCTTTGCTGAGACCCAACCAAGCCCAAAGGGGAATACGATACCAAATGACGCCTTCAGAAAGTCCTTTCTAAGTATCAGAGCTCCTCTCACATGCGACTGCATGCCATGCCTCTCAAAAACAAGTGCGCAACACCGGCGCGAAAATGAGGCTCTGCTTATGCTTTGGGAAAGCCCCTAAAGAATAAGGTGTCTAATACAGTGCCTGCCGATATCAATATATCAAAATACCCAGATAAAATGATTCCTCAAGGCTAAATATATGTTAATAATGAATCGATTTAGCCCAAATAAAGTCTACAGTCTTAATAAGCCCTTGTGAAGCCCTTATTTACGATCGTAATAAACATGGCTTACCGGATCCCATAGGGAAAATGACAGCTTCCAGCATTACATCGTCTTGTTAGAATGTGTCATACCTCAAGCAGCAAGAGACTGCACACTGTTCCCCCAACTGAAGTTAATTGCTCTCAACAGTCCTGTGTGGAACAGCCATGGATTTTAGTGACGGTTGCTAAAATCATTTTCCTCATACAAACAGAAATCTTCATCTCTTTTCTGTTTCTGAGTAAATAGTACATACCAGCACTATTTCAAAATAACAAACTCTTGATTGAATAATAAAAACTACAGTTAAACACTAAAAAACTCTAAGCCATCTCCGTGGAGATGTTGCCTGTACAACGGCAAAGAGAATGACTGGGGTAGGCGGAGCCTAGGAGGGATCATGTGACCAGCTTTGCTGGGCTCTTTGCCATTTCCTGTTGGGGAAGAGAATATCCCACAAGTAAGGATGACGCCGTGGACCGGACACACCTATGTTGGAGAAATGATGATTAGCATGTTGCAGTAAGCGAACAATGCTAGATATATGTCAGAATCTAATTCTTGTTGCGCTAAATTCTCCAACAAAAAAGTTGATGCAGCTGCAACATCAGCCAAAGAAATTGCAGGCCTGAGAAGATGACCTGAATATAAATAGGCTTTCCTTAGATAAGATTCAAGTTTCCTATCTAAAGGATCCGTAAAAGAAGTACTATCTTCCATAGGAATAGTGGTACGTTTAGCAAGAGTAGAAATAGCCCCATCAACCTTGGGGATCTTTTCCCAAAACTCTATTGAAATTGCTGGTAAATACAGGATACAATTTTTTTAAACCTTGAAGAAGGAATAAAAGAAGTACCTGGCTTATTCCATTCCTTAGAAATCATATCAGAAATAGCATCAGGAATAGGAAAAACCTCAGGAGCAACCACAGGAGGTTTAAAAACAGAATTTAAAGGGTTACTAGTTTTAATGTCAAGAGGACTAGTTTCCTCAATATCCAAAGTAATTAACACTTCTTTTAATAAAGAACGAATATACTCCATTTTAAATAAATAAGTAGATTTGTCAGTGTCAATATCTGAGGAAGGATCTTCTGTATCAGATAGATCCTCATCAGAGGAGGATAATTCATTATGTTGTCGGTCGTTTGAAATTTCATCAACCTTATGAGAAGTTTTAAAAGACCTTTTACGTTTATTAGAAGGCGGAAAAGCAGACAGAGCCTTCTAAAAGTTTATCATGACAACAATTACAAATGACATTCGGAGATATAATCTCCACAAGTTTACAACAAATGAGCTTTGGTAGAACCGATATCAGGCAGCAAAGTTCCAACAGATACTTCTGAGACAGGATCAGATTGAGACATCTTGCAAAATGTAAGAGAAAAAACAACATATAAAGCAAAATTATCAATTTCCTTATATGACAGTTTCGGGTAATGGGAAAAAAAATGCAAATAGTATAGCCCTCTGACATAGAAAAAGGCAAGATTCAAATAGCAATGGGGTGAAAAAATAATGAAAAAAATTTGGCGCCAAGTATGATGCACAACGTAACTGGAAAAAATTTTGGCGCCAGCAACGGCCAGACACTCGCGTCACTAACGACGCAACCTTGTGAAAGGAACTCAGCGTCAACTACGACGCTGGAAATGACGAACTTACGTCAACGGACGTACACTCGCGCCAAAAAAATCTTGCGCCAAGAATGACGCAATAAAGTCTAGCATTTGGCGCACCCGCGTGCCTAATCCTGCCCGCAATTTGCAAAAAAAAGTGTAGTCAAATTTAAACCCCAGGTAAAAAAAATATTTCTTAATATGTTTATTTTCCCCAAATATGAAACTGACAGTCTGCAAAAAGGAAATACATGAACCTGACTCATGGCAAATATAAGTACAATACATATATTTAGAATTGTATATTAATGCATAAAGTGCCAAACCATAGCTGAGGTGTCTTAAGTAATAAAAACATACTTACCGAAAGACACCCATCCACATAAAGCGGATAGCCAAACCAGTACTGAAACAGTTATCAGTAGAGGTAATAGTATATGAGAGTATATTGTCGATCTGAAAAGGGAGGTAGGAGATGAATCTCTACGACCGATAACGGAGAACCTATGAAATAGATCTCCGGTGAGGAAAACCATTGCATTCAATAGGTGATACTTCCTTCACATCCCTCTGACATTCACTGTACTCTGAGAGGAAATCGGACTTCAAAATGCTGAGAAGCGCATGTCAACGTATAAATCTTAGCACAAAACTTACTTCACCACCTCTATAGGAGGCAAAGTTTGTAAAACTGAATTGTGAGTGTGGTGAGGGGTGTATTTATAGACATTTTGAGGTTTGGGAAACTTTGCCCCTCCTGATAGGATTGTATATCCCATACGTCACTAGCTCATGGACTCTTGCCAATTACATGAAAGAAATAGGAGTAAATTAGAAAGTTGCTTACAATTGCACGCTCTATCTGAAACACTAAAGAAAAAATTTGGGTTCAGTGTCCCTTTAATATCCCTAAAGTCTTGAAAATGCAGAGCACCTCTAGTTTCGCCTTGCTCCTAGATTAGGCAAAGAAAATACTGGAAGGGTCAGGGAAGTAGGACTGATATTAAAAGATCTTGATATAGGGTGTCTTTGCCTCCTCCTGGTGGCCAGGAGATGCATTCCCAACTGTAATGAATCTTGGACTCTCACCACTATTAGAAATAAAAATATATATTTTATATAATTTTATATTTTAATCCCTTAAACCATTTGAATGTAGGAGAGCTGTTTGGGAGGGATCAGGGAGTGGGAGATGTCAGGTGAAAGGGTAATCTCTAAACTACAGCTAAAATTAACCTTACAAGCTACCTGATTAACCCCTTCACTGTCGGAATAATTCAGAAGTGTGGTGCACAGCTACAATTAGCAGCCATGTCTGTCTACTATTTCTGAACAAGAGGGATCCCAGAGAAGCTTTTACAACCATGTGTGTTATGATTGCACAAGTGGTATGTAAATAATTTCAGTGAGAAACCCAAAGTTTATGAAAATGTTTTTTTTAATATGATTGCATTTGGCAGCAAAACGGTGGCATGAAATATACCAAAATGGGCCTAGACAATACCTTGGCTTGTCAACTAAAAATATATAGTTTTGATAGGTAAATAAAAAAGGGCTCTATTTTTGTTTAAATGGAGTGATAGCAAAAATACTAACAATTACAGTGATTCAAAGGGTAAAATTAAATCACTATTTACTAACTTATTTGTGTACCTTTGGCCAGTCTGTACTGGATGTTGTCTCCAGTGCCCCAGTCTGAACGTTGCCCTCAGTATTGAGGTCAATGGGGGAGGCTGTGAGAGATGGTCGACTTTCTTCATCATACAGATGTGAGTGAGATACACCTGCTGAGAAAATGAAAAGCTTGAACCTCTAAACAGGAGGAGTAAACAATGGAAAGGTTTCATAAGCAGAAACTGGAAATCAGATTGAATAAAATAAAACAGAACAGAATTAGCAGTTTTAATATCTGAAAGTGTTAAAATTCAAAGGCTGCATTTGTAATGTTTAAAAATGCCAAGGGTACATCTGCCTGTTGTACTTTTTGCTCCAAATGAATTATGGTCTGCAAGAACACTCTTAGTGGGATCTGGCAGTAAATTCAAAGGAGCTTGTGTTTTTTTTTTTCACTGCCTGCAAAAAGAACAAGACGTAAATGGCATTTTCAGTGGGTTTTTTTTTAGCAATGTAAATCTAATTTCATGGTAAATGATTTTGCTTTTCAACTCAGTGTAGGGATTTTCATGCCCCTTTAAAGGGACATTTCAATTCTTAGAGAATGTTATTTTTGCATTCGTGACCCAAGCTTGCCGTTTTTTACCCTCAACAAAAGGGTTAAACTTATAGGTAAAGGCACATTCTGAGCTGCAAGCATAGCAGTCACTGAGCAGCAGGCAATGCACGAGCCAATCAAGAGTAGTAGTTGCAAGAAGTAAATAGCCAGGGATTGGAAGCTTCATGAAATGTTTGAGGATCCCTAACCCTAACAAAGGCTAAATACAGTTAGTCAGTAAAGCAAAAGTAACATGCTCCAAATAATTAAGTGTAATTTGTACATTAAAATCTCACATATAGGAAGTGATATGATCAAGTTCCAAAACTTTTTTTCATTTAAAAAAGTAACACTAGCAAACCAAATAGTAGATATGAAAGAAAGAAGAAGAATATAAACACAACTATATCAAAAATATTGTTGTAGATAGGGATACTGTACTGAGCTTGGAGAAAAAAATATGTTAAAAGGATATACAGGTATACCTCACTGTACAGTGCTTCGCTAATACAGTGCTCTGTGGAGCTGAAGTTCAACCTCCAAGGATTTTGAAACAGTGCTGTAATCTTTGTGAGAGTTTGCAAGAAAAGTGACTGGCATCATTTTGTTATGCGCAGTTCACTGTTTAAAGCATTGCAGTGCAATCTTTGTCTCAGTGTTATTTTTATAGTTTGGCAAATTGTACTACAGCAATTGTCACTATTTTACAGGTACAGTATTTATTGAATACTAATTAAATTACTGTGCTGTGCAAGTATTAAACTAAACTATTGCACTCCTAATATATGTTAGTTCAAACATGTTTTCAAATTTTTAAATGCACTGGCAAGTGAAAAGAAAGCTAAAACCGCCTTGTTTAACTTTAAGGCGGTTTTCACTTTACAGCAGGGCTCCGGTCCCTAACCTGCTGTATGAGCGGGGTATACCTGTACTGTATAACAAAATTAATCGACTACCATTAAGCCACTTCAGATGACAATTATTTTCTCTGAGCTATTTAAAGAGATATTCAATTATTTCTTTTAATCTATTACAATTCAAAATATGGATTTTTAAAATGAATTGCTATATTTACTGAAAAAAATAGTATTTTTGTGCTGTAAAACAAAATAAAATAGAGCAAAGGGAATTCTGCTTATCAGCCAGTAAGCGTCTTTCCCACTGACCCATAGTGTACAAATTTCATACAAGCATATTTTTAATGTTTGAATAAGGCTACATTTAAAAAAAAAATGTTAATCAGTATGCGCTGATATAATTTAAAATGCAAAATCATTGTTAAAACATTGTTTCTTCATACGCATGAAAGGTCAAAGTAGGAAAGCAAGACTAGTTTTATTGGAACACATTTTTGATGCAACAAATGAAGATACACTGTAAACACTTGGTCCCCACACTTACCGTTCATTTTGGTTGTTTTTCCTCCATTGCTCTCATCAGAAGAATTGTCCGAGTTGGAGGATGAAGAGGAAGATGAAGAAGATGAGGATCTACGTGGAGCAGGGGAAGAGCTTACAGATGAAGGAAGGGACAACATTTGATAGTGCTGAACGTCTGTGGGAGGTAGGGAAGGAACTACAGTTGGGGTAGAAGGGCGAGAAAGTCCAGTCATGCCCTTAGACTGGAGGTAGCTGAGCCGACAGCGTAGGAATGAGAAAGCAGGGTCTGGCATAAGTGTGAGGTCTGTGCGGCTCAGTCCGTATTGTGCTGCACCCTGTAGCAGCTCACCATCATGACGCCCACTCTCCCACCACTCTGGCAGTTCTGGGTCCGGTCTACAAAGAGAAAGACGAGCTGGGAGTAGGGGATGACACAAGACTTGTTCCCGCACCCTTCGTAAAAGATCCAGACGAAACAGGGCACGAGATGCACGCTCCTCGGAAATTGGCTCAATAAACAAGGATGGGTCTGGAGGCTCTAAATTGCAACAAAACAAAAAAAAAAATTAGAAAAGAGCAGCAACGTCTAAGACTAAGAGATAAAAGTAATGTCAAAGAAACATGTTCCCAACCTATTGCTTTCTATATGATTAATGCTTACTCATTTATCTTTCATATGTGTATATCTATAAATAAGAGTAATGATAGGTACCGTCCCCTGCAGCAGGTGGTAAGCGGCAGACTTGCCGGCACATGGCCACAAATCCATGGAAGTACTTCAGTAAGGACTCATCTGATTTTTTGTCTAACCGTGCCAAGACACGAAACCTCTGCCAATCATAATGTTGTGTGTCCGGGTCATATTCTACACCAAAGCTAGACAATACCCTGAAAAAGTCACACGCTTCTCTACGAGTCCACCTAAATGACAAAATGAATAAATAAATGTAGGAAATTAAAAAACTGAATACATAAAAATCACCATACTGTTAAAAAATAAATATGCTAAATCTCACACACTACACTTATGTCATGCCAGATTTAAAGGGATATTAAACCCATTTTTTTTTCTTTTATGATTAAGCAACTTTCTAGTTTACTCCTATTATCAAATTTTCTTCATTCTCTTGGTATCTTTATTTAAAAAAAAAAAAAAAAAAAGCAGGAAAATAAAGCTTAGGAGCCGGACCATTTTTGGTTCAGCACCCTGGATAGGGCTTGCCTATTGGAGGCTACATTTAGCCACCAATCAGCAAGCGCTACCCAGGTAGCCAAGAATACCAAGAGAAAAAAACAAATTTGATGATATAAGTAAATTGGAAAGTTGTTTATCTGGTAAGCATAATTTATGTTTTCATGATTCACATAGGGCTTGCAATTTTAATTTCTTTTCCATCTGTATGAGGAGAGTCCACGGCTTCATTCCTTACTTGTGGGAAATACTGAACCTGGCCACCAGGAGGAGGCAAAGACACCCCAGCCAAAGGCTTAAATACCTCCCCTACTCCCCTCATCCCCCAGTCATTCTGCCGAGGGAACAAGGAACAGTAGGAGAAATATCAGGGTATAAATGGTGCCAGAAGAACAAAAAAAAATTGGTCCGTCCAACGGAGAAAACGTGCAGGAGCCGTGGACTCTCCTCATACAGATAGAAAGGAAATGATCTAGTAAACATAATTTATGTTTTCCATCTTAATATGAGGAGACTCCGCGGCTTCATTCCTTTCTTGTGGGAAACATATACCCAAGCTCTAGAGGACAATGAATGAAACGGGAGGGTAAAAAGAGAGGCAGACCCTATTCTGAGGGCACCACAGCCTGCAAAACCTTTCTCCAAAAAGATGCTTCAGCCGAAGCAAAAACGTCAAACTTTTAAAATTTTTAAAAAGGTATGTAAGGAGGACCAGGTAGTCACCTTACAAATCTGCATCATAGATGCCTCATTCTTGAAGGCCCAAGAAGAAGCCACTGCTCTAGTAGAATGAGCCTTAATCCTCTGAGGAGGCTTATGTCCCGCTGTTTCATAAGCTAAGCGAATAATGCTCCTCAACCAAAAAGACAAGGAAGTGGACGAGGCTTTCTGTCCCTTACGCTTCCCAGAATAGACAACAAACAAAGAAGAAGTCTGTCTAAACTCCTTAGTGGCTTGAAGATAAAACTTCAAGGCCTGAACCACATCCAAAAAATGAAGTAACCGCTCCTTCGAAGCAGGAGGGCTAGGACACAAGGAAGGAACAACAATCTACTGATTGATGTTGCAATCAGAAACAACCTTAGGAAGAAAATCTAACCCAGTACGAAGAACAGCCTTATCAGCATGGAATACTAGGTAAGGGGGCTCACATTGCAAGGCAGCCATCTCAGATGCTCTGAGTGCCGAGGCAATAGCCAGTAAAAAGAGAACCTTCCAAGATAATTTAATGTTAATGCCGTGCAAAGGCTCAAATGGAACCCTCTTCAAAACCTTAAGAACAAGATTTAAAATCCGAGGAGCGCTAGGTCGAAACACAGGTCTGATTCTAGACAGAGCGTGAACAAAAGACTGGACCGTCTGGAAGCTCAGCGAGCCTCTTGTGCACTAAAACAGATAAGGCCGAAATCTGTCCCTTAAGAGAGCTAGCCGAAAGGCCCTTCTCCAGACCATCCTGGAGAAAAGGAAGAATCCTGGAAACCCTGACCTTATGCCAGGGAAATCCACGCTCTTCACACCAGAATAAGTAGGTCCTCCACACCTTATGATAGATGCGACGAGTAACCGGCTTACGGACTTGAATGAGAGCATCAATAACTCTCTCAGAAAAACCTCTCTTGACTAGGACTAAGCGTTCAATCTCCATGAAGTCAGCCTCAGAGAATCTAGATTTTGATGAACAAAAGGACCTTGTACCAGCAGATCCCTGTGACAAGGTAACCTCCATGGAGGAGAAGATGACATCCCCACTAGATCCGCGAACCACATCCTTCACGGCCACGATGGAGCAATCAGTATCACTGACGCCTGCACCTGTTTGATGTGGGCCACTACACAAGGATGGAGTGGTAACGGCGGGAAAAGGAAGATTAGACTGAACCTCCAAGGAACTGATAATGCATCTATTAGCTCCGCCTGAGGATCCCTGGGTAGCTTGGTATTGAGACGAGACGCCATGAGATTTATCGCCGGCGTCCCCCACCTGTTGCATATCTCCGCAAACACTTCGGGATGGAGAGACCATTCCCCCGGATGAAAGGATTGTCTGCTGAGAAAATCCGCTTCCCTGTTGTCAACACCCGGAATGTGGATCGCTGACAGCGAACAGCTGTGGGCCTCCGCCCACTCCAGGATCCAAAATACTTCCCTCATTGCTAGGGAACTCCTCGTTCCCCCCCAAATGGTTGATGTAAGCTACTGAGGTTATGTTGTCTGATTGGAATCTGATAAACTGGGTCGAACCCAGAAGGGGTCAAGCCTTCAGAGCATTGAAGATTGTTTGAGGTTCCAAGATGTTGATCAGGAGGAGCGATTCCTCTTGAGTCCACAGGCCCTGTGCCTTCCTGGCACCCCAAACAACTTCCCATCCTGAGAGACTCGCGTCCATAGTCACAATCTCCCAGAATGGTCTCAAGGACGTCCCTTGGGACAGGTGATCTGGACAAAGCCACCAGGAGAGCGATTCTGTCGACCGGCTGTCCAGAGAAATCTGTTGAGACAAATCTGAATGATTGCCGTTCCACTGCCTCAGCATGCACAGCTGAAGAGGTCTGAGATGGAATCTGGCAAAGGGGATGATGTCCATGCAGGACACCATGAGTCTAATTACCTCCATACACTGAGCCACAGATGGCCTGAAGGAGGTCTGGAGGGCAAGACAACTGGAAGTTAGCTTGTAATGTCTCTGGTCTGTAAGAAATATCCTCATTGATATGGAATCTATTATCGTCCCCAGGAACTCCCCCCTGGTACTGGGAATAAGAGAACTCTTTTCTAAGTTTATCTTCCATCCATGAGATCGAAGAAGAGAAAGAAGAGCTTTCGAATGGCCCTCTGCCACTCTGCCAGACGAAAGGATGGTGCTTGAAGTACCAAAATATCGTCTAAGTACGGCGCCACTGCGAGCAGAGCCCCTAGAACCTTCGTAAAAACTCTTGGAGCAGTAGCTAGACCAAACAGAAGTGCAATGAACTGGAAGTGCTGGTTCAGGAACGCAAATCTTAGGAACTTGAAGTGTTCCTTGTGTATAGGGACGTGAAGGTAGGCATCCTTCAGGTCTATCATGGTCATAAATTGTCCTTCCGGACTAAAAGGAAAAATGGACCTTATTGTCTCCATCTTGAACAAGGGGACAGACAGGAATTTGTTTAAACACTTTAGGTCCAGAAATGGACGAAAAGTACCCTTCTTCTTTGGGACCACAAACAGGTTTGAGTAGTATCCCAGACGCCTCTCTGCTGGAGGTACCGGTACAATGACCCCCAGAGCAGAGAGATCCCTCACACACCCTAGAAAAGTCTCTCTCTTTTCTGGCCTTGAAGACCAGTTTGATAAGAGGAATCTGCCCCTGGGAGGATGAGACTTGAAACCTATCCTGTATCCCTGAGCCATGACCTCCAGTACCCACGGGTCTTGCACGTCCCCAAACCAAACTTCTGAAAAGAGTGACAGTCTAATCCCTACCAGATCCGAAGATGGATCGGGGGCCGCCGCTTCATGCCGACTTTTACTCAGCGGGCTTCTTATTCTGCTTGGATTTATTCCAGGACTGAGGAGGTTTCCAAGTTCCGTTGGACTGCTCTGGCTTTGCAGAGGGCTGCTGATGTTGGGATTTGTCCGAACAAAGGAAACGAATTAGGACTTTGTCCCTTAGGCTTGTTCTTCTTATCCTGCAGTAAAAAGGCACCTTTTCCTCCAGTAACCGTGGAGATAATTTAGTCCAGGCCTGACCAAAAAGAATCTTTCCCTTGAATGGGAGGGAAAGAAGTCTAGACTTCAAAGTCATGTCCACAGACCAATATTTCAGCCAGAGTGCCCTACGGGCTAGCACAGAAAAACCTGAAGCCTTGGCGTTCAGGCTAATAATCTGCATATTTGCATCACAAATAAAATAATTAGCTAGCCTTAAAGGGACACTGAACCCAATTTTTTTCTTTTGTGATTCAGGTAGAGCATGCA
Organism: Bombina bombina; assembly: GCF_027579735.1. Taxonomy (NCBI): domain Eukaryota; kingdom Metazoa; phylum Chordata; class Amphibia; order Anura; family Bombinatoridae; genus Bombina; species Bombina bombina. The sequence goes on from NC_069500.1 coordinate 512,851,359, forward strand.
GTTTTAAGCGACTTTCTAATTTACTCCTATTATCAATTTTTATTCGTTCTCTTGCTATCTTTATTTGAAAGAAAGCAGGAATCTAAGCTTTTTTTGTTTCAGACTCTGGACAGCACTTTTTTATTGGTGGATGAATTTATCCACCAATCAGCAAGAACAACCAAGGTTGTTGACCAAAAATGGGCCGGCATCTAAACTTACATTCTTGCATTTCAAATAAAGATACCAAGAGAATGAAGAACATTTTATAATGGGAGTAAATTAGAAAGTTGCTTAAAATGTCATGCTCTATCTGAATCACAAAAGAAAAAATTTGGGTTCAGTGTCCCTTTAAGGCCCTAATTCTTTCCTGGATAGCGTTGAGGGGACCCTCCACCTCGATCAACTCAGATAAGGAGTCGCACCAGTAGGTAGCCGCTTCCGCAGCCGCTCCTGGTTGGAACAAATATCCCGTATGCTTCTAATCCATGGGCTCTTTAAACGACAAACTATCCTCAAGTGGGATAGTAGTGATTTTAGCACCCATTCCCATTCATTCTTAATAATGTTAGCCATCTTTACGGAAACCGGGAAAGTCTGTGGTACAACCCTGTTCTCATAGACCTTATCTAATTTAGAAATGAAAGGTTCCTCAGGTAATTTAGGTTCTGGAACCTGTAAAGTAGCCAAAACCTCCTTTAGCAGAAAGCATAAGTGTTCAATCCTAAATCTAAAGTCTAGTTCTTCCGCAGCTGGAGGCTTAGAGGCAGCAGATTCCGACCCAGAAAGAGCATCCTCTGAAGTATCAAAGGCGTCTTCATCATCGGATAATCTTGTATCAGATAAATCCATTAAGCTAGTAGATGACCCCTGGAAAGGATAGTAATATTTAACCTTTTGCTTGAGCTTAGTAGTGCGAGGTAAAGCACTAAAGGCCGCAGACACTGCCATCTGTAACTGTTCAGTAAAATCTGGCGGTAAAAGGGCCCGTCCAGATGGAGGAATAGGAGTGCTACAGGAAGCTGCATGTGTATTAGGAGATGGATGAATGTAGGGTGCGCACCTCAAGGGACGGAGACTCCTCAAAAGGTAGAAGGCTCAGTAGTACTAAACATATTAGCTTTCTTTGATAAGATTACTTTATCAAGGCATGTGGAACATAATTGAGCAGGCGGGTATACTGTGGTATCCTCACAATATGGACAGGCAATAGCTTTAGGTAAAGAGGAAGTACCCTCTAACGTATCAGAGTCCTCCATAGCTTGCGCTTATAAAAAAGGATTAAAGACAAAGATAAACGGAACCTTTATACCCCAGTGGCTGGGGCACTCAACACCTCCTATGACCCAGGCCCAAGAGAGAAACCGCTTTGTCTCCAGACACCGCATGGTCAGGAAGAAGAGAATCACTGTGACCACACCCGGTCACATGGTGAGCCATGCAGGACAGCCCCTGCACCACTAAAAGCGCACCAAGCCTAACTGGCTGCGCAGCGCTCCAAAGTGAAACCTGTACGTTCCAACATCTGCCTGGGCCACATCTCACACATGTCACCGCATAAACACGATATTAAAAATATGTAGTTCATCACTCCTGTTCAATAATCCCCTTCCGGAGACATTAACCCTCTATTCCATTCAGATAAAAGGAGTCACACTGTGACAATGTCTTCTTGCGTTATCAAATGTGTATAAAAAATGAAACGATCTTACCGGCATCTATGCCGTGGAACAGAAACACAGCATCTCAAGTTTGACAGTCTTGTAGCATCGCTCCTGACATGGACTTGAGTGATAGAAGCAGGCAGTGAAACTCGTCAACACTGATTGCTTAGGAGCTGTTAATACGAGTCTGGATGGGTTCGCAGAAAGACTCTCTCTGCATCTCCAGACGTTAACAAGCTCTTACTGATAGGTTGACAAGACTACTTAAAACTCAAGTCCCATTTCGAAGAGTACTACCCTCCATAAAGGAACTACTCCATATCTTATGACACTTCTCTGCCAACCTCCTGTGATGAAAGGCAAAGAATGACTGGGGGATGAGGGGAGTGGGGGAGGTATTTAAGCCTTTGGCTTGGGTGTCTTTGCCTCCACCTGGTGGCCAGGTTCAGTATTTCCTACAAGGAATGAAGCCGTGGACTCTCCCTATCTTAGGAAGGAAATACAAAATAGAAAATGCAAAGCTTAAGACATAGGGCCTGGTGATCTGAAACTCTCCTCCTCATATTAAGATGGAAAGTTTAATTATGACTTAAAGGGACAGTAAACACCAGAATTTTTGTTGTTTTAAAAGATAGATAATCCCTTAATTACCAATTGCCCATTCCCCAGTTTTGCATAACCAACACAGTTAAAATTATACATGTTTTAGCTCTGTAATTACCTTGTATCTAAGCCTCAGCAGACTGTCCCCTTATTTCAGTTATTTTGACAGACTTGCATTTTAGCCAATCAGAGCTGTCTCCATGGTAAATTCATGTGCATGAGCTCAATGTTATCTATATGAAACATGTGAACTAATGCCCTCTGGTGGTGAAAAACTGTCAAAATGCATTTAGATTAGAGACGGCCTTCAAGGTCTAAGAAATTAGCATATGAACCTCCTAGGTTTAGCTTTCAACTAAGAATACCAAGAGAACAAAGCAAAACTGGTGATAAAAGTAAATTGGAAAGTTGTTTAAAATTACATGCCCTATTTGAAACATGAAAGTTTTTTTTGGACTTGACTGTCCCTTTAAAACCTGCCTGTGGTGACTAAGTACAGGAATTGAGAAACAATTTATTAGCCTATCCCCAGTACTTACCGTTGCTGTTTCTCCCTACGTGCAATTTCTTTTAACTTGAAAGCGGCTTCACATCGCTTCCTGCGTCGGTCACCCCGCTCTGCTGCCTCCATTTTCAGCTGCTCACGTTTATAGCTACGCTGATAGGCAGTGATAAGGCGGCGCAGGCGTGCAGTCAAAGCAGAAGCAGGGGGCCATGTTACTCCACTGGGCATAGGGATAGCTGTGAGGAAATGTATATGCAATTATTGCTTTATATACTTGCCATTTACTACAAACTTGTCTATAGTTTATATTGGGATTCATATAATGTGATCCAACAACTTTAGCCTAACAGAGAAGTTAATCTGCATGTTTGCAGACTCACATAGAAGCTACCTTCCAAGATGTTATATGGTACTTTTAACTACACACATGACTTAAAAAATAAAGTTTCTTATAACACCTGAGAATATTTTAACATAAGGCAGACCAGGGATGAAGTCACAAAGGTGGGCACAAAGCTGGCAAGTTAAATACTAGTTCTGGTGCGTTATTTTTATGTCTATCTATCTCAGCTGCAACAAAGGGATGCCAAACTCATTCTGCTGTTCCTGTAAAAAACACCATGTTGCATAGTGTGGGTACATGTTTGTTGTGTATGTCCTTAGTGTACATATATAAATGAGTATGCTATACATGATTATGCATCCTGTGTGTGGGGGAATCCAAGTAAATGCTGTGTTCTGTGTGCACAAGAGAGTACACTATGTAGTGTGCATATGCTTGCTGCATATATTATTATTATTCTTTATTTATAAAGCGCCAACAGATTCCACAGCGCTGCCCATGGGTACAAGGATAACAGTACAATGGAGAAACAATACAATAAACGACAAAATTTTACAGACAAATACAGGGGGAATTGAGGGCGCTATTACCGCGGGAACTTACAATCTAGATGGGTGGGAGGATGGGAAACAGGAGGTGGGGACTGCAAAGGTGAGAATGATATTAGTGAGGAGATAGATGCGGGCAACTGTTAGTCAAGTGAAGTTAGTTTGTTAATAAGTCGGAGCGATAAGCTTCTCTGAACAGAAAGGTCTTTAGGGAACGTTTGAAGGAGGAGAGGTTAGGGGCAAGTCTGACAGCTCAAGGAAGTGCGTTCCAGAGGGTTGGTGCCGCACAAGATAAGTTCTGTACTCTAGCATGAGAGGAGGTGATGGTAGAGGATGCAAGAAGCAGGTAATTGTTTGATCTTAGGGCAGGGGTATATTTGATGATGAGTGAGGAGAGGTAGGGTGGGGCAGCATTGGTGAGGGCTTTGTAGGTCAGGGTGAGAATCTTGAATATAACTCTGCTGTGAATGGGGAGCCAGTGAAAGGACTCACAGAGAGGTGCAGCAGAAACAGAGCGTTGAGAGAGGTGGATTAGCCTGGCAGATGCATTTAGTATGGATTGGAGGGGAGAGAGGGAGGCCAGTTAGTAAGTTGTTACAGTAGTCAAGTCGGGAAATAACCAGGGAGTGGATTAGCTGTTTAGTAGTTTCAGCACTCAGAAAAGGACGAATTTTGGAGATATTGCGTAGGTGGTTGCAGCAGGATGAAGAGAGCAACTGGATGTGGGGAATGAAGGAAAGATTTGAGTCAAGCGTGACTCCGAGGCAGCGGACTTGGGGTGATGGCGAGATAGTGGTGCCGCCAACAATGATGGAAAAATTAGAAACTGGAGTAGAGTTCAAGGGGGAATTAGAAATAGTTCGGTCTTGGAAATGTTTATTTTTAGGTGGAAAGAGGCCATCCAGGAGGAAATGCAAGATAAGCAGTCGCTGATGTGAGAATTGACAGAAGGAGAGAGTGCAGGTAGATCTGGGTATCATCAGCATAGAGATGATAGCTGAAGTCATAGCTGTTGATAAGTTTACACAGTGAAGAAGTGTAAATAGAGAAGAATAGAGGACCCAGGACAGAGCTTTGAGGTACTCCAACAGACAGTGGCAATAGAGAGGAGGAGTCACCAGCAAAAGAAACAGAGAAGGATCTGTCAGAGAGATAAGAGTGAATCCAGGAGAGGGCAGTGTCACAGAGCCCAAGAGAGCTGAAAGTCCGTAGGAGAAGGGGATGGTCAACAGTGTCAAAGACAGCAGAGGTGTGAAGTAAGATGAGTATAGATAAGTAGCCTTTTTTTTTAGCAGAAAGGAGATTGTTAGTAACCTTGGTGAGGGCAGTCTCAGTTGAGTGTTGGGGATGGAAGCCAAATTGCAGGAGGTCGAGCAATGAGTTGGAGGACAGGAATTGGGTTAGGCGATCGAAAACTAGTTTTTCAAGGAATTTTGAAGCTAGCGGGAGCAGTGATATGGGGCGGTAGTTTGCAGGGGAGTTAGGGTCAAGGGAGGTTGTTTTTTTTTTTTGTTTTTTTTTAAACGATTGGGGTTGACCTTTGCATGTTTGAAGGAGGCAGGGAATGAGCCGGTAGAAAGGGATAGGTTGAATATGTGAGTAAGAGCCAGAGTGAGGGTGGGATACAGAGGAGGAGAATTCTACTTCTATTTGTCATCTGTGGTGAATTATAATTTAAGTATATTTTTTGCATTTCTATCTATGCACTGTGCTTGTTTGATCACATTATGTGATACAACAAAGCAAATAAAGAGAGTATCACTTTTAAATACTTTTAAAACATTAGTGGGAACTGATAGAGTAGTGGTAAAGTTTTCTGCCTAAGGATTTATCATCCAGAGTTCCATTCCCCAAATAGCAAATTATAAATTTGTGCACTGTGTTTGTTTGATCACGTTTTTTATTTTTTTATATTAAAGGTTAATAAACTGTAGAAAGGGAATACGTTCACTAGTGAACGTAGATTTATGATTTTCAAATTCAAATAAATTATTTCTTCAACATTCATTGTTTACCTTAGTAAAGGTGTACATTCACTAGTAATAGTATACCTTCACTGAACCATCCGCTTTCAATGTAATATATAGATTTCTTAAAATAAATTTGAAAAATTGAGACTGTAGCTGGCCAATGGAGACTGCAATGACCATAAATCTAAGCAGAGGTCTAATTTGGCATTTAACGGATATAAATGTGACTGTAGGGTTCAAGCCTCTGATCTAAGGTTTAATTCTACATGCATTATTCCTCCAGCTTCCATACAATATGCATCTCATGGAAGGTCAAGAGGAGGAATAGACGGAGAGTAAATATAGGTATAAAAATCTTAATATCTGGAGCGATAGGAAATACCTATTAAAAGAACTAATGGTTTATGATCTTGGGGTACACCTACTAGTAATATGGAGGTAGGTAGGGTTCTAAACTTGGAAGCAGACAGAATGCTAACTTTCAGCAAACTGCCCTGAGCACAACAACACTTTACCACAAAGTATTTTCTCAAAACCTAAGCAGCTCTTTCACGGGTGTATTGGAGACATGTAGCATGATTTTTTTTATCATTTGTGACATTGTGACTCTCCGTATTAGTCAGCAATGCCATTTAATTGTGCATAGTAGAACACTGCTCTATTTTTGTAACTTACATGCATACCACTTAACATTGAGGTGATCTTTTCTACCTAAACTTCGGCTGCTCAGTTCATTGTTTAAACATAATTTCTTGTAGGCCTATTCTTCTGAAAGATATAAGCAGCTGTTCAGTCTTTCTGTAAGTCTGCCAAAGTAGGGCTGATATTTTGGCTAGTGGCATGAGAGGGCAATCTACTCAGTGGACTGCACTCTCAATCTGAAGTACACATGCCATGCTATGGGCCAAAGTCACAGCCATAGGTGATTGCCAGCACTCAGACAGCTGTGTTACTACACTTAACCCCAGACTAGCTTGGTTGCAAACCCAAACAGTAAAAAACAAAAATGTATGCTTACCTGATAAATTTATTTATTTCTAGACACGGTGAGTCTACTGAATCATCAATTATTGTTGGGAATATAACTCCTGGCCAGCAGGAGGATGCATAGAGCACAACAGAAAAGCTTTTTAGTATCACTTCCCTTCCCACAATCCCCAGTCATTTGACAGAAGGAAAAGGAGAGAAAGTAAATAAGGTGTAGAGGTGCCTGAGGTTTAGATAAAAAAAAAACTGTCTGAAAATGGGGGTGGGCCGTGGACTCACCGTGTCTAGAAAGAAAGAAATGTATCAGTTAAGCATACATTTTGTTTTCTTTCCTAAGACACTGAGTCCACGGAATCATCAATTACTGTTGGGAATCAATATCCAAGCTAGAGGACACAGATGGTTAGGGAGGGACAAAACAGGGAACCTAAACAGAAGGCACCACCGCATGAAGCACCTTTCTCCCAAATAAAGCCTCAGCCGAGGAAAAAGTATCAAATTTAGAAAAAGTGTGCAAAGAAGACCAAGTCGCAGCTTTGCAAATCTGCTCTACAGAGGCCTCATTCTTGAAGGCCCAGTAAGAAGAAACAGCCCTAGTGGAATAAGCTGTGATTCTCTCAGGAGGCTGCTGTCCAGCAGTCTCATAGGCCAAACAAATAATACTTCTCAACAAAAGAGAAAGAAGTGGCAGTAGCTTTCTGACCCTTGCAATTCCCAGAAACACACACAAACAATGCTAAAGACTGGCGAAAATCCTTAGTCGCTTGCAAATAAAGAAAATTAAGAGCCTGCACAACATTAAGGTTGTGTAACAAACGTTCCTCATGAGGAGGATTAGGACAAAGAGAAGAAAAAACAATTTCCCCGATTAATATTTCTGTCCAAAACAACCTTAGGAAGAAAACCAAACTTGGTATGAAGAACTGCCTTATCTGCATGAAATATGAGATAAGGATAATCACACTGCAAAGCTGAGAGTTTAGAAACCCTCCAAGCAGAAGTGATGGCAGTAAGAAACAAAACCTTCCAAGATAATAACTTAATATCTATGGAATGCATTGGCTCAAACGGAGCCTGTTACAAAACTTTTAAGAACAAGGTTAAGGCTCCAAGGTGGAGCAACAGATTTAAACACAGGCCTGATTCTGACCAAGGCCTGACAAAAGGATTGCACATCTGGCACGTCCGCCAGACGCTTGTGCAACAAAATAGATAGTGCAGAGATCTGACCCTTCAGGGTACTCAATACAAAAGTATAAGTTGTGAGTGGCTATAATTGGGACTTCTTAAACGGTCTTTATTTATTTGTGTCCATTGGGGGTGGGTAAAATTACCATGTATATAGTACACACTTGTCCCCTTTTATATTTAATGGTCTACAGGACTCTTGAGCATAAATGGATATAATGTAATGTGAAACTGGCGTGTGTGAATGACTCCAGACTGGGGTTAGGGATGATTACCTGTTCACAGTATATATACATTTATGATGAACCCTTTGTTGTCCATGATCCGGTAACCTGTGAGGTATTGAACCTCACCCCCCGCCGTCACCAGAAACCACCTGTGCTCCAACTGTTCTGTTCATCTGTCTGTTCCGATCAGCTGCGACGTCACCCGTGTGGGTGTGCGACTCCTCTGTTATCCAATTGGCTGGAAGCTTTGTACCGGTTAGCTTGCCGAGGTATATAGTCTCTCTGGCTCAGCCCAAGGTAACGTACCTTCCCGGCATCTCCGTAAAGCTCCTCTGTGAATGACGTTGATGAAAGGGGTGAGTGACTAGCCCTCCCACGATAGGTTGGGAGCAGGAAAAAAAGAACGTGTGTTGACGGCCAAGTAGATCAGGATCAAAAAAGGGAATCCCACGCTCATGTATAAATAAAACAATAAATAGGCTATGAATACGGCAAACTGCCGAAACGCGTAAGCCGTGTGCTGCGATTTCCCCTTTCCATTTTTATACAGGTGGCATGCTGTCACGATTTTTTAAGTATTTCTAATAAAGATTTGTTGTTTTATTTAAACATGAGCGTGGGATTCCTTTTCTTGATCCTTCAGGGTACTGACAGACAACCCTTCTCCAGGCCTTCCTGGACAAAAGACAAAAATTTTGGGACCCCCTAATCTTCACCTCCTCCTTGCCCTGAAGGCAAAAAGAATGAACGTGGTGCTCTTTGCCTCCTCCTGCTTGCCAGGAGTGATATTCCAAACAGTAATTGATGATTCCGTGGACTCACCGTGTCTTAAGAAAGAAATCACATACAAATAGCCATTACTAAAAGTGTGCATCCAAGTGAGTGCAGGCTATTTTGTGTGCTGTGCTAAGCTGTCCGAATAACATATACTGAATAATACAACCAAAACATACATACAAGTCATGGTTTTGAAGTGCAAGTAGCCACTCACACACATAGATATGTGTGTACAAAATTATAGACAGACATTAGGAGAGTTATAAAATGGACACTTGCCTTCTTCGCCATCCACAACAGATATTTCTTCATCCATCATTAGTGAGTCGATCTAGAACAAAATAGTCATATAGAATAAAGCGCATATCAGCATTTGATGTAGTAGCCTCTGTATATGCCTACTGAATTCCAGCTCACCTCATCCTCTGGATCTTTTTGTGCGTGGAGCGGTCTGTATTCTGGATCTTCTATATCCCGATCAAAGTCTCCACTGAGGGTAATAAAACAGCAGATTACAAAAGGTTATGTAGTCGAAAGAATTTTCCAAAACATTTGGCAACACTAATATCTTTAAGTTACTGCTGGCCTCAGATTTCACTGTTTGAGAAGTATATTACACTCAGCCGCTGCCAACAAAGAACCTGCAGATACTTTGCTGCAGCATCAGTATTAGCATGGAGATTCATCATAGGCAGGAGGTATTGAACCTAAGCAGGTCACATACATGTGACTCACCCTTCTGTTAGCTCAGCAAAGTCCTGAGCGTGATGCTCTGCTGCAATGGCTTGTTCATCTGGACCTCCCACCTTTTCTAAGAAACAGAGAGCAGGATCTGCTCGCATGGTGTTGTACTTCTCATAACCTGCAAGTTAAGGCAGCATATTCACATCATGGACAGTGACAATAGCACTAAAAAATAACAATGAAACAGGGTAATGACAAGCAAAATTAACAGCACTTCTTTCATTATTGTCCGTCAATCTGAGGACAAAATGACAAATTATGCCAGTAAGCTTTGGTTCACAGAGAGGATTATGGAATATCAGATTTTAATGCTAGTATTTAATACACCAACATATATACACATATATATATATATACACATATACACACACCATTGATGTATTTAGTTAAAATTACTTTCTATTAATTTCTAGAATCACTGCTTCACTTTCACACAATCCCCTCCTCCTTTTGGAATGTAGCTTAGTACCAGGCTGTGTTAAAGGGACATAATACTCATATGCTAAATCACTTGAAACTGATGCAGTATAACTGTAAAAAGCTGTCAGGAAAATATCACCTGAGCATCTCTATGTAAAAAAGGAAGATATCTTACCTTACAATTTCCTCAGCTCACCAGAGTAAGTTCTGTGTAAAAAGTTATACTCAGCTGCTTCCAGCTGCAGGTAAACAAATTTAAAAAAAATGAAGAAATGAACAGCAGCCAATCAGCATCAGCAGTGCTGAGGTCATGAACTCTTACTGTGATCTCATGAGATTTGACTTAACTCTCATGAGATTTCATAGTAAGCTTCCTTTACCTGATTGGTGAAATAATATGAGAGTGCACGAGGCTCATCCTTTCAGCTGTCCCTGGACAGACATACTAATATGCTGCTTAGAAATCCTTTACAATGGGATGTGGCTACTGAGGTACTTTTGAGGTAAAATATATCTTTCTTTTTTACATAGAGATGTTCAGGAGATATTTTCTCAACAGCTTTTTACAGCTATGCTGCATCACTTTCAAGTGTTTAAACATTTGGGTATTATGGCCCTTTAAGCTCTGACCACAGCTTCACTGTTATAATGTTGTATGTCACAAAAACAGAATTTATGTTTACCTGATAAATTTCTTTCTCCAACGGTGTGTCCGGTCCACGGCGTCATCCTTACTTGTGGGATATTCTCTTCCCCAACAGGAAATGGCAAAGAGCCCAGCAAAGCTGGTCACATGATCCCTCCTAGGCTCCGCCTACCCCAGTCATTCGACCGACGTTAAGGAGGAATATTTGCATAGGAGAAACCATATGGTACCGTGGTGACTGTAGTTAAAGAAAATAAAATATCAGACCTGATTAAAAAAAAAAAAAAAAACCAGGGCGGGCCGTGGACCGGACACACCGTTGGAGAAAGAAATTTATCAGGTAAACATAAATTCTGTTTTCTCCAACATAGGTGTGTCCGGTCCACGGCGTCATCCTTACTTGTGGTAACCAATACCAAAGCTTTAGGACACGGATGAAGGGAGGGAGCAAATCAGGTCACCTAAATGGAAGGCACCACGGCTTGCAAAACCTTTCTCCCAAAAATAGCCTCAGAAGAAGCAAAAGTATCAAACTTGTAAAATTTGGTAAAAGTGTGCAGTGAAGACCAAGTCGCTGCCCTACATATCTGATCAACAGAAGCCTCGTTCTTGAAGGCCCATGTGGAAGCCACAGCCCTAGTGGAATGAGCTGTGATTCTTTCGGGAGGCTGCCGTCCGGCAGTCTCGTAAGCCAATCTGATGATGCTTTTAATCCAAAAAGAGAGAGAGGTAGAAGTTGCTTTTTGACCTCTCCTTTTACCTGAATAAACAACAAACAAGGAAGATGTTTGTCTAAAATCCTTTGTAGCATCTAAATAGAATTTTAGAGCGCGAACAACATCCAAATTGTGCAACAAACGTTCCTTCTTTGAAACTGGTTTTGGCGCGCTAGATGTACTAGGGGCCTCCTGAGTGGGCAAGACTCGTGTAGACGAAGGAGGGAATGATACAGTACCATGCTTACTCCCCTCACTTGAGGAATCATCTTGGGCATCATTGTCATTATCACATAAATCACATTTATTTAAATGAATAGGAATTCTGGCTTCCCCACATTCAGAACACAGTCTATCTGGTAGCTCAGACATGTTAAACAGGCATAAACTTGATCAGAAAGTACAAAAAACGTTTTAAAATAAAACCGTTACTGTCACTTTAAATTTTAAACTGAACACACTTTATTACTGCAATTGCGAAAAAACATGAAGGAATTGTTCAAAATTCACCAAATTTTCACCACAGCGTCTTAAAGCTTTGAAAATATTGCACACCAATTTTGGAAGCTTTAACCCTTAAAATAACGGAACCGGAGCCGTTTTAAGCTTTAAACCCCTTTACAGTCCCTGGTATCTGCTTTGCTGAGACCCAACCAAACCCAAAGGGGAATACGATACCAAATGACGCCTTCAGAAGTCTTTTATAAGTATCAGAGCTCCTCTCACATGCGACTGCATGCCATGCCTCTCAAAAACAAGTGCGCAACACCGGCGCGAAAATGAGACTCTGCCTATGCTTTGGGAAAGCCCCTAAAGAATAAGGTGTCTAAAACAGTGCCTGCCGATATTATTATATCAAAATACCCAGATAAAATGATTCCTCAAGGCTAAATATGTGTTAATAATCAATCGATTTAGCCCAGAAAAAGTCTACAGTTTAAATAAGCCCTTGTGAAGCCCTTATTTACAATCGTAATAAACATGGCTTACCGGATCCCATAGGGAAAATGACAGCTTCCAGCATTACATCGTCTTGTTAGAATGTGTCATACCTCAAGCAGTAAGAGACTGCACTCTGTTCCCCCAACTGAAGTTAATTGCTCTCAACAGTCCTGTGTGGAACAGCCATGGATTTTAGTTACGGTTGCTAAAATCATTTTCCTCATACAAACAGAATTCTTCATCTCTTTTCTGTTTCTGAGTAAATAGTACGTACCAGCACTATTTGAAAATAACAAACTCTTGATTGAATAATGAAAAACTACAGTTAAACACTAAAAAACTCTAAGCCATCTCCGTGGAGATGTTGCCTGTACAACGGCAAAGAGAATGACTGGGGTAGGCGGAGCCTAGGAGGGATCATGTGACCAGCTTTGCTGGGCTCTTTGCCATTTCCTGTTGGGGAAGAGAATATCCCACAAGTAAGGATGACGCCGTGGACCGGACACACCTATGTTGGAGAAATGTAAATGTTTTGTTACACGCCTACTTTATTTTACATAATCCACTGATTTTCACTGTAGAACATATATGTGATAAGTGGGTGTGATAAGCTTTCTGTCAGACATCATACTACCATCTCTAGTTGTCTCACCACCTGCTGTATATTAATTTGTTATTTACCTGTTGTTTTCCTTTCAAGGAAGAAATCTAATAGAAGTATTTACTTATATCTTCACGTCTGGAAGTTCACGTAACATACACACATCTCTGTTTCTCATACCGTGTTTGAAGACCCCAATAAGCAGGGACTTGTCAGCCTCACTGTCCCACCAGAGTGAAGGAACTTCCAGCTGATCCACCTGTGGGAACCAGATGTCTATCTTCCTGTAAAAAGAATATGTCAGATTAGAAACACAATCCTAACTCTTCTCCAGAGCCTCTTAGTCAGCCAGATACAATACACTTGGAAACAAAATGTTTTTTTCTTACACTCACTGACAAAAAAAAAAAGTTAAAGGGACACTCAAATCAAAATTAAACTTTCATTATTCAGATAGAGCAGGCAATTTTAAACAACTATTCAAATTTACTTCCATTAACAAAATGTCTACAGTCTTTTTATATTTAAACTTTGAGTCACCAGCTCCTACTGAGAATGTGCAAGAATTCACAGAATAAACGTTTATGCATTTGTGATTGGCTGATGGTGTCACATGGTACGTGTATGCATTTGTGGTTGGCTGATGGCTGTCAAGTAGTAAAGGGGGAGTGGAAATAGACATAACTTTTAAAATGGTCAGAAACAAAATCTACTACTCATTTGAACTTCAGACTAAGTGCTATTGCATTGTCTTGTTATCTTGCATGTGTTGATTATGCAAATCTACTGTGTTTACTAATCCTTAATTTTGGTTCTTAATGATGATAAATGCTCACCAGCAGACTTGTCTTTCTAAGGGACAAATCTATTACTTGAGAAGAGTTATGGGCAAACATGATTTCACTTCAATTATAAACACTTTATTCATAAAAAATTAACATGTATACTTACTACAATTTCATAAACACAATGGATCACAATGGATATATGAAACAAACATTTTCTTTTGTGAATTAGACAGTACTTTTTTTTTAAAAAAAAAAGTTTGCAAATAACTTAATATCAAATTTGCTTAGTTTCCATGGTATTCTTTATTGAAGAGATACCGAGGTAGGCTTCTGGCGCACTATACGGCAGGAAATAGTGCCGCCATCTAGTGCTCTTGCAAATGGATAACAAAACAAAAGAGACAAAGAACAAACATTTGATAATGCAAGTACATTGGCAAGTTGATAAAAATTGCACACTCTTAATCATGAAAGAAAAATTTGGATTTCATGTCCTTTTAAGTTTAAAGCACAGGGGGCGGAGCCGGAATGAACATGGCGACGGACACTTAAGCTGTATGCTCCGTTTGTAGTTCAAGCAGAAAGTGGGTACCCAACATACAAGAGCACATAGATTGGCACTCAGTTGGGACAAGATCATCCCCACAGCGGAATCCAACATAACATGTGAGCGCATACTCAATAATACAGTCGCCAATAGAGGAGACTGTACACGGAGCTCTGGGGAGGCCTGGAGTAATTATAATGGCAAACGCTCAGTAAAAGAGCCGTGCAAGGAGACAAAAGGTCAGAATGACTAACCGGAGGACAAACACAACATACCCCGGTAAGCAGCTAATAATTAAACACAAGAATTAAATAAACAAGGGGGGGGGAGAAAAGAGAGAGTCATAAGAAACTAAGAAAACTGAACAGCCACGTGGGCGGCCATACGCATATAGAAAGAGCAATAGAAAGGAGAGGCTACTAAACAGAGCTATATATTTTTATTAAAAATTGAAAGAGTCTGACTCTGCAGATAACAACGAAAAGGGGGCAGATAATGGAAGAAACGAAATCACTAAATAATCCGGCCACAGAAAAGATCCGGAAAATATGAAGTGAACAACAATATGTTTTTAAAATCACCACATACATTAGCCATCACAGAATTGCTCACATAATAAAAGGGAAGCTTTAATAAACCTCACCACAAGAAGGGACTGTTTCATACTTTAGAGACTTCCTGAACCCATCTATGGCAGACTACTTAATCAGAGAAATAGTCCTAGAATATACAACATAGAAAGGGGGACAAAACAAAGCACACTAGTGCTAACGCCTTTCTTCAGATATCTTCAGAAACTAGTACAGAAAGAATATTAGAGGTACTGGCAATAAGTACAGAGGCAGATAAAGAGCCCTTTTATGATCCATAATAGAAAATAACATGTCGGCCAGGAGACAAAACAAACTAATACCGCCAGTTAAACCTGCTGCAGCTAATATTTTCTTTAAACCGTCTAAGGGGGAAAAGGTAAAAGACAAAGAGGACGCTCTACACGAAGAAGAGATGGATACTGACACAGAATCACAATCTCCAAAGGGGAACAACACGCCCGTTACAAAAGGTGACCTCAGAAATCTTGTGTGTAAACAAGACATAGCCATAAACTTCGATAAGATGTTGGAAAAGATGGATACGCTTCAAAACACTGTCACAAGCAATCTTGCAGAAATTAAGCAAGATATATTGGAATTAGGAACAAGGGTAGAATCCCTAGAAGAAAAAGAAGAGTCATTAGAGGAAGATATAACAACACTCACACAACAATTGACCGATCAACAACAAGAAATAACAGAAATGAATGAGAAAATGGAAGCCCTAAAGAACAGGAGTCGGAGATGTAATATACGCCTAAAAGGTATCCCGGAATCAATGTCAGACCGAGGAGAATATTTACTACATCTATTCCAAGCCATCACAGGTACATCCGAAGAAGGAAAGTTTCAAATGGAAAGAGCTCACAGAGCTTTGAGAGCAAAGCCAAAAGGATGGAGAACCCCCAAGAGACATAATAACTAAACTGCTCCGCTTCCAAGAGAAAGAAGAGATTATGACAGCAGCTAGGAAAAACCTGACTTTTAAATTTAAGGGGTCGATTATACAGTTTTATCAGGACTTATGTATCAAAACACTGCAGAAAAGATCTGCTCTACGCCCGTGACGCAACTGTTGCGGAAAAATCAGATAGCATACAGATGGGGATTTCCATTTGCGCTCCATATACATCATGAAGGCAAAACCACCACACTCAAAGAGAAACAGGATATTCCAGAAATATGCCAGTACCTTAGGCTGGAATGCCCAGATCTACCTGACAACCAACAAGACAACAGAAGAAGGCCACCACAGCAACAGAGAGGAATAACCTAAACAGAGAGGCGGTCAAAAGTACCCAAGAGAAAACAGAGACCCTGAAGAACAACCCAGATAAATCACGGACGGTTTCTCTTTTTTTTCTCTCTGCCTTTCTCTACTCAGGCGCTGGACTCATATCTTTATAAAGAACTCTGATCAAGTACAATAAAGTGTGACTGAGGAAGAGATATATAGCAGATGAGTATATCCATACTCCCCAAGGCAGAACATGCTGTGATCTGAGATGTCATCGCAGAAAATGCAGCATGTCTGCAGAAAGAATGGAACACATGGAAGATCTGTTAGCACTTACTTAGCAGCACTGCTCTACATTAGACAGTTCTCTTCAAACAGAGCTTTGCTCTGGCTGCACTGCATAGGTTTTTCTTAACACAGTGCATCCAGAATAAAGTGCTGTTTGAAGAGAACAGTGACTGGCTCTCTGGGATTTTGAACCCTGCACCTAGCCATTCCCAGTCTGCAAAGCTTTGACTTCTAAATGTATGATGTTCTTGTGAGCAATGCACCTTTTTATTTCTACCTTGTAATGTTAGAGCAAAAGTAAAGGAAAAAAATGTATTCAAGAAACATTTTTTTAAAAATAACAAAATTTAAATTGAATGTTATTTCAAAATGACCTGGCAGAAAATTTTTCACTAAAAAATTCTCATTGCAGAAAGTGAGGAAAAATTCTGCCACTGGGTCCATACTTTGGTACAGAAATGAGTCTACTTGAAGCTCCTTAAGTAAAACAAATCTGAAAAGATTGTTTAGTTTATATAGGTCATATGCAAATGAAGATAGGAAGTTAGTATCTACACACTACCCAAGCTAGATATACCTAACCCATTTATGGCTTAAGCACATAATCTATGTTTAATCCAAGTTCACTGTACCCACTTTTAATAATTTAAGTTTACAAATAACAATATACTTAACGAAACTACGAACCCAATTAGAAGGAAATTACTATGCAAGTATACAAAAGTAAAAAAAAATGTTTACATAATATACAGTTGTTTAATTTTGTTTAATGTTTGGTTGTTTATTTTTTTTGTAAGTACCGTTGAGCAGCGATATGGAAAGTTTCTCCATAACAGAGCCGAAATTAAGAGAGCAGAAGACATACAAAGACCAAAGGTAGAAATGTCGCACAATCACAGAGAGGTAGAGGGGAAGTTAATTATAGATGACACCTAATCTACAAATAATCTCACACAACGTGAGAGGCCTAAACACAGATAACAAATGAAAAACAGCACTTACCCAATATAATAACCTGAAGGCTAAAATCATATTCCTTCAGGAGACACATTTTACGCATCAACAAGTTCCTAAATATTGGAACAATCACTTTATGCAACACTTTCACTTTACGACTGATAAAAAAAAAAAAAAGGAGCATCTTTACTCATACACAACTCAATTCAGTTCACAAAGGAAGAGGTAATAAGGAATAAAGACGGCAGATACCTTATAGTGAGGGGGAGTATTCAAGGTACACAGATTACACTATGCAATGTTTATGCACCTAATGAACAACAACATGACTTCTTCCATGGCCTATCACACTTACTGACTCAGTGGTCCCAAACAAGAATTATACTGGCTGGAGGCTTTAATATTAATTTAAAGATAATTAAGGAAGGTGCTCCATTTAAACTCATGAATAAACAACTAAGACTTAACTATTTCTAGAACTATTAAAGAGACTCTGGAGAACCATAATGTCATAGACACTTGGACAACGTTATACGGCCAGACAATTGATCATACTTATTACTCACCTGCACACAAATTATATACCAAACTGGACTACATATGTATTAGCCAACTATTACTCCCCAACCTGATTTCCTCGACCATCCACGCTTCTGTATGGCCGGATCACTCCATTATTCAGATACAGTTAGAGGGCTTAATCAACACGAACAGACAGAGATCCTGGACGTATGACCCGACTTTATTAATACAACCAGACATACATTCCAGAACCTAACAGAATATTGGAAGATAAATATCGATCCCCACAGTTAGCCCGACGATAACATGGGCAGCCCACAAACCCTATATAAGGGGGGTGCTAATAAAGGAAAAGGCACTACATCTGAAAAAGATCAAGACCAATGTAGACACACTTAAACAGGAAATAGAAGCCCTAGAGAAGAAACACCAAGCCACACTTTCTCAAACGACTTTGGACACATTGACTCATAAAAGACAAATCCTTGCTAAGATTCTAAACGAAAACTCCCTTAGAACCATTCATAAATTAAAAGCACACTATTTCATATATGTGAATAAACCGGACAGATATCTAGCCCATAAGTTGAGAGAAAGGACAAAAACCTTAGCAATAACACAAATTCAAAAACCAGACGGAAACTTGACTTCACATCCGCAAGAAATTACAGACTGCTTTGCACAATACTATGAACTTTTATATGATAGGAAAAAGGTACAGCATTCCCCCCAGACAGAGACTCTTACACACCAACTTCTAAAGAAATCTGACCTGCCAAAATTAGGTAGCGCAGATGTGGAGGCCTTAGATGCGAAGATTACAGTGGGAGAGATTACATTGGCAATAAAAGATCTCAAAGTGGGTAAGGCTGCTGGACCCAATGGATTTCCGGGGTAATACTATAAGCTATTTAAAACGAATTTGACTGCACATTTACACAAATTCTGTAACAATATAATGCAGGGTACCCCGATTCCACCAGAACTACTCCAATCTAAGATAGTGATAATTCCTAAACCAGGGAAAAACCCAAAGCTATATCAAAATTATAGACCAATTTCACTGATTAACCAGGACTTAAAAATATTTAACAAAATTTTGACGACAGCAACAATAAGAGCAGCAGGACATTAATGTAGACCCATTAACATCTTAAATGGAGCCTGCCAAGGGTGCCCATTATCACCACTCTTATTTGCTCTACGTATAGAGCTGTTAGCATCTTGTAAAAGAAACTCTAAGGACATTTATGGGGTTAGATTAAACAGGGGAGAACACAAATTAACATTATTTGCAGATGACATCCTACTCACACTCACATAACCCATGCTATCCCTCCATAATTTGTATCAAATACTAGAAGACTTCTCAAAAGTATCAGGCTTCAAAATAAACCCAGACAAATGTGAAGCTCTCCCATTGTCGCTACCATCACACACCCAAAAACTGATAGAAGCCAATTTTGATTTCAATTGGGTTAGGCATTCCATCAAATATCTTGGAATCAACATCACAGACACACCAGAGGCTTTATACAAAGCAAACTACATACCAATTTTTAAGACTATAAGGAAAGATATAACGAAATGGAGAAGGGGAAACTTCTCTTGGTACAGTAGATTATCAGCAATAAAGATGAACATTCTGCCAAGGATGTTATATCTTTTTCGAGCTCTTCCAGTCAAAATTCCACAAAAGGAGCTGGGAGACCTACAATCTGTATTAATCAAATTCGTGCGAGGAAACAAAACAGCTAGAATAGCCGCCAAATATTAAAACAACACAAACTGATTGGGGGAGTGGGAGTACACAACCTACTAGATTACTACCAAGCAGCTAGGTTGGCACAAACCACATTATTAAGTAAAAATTGTCAAGGAATAACCTGGCCCAACATTGAAGCTGATATTGCAGGTCTAAGTAAGCCTGCAGATAAGATATCATCTGGGACCCCATGGCCACAACAAATAAACTATTATACAAACTAAAAGTTACAGAGGAATCTAAGCAACTGTGGAGATCTCTCACAAGATCGGTAAAGCTAATACCTACACATACTATGATAATACCACTGGGAGATCTGCTACCTGTAGACTTTAAAAGACGGATAAATGGGAAAATAAGGGATTATATAGAGTAGCAGACTTTTTAGAAGGAGGAAAAATTATGACATATACACAGTTAAGGGATAAACTACACCCAGATATATTACAATGGTTCTTGTATCTGCAGATTTCTAATGCTATAAGTAGATACAGACAGAACAACATGACATCCCCATATACCATTCTCGAACGACTCATTATAATACCTAGTAGGAAAAAAAAAAAATTATCTCACAATTATATCTAGCCATACAGGAGGCTAAGAATAACACAAAATTAACACTCCATGAAAATTGGGAACGAGATTTAGATGAGAAATTCGAGAGAGAAAAATGGCAACATATTTTCTCTAAAATTAGTAGAGGGTTGATAGGTGCAGATCGTATCAAGAACTCAATTAAAACCTCATACAGATGGTACCTCACACTACTAAAAAATTCACATTACACTTCCCAACGCAGTAGACTGTGCTACCGTGGTTGTACAGATGTGGGAACTTATATTCACATGTGGTGGGAGTGTCCAAAGATAAAACCAGTATGGGATAAGTTATCACACTTATTAAGGGTAATA
The DNA here is from genome assembly GCF_027579735.1 of Bombina bombina. Taxonomy (NCBI): domain Eukaryota; kingdom Metazoa; phylum Chordata; class Amphibia; order Anura; family Bombinatoridae; genus Bombina; species Bombina bombina. Next base: position 512,871,830 of record NC_069500.1, read on the forward strand.
CTAGATAACTATTTTAGGTTATCAGCCTCTCAGGCCTTACTACATGTACCTGAAGAATCCCTGAACTCAGCTACTAATATATTTATCAGTATACTATGTACAGCTACAAGAATATGTATAGCTAGATACTGGAAGACCAGTTCACCCACCTGGTCTGAAGTAATTAGCAAAATTGAGGATATCTACACTATGTTAGAATCTGCCTCATGGACACAGGGCACTTCAGAACACTTTCAAAAGATTTGGGTTCACTGGATAATGAACAAAAATAGATACACAGCGCTTAATAGATCAAATCTCATAGTAGAACAAACCGATCCATAAGGCTCTTTTAGATTATCAAAAAGTTGTCTTTCCAAAAAGAATATAAGATAATAACAAAGATACTTTAAAAATGACCCCACTGCTCGACGGGAAATGTTAAACGTTAATATTTTATTTAGTTAAAAAGTTTTAGTTTACTGTTAAAAAAAAAAAAAAGATAATGGAATATTACGCTATTATTTATTGTATCTTATTGTGATATTGATGATAATGAAGGCTTACAGGCATTTAGAACACCTCATACCCAACGCAAGATGGAACATGAAAACATCAAGAAATCATCTTGGGGTTAGATATTTAGAAAAGATTGCAGAAATGAAACATATTGTATGCAAATATACTGTAATGTCACTTTGTATATGATGCGATTTTCAACAATAAAAATTATTTCAACTAAGTTTAAAGCACCATACATTTTCTACTTTAGTATAATTTAGTAAATATGGCTCAACAGTAATACTGTTGAAAGATGTGTGTATTCAAAACCTATAAAGAAGGAAATTCACAAGACCTTTTCTGTGCATTTGTCACCAATCCAGGCTCAAGCAGCCACCTTTTAGAAAACAGTCTAAACACTAACTGCATCCAATTCACTTAGAAGCATGACAAACACTGTATAAAATGTTTTAGCTATACACCTGTATCTTCCTAACCTTTTATTCTCTCCCCCCCATTTTAACCCTTATGTGCTCTCACTATCAAGAAAAAAAGAATTGTTTACCTGATAAATTAATTTCTTTCATGGTGGTGAGAGTCCACAAAAGTTACTCCTCCATTACTAGGAGGAGGCAGATATACCCAACATTCCACAAGCTTTTATTCCCTCTCACCTTTCTAGTATCACAGTCTAATGTATAGCCAAGAAAAAGAGGAAGAATTAAAGAAAAAAGGACAAAAACAGGGTAAATGAGGTACATACTAAAACTTCCGCCAAATGGAAAAATATAAAAGGGCAGAATTCCTGGGATCTAATACCCAAGGTGTGGAGTGCACAAAATAATGGGTGGGACAAAAAATAAGACCGGTGCCTATTTACCAGCCACTAAGACTGTAGGACTTTCATGTGAAAAACTCTCAGAAAACAAAAAGTGAGTAAAGAAGACCAAGCTGCTGCTACATAACAGACGCATCATTATTAAAAAAAAAAAAAGGCCCCCAAAGTGGGACTAATCTACACTGTGTGCAGAATTATTAGGCAAATGAGTATTTTGACCACATCATCCTCTTTATGCATGTTGTCTTACTCCAAGCTGTATAGGCTCGAAAGCCTACTACCAATTAAGCATATTAGGTGATGTGCATCTCTGTAATGAGAAGGGGTGTGGTCTAATGACATAAACACCCTATATCAGGTGTGCATAATTATTAGGCAACTTCCTTTCCTTTGGCAAAATGGGTCAAAAGAAGGACTTGACAGGCTCAGAAAAGTTAAAAATAGTGAGATATCTTGCAGAGGGATGCAGCACTCTTAAAATTGCAAAGCTTCTGAAGCGTGATCATCGAACAATCAAGCGTTTCATTCAAAATAGTCAACAGGGTCGCAAGAAGCGTGTGGAAAAACCAAGGCGCAAAATAACTGCCCATGAACTGAGAAAAGTCAAGCGTGCAGCTGCCAAGATGCCACTTGCCACCAGTTTGGCCATATTTCAGAGCTGCAACATCACTGGAGTGCCCAAAAGCACAAGGTGTGCAATACTCAGAGACATGGCCAAGGTAAGAAAGGCTGAAAGACGACCACCACTGAACAAGACACACAAGCTGAAACGTCAAGACTGGGCCAAGAAATATCTCAAGACTGATTTTTCTAAGGTTTTATGGACTGATGAAATGAGAGTGAGTCTTGATGGGCCAGATGGATGGGCCCGTGGCTGGATTGGTAAAGGGCAGAGAGCTCCAGTCCGACTCAGACGCCAGCAAGGTGGAGGTGGAGTACTGGTTTGGGCTGGTATCATCAAAGATGAGCTTGTGGGGCCTTTTCGGGTTGAGGATGGAGTCAAGCTCAACTCCCAGTCCTACTGCCAGTTTCTGGAAGACACCTTCTTCAAGCAGTGGTACAGGAAGAAGTCTGCATCCTTCAAGAAAAACATGATTTTCATGCAGGACAATGCTCCATCACACTCGTCCAAGTACACCACAGCGTGGCTGGCAAGAAAGGGTATAAAAGAAGAAAATCTAATGACATGGCCTCCTTGTTCACCTGATCTGAACCCCATTGAGAACCTGTGGTCCATCATCAAATGTGAGATTTACAAGGAGGGAAAACAGTACACCTCTCTGAACAGTGTCTGGGAGGCTGTGGTTGCTGCTGCATGCAATGTTGATGGTGAACAGATCAAAACACTGACAGAATCCATGGATGGCAGGCTTTTGAGTGTCCTTGCAAAGAAAGGTGGCTATATTGGTCACTGATTTGTTTTTGTTTTGTTTTTGAATGTCAGAAATGTATATTTGTGAATGTTGAGATGTTATATTGGTTTCACTGGTAAAAATAAATAATTGAAATGGGTATATATTTGTTTTTTGTTAAGTTGCCTAATAATTATGCACAGTAATAGTCACCTGCACACACAGATATCCCCCTAAAATAGCTATAACTAAAAACAAACTAAAAACTACTTCCAAAACTATTCAGCTTTGATATTAATGAGTTTTTTTGGGTTCATTGAAAACATGGTTGTTGTTCAATAATAAAATTAATCCTCAAAAATACAACTTGCCTAATAATTCTGCACTCCCTGTAATAGAAAAAAAAAATGTAAAATTTCTGGAAGAAACATTTCCTGCTTCCAATAAAGCTATAAATAAAGAGAACTTTAACCAGGAAGATAAAGTACCAACTGTACTCATCTGACTTATACATGGACAAATGATCTTTTAAATCTTATGTAGGAGAAGAACAAATTAAATGCCCTTTCAAAATTGAACTACGTGGACTAACACTCAATATGACATAAATTTTATTTATTATTTTTATACATTGGATATAATATACTACAATGTCCTGATTGGAAAAAAAATACAGAAAACATACCTTATCCTAATAGAAAATATTAACATAAGGATTCTCACAAGGAAGATAAATAAATAAGACACTCTGCTGGTGAAAGTATTGCAAAAGAAAGAATCACTTTCAAAATAAGCAGAATATTTAAACAATTAATGGGTTCAAAAGAGGAGTTTAAAGAACACTTAAAACCAATAAGTTTTCTCATATAGAGAACATCTCTCAACTATTATAACTTACTAAGACTAGATCTAGAACAGAAATCTGATTGTCATAAGAAACAAATAAAAAATCTAAAATTTCTAAGAAATACAGGTAGCCCTCAGTTTTCGCCGGGGTTAGGTTACAGAAGGAATGGTTGTAAATCGAAACCGTTGTAAATTGAAACCCAGTTCATAATGTAAGTCAATGGGAAGTGAGGGAGATAGGTTCCAGGCTCCTCTCAAAATTTTCATAAGTAACACCTAATACATTATTTTTAAAGCTTTGAAATGAAGACTTTAAATGATAAACCGCATTATAAACATAATAAAATAATCACACAACACAGAATATATAATTAAACTAAGTTAAATGAACAAAAACATTTGCTAAACAGCATTATAAACCTAATAAAATAATCACACAACACAGACTTTACTTTCAATTTTTCTGCAAACAGTTCTTTCTATGCATTCCAATCTGGACTGATTTATAGACAGGAAGATCTTGTTCCTTTGCAAGATGCTTGATAGTTCAGGTCTGGTTAAACTGATTAATTTCAGCAACACAAGCGGACAGATCCACCTACTGGCTATTTTAATCAATGCACTGCTTCTCAATGCTTTTCAATAGAAGTCACATGACTGAAAAAAAAGGTTGTTGTTCTGAAACGGTGCAAATTGAACCATTGTAAACCGAGGGCCACCTGTACTGGTAAAACCATGTTAATCACACAAGTAAAGAGTAAAAATATCAAAACTGCTGATAAAAAGTACTAATTGCAGTCTGACTTCCCTAAAGAAAAGGCTTAAAGTAACATTAAGCCCCCCCCAAAAAAAAATCACGATTCAGATAGAGAAAACAAGTTTTAAAAAGTTTCCAATTTACTTCTATTATCAAATTTATTTCATTCTCATGTTATTCTTTGTTGAAGAGATACCTAGATAGGTAGCGTGCACATGACAGGAAATAGTGCTGCCATCTAGTGGTCCAGCTAATGCATAACATTGTTGCAAAACTGCTGCTATATAGTGCTGCAGACACGTGCACACTCTGGAGCTTACATTTCTGCTTTTCAAATAAGGATAATAAAAAAACAAAGACAACAGAAGTAAATTAGAAAGTTGTTTAAAATTTGATGTTCTATCTAAATCATGAAAGAAAGAAAAATGGGTTTTATGCCCCTTTAACTATCTTGTTCAAAAATAACTGACTGACTGGTACAACAGGTGAAGAAATAAAAAGAAAGCTAGATGAAAATACCAAATAGCTGTAGAAACATTCAGAAACTGAAACTAAATATCCCTGGAATAAAGAGGATTAAACAAAAGACCATACAGGTCAAAAAGTGAGTCATGGATACACAAACTGGTATAGAACCCTTTGAAGGAAAAAAAAACATTACAGATGAAGCAATACTGAAGTGAAGTAATCCGCCTCACAAAATTTGTTTCTAGGATGTAAAATGCAGAAGAGTACAAAAACTCAGTTATGGTCAAATTCAAGTGACTTCTATTATTGGAAAGGAAACTACACAACAGTGATCTACACTGACTTCAAAAATAGAGGCAAGTTTTTCATTTGAAAGAAAAAAAAAAGTCTGAGAAGAAAGAAGATTGCACAAAGTAAGTAGATAATAAATGGTAAACTCACCTCCTGAGGAAACCAACTCCTTGCGAATTCTTCAAATTCGAAATTGCACCCCAACTCAAGAGACTGGTGTCAGTAGAAAATATTGTCCAAAAGGACAAATTTAAAAAAAAAAAACTCCTGAAAGCTGGAGTGGAAAATAAACCACTAAAACAAAGATTGTTTTACAGAGGAGTCCAAAAGGATTAGTAAGAAAACAGATTGCAATCCCTGCACTGAGAAAAAAGCAAGCCAATTTGATAAAACTGATAAAGAACATGCAAAGGGACATCAGATGGTGAAAAAAAAATTCACCCAAAACTTACTACACAGAAAACATAATGGAATAAAGAACAAGTTGTTTGATCTTGGATCTGCATTGATCCGTAAGAGAAAGTTAAATGATATAGTGTACCAAGACTCTTAGAAATAAATATCATAGCTAAAGAGAATTTTCTGAAAATGTATTCTCCTACCATGCCTGTGAAGAACAACCGAAAACTTAACATTACAGCTAAAGGATACACATGGAATTAAAGAAATAGCCTGAGGTCTTTTAAAGGAACATTATACACTCATTTTTTCTTTGCAAAAATGTTTTGTAGATGATCTATTTATATAGCCCACAAGGTTTTTTTTTAAAAAAAAGTATAGTTTTGCTTATTTTTAAATAACATTGCTCTGATTTTCAGACTCCTAACCAAGCCCCAAAGTTTTATTAGAATACCGTCAGCTACCTACTCCAGCTTGCTCCTGTTTGTGTAAAGGATCTTTTCATGTGCAAAAGAAGGGGGGGAGTGTCTTATTTCCCACTTGCAGTGGGCTTTCCAACTACCTTTTCAACAGAGCTAAAAAAAGCTTCTAAGTAAGTTTTTAAACAGTTTTGTACTGGATTTTTATAGCAGTATCTGCGCATCTCATTCTTTATAGTAGTGTCTATTACATGCAGTTATATGAAAAGGAGTGTATACTGTCCCTTTAAATACACAAAGGAGTTGCCCGAACTTATGCAAAAAAAAAGTCTGGGAACCATAGAAGTTCCAAAAGGAAGAACCACAATCAGAAAGAATTTGTCTAAAATAACCAATATCGGAGCTAGTGATAGTCCTTGAAATAGGAATATAAAGGAAAGCATACTTCAAATCTATTGTGAACAAAAATGAACCCTGATTAACAAGGGTAACATGGACCCAAAACCGTGGATCCTCCACCCGCATCTCCTTCAGTATTTAGCATATCGAAGACAATCTGGCTATTTCCAAGACTATTTTTTTTAAATACTGGGCTTTAAATCATTCAACTTTATAATCACTTTAACCCCTTAACGACTGAGGACGTGCAGGGTACGTCCTCAGAAAAAAGGCAGTTAATGCCTGAGAACGTACCCTGCACGTCCTCAGTGTGGAAAGCAGCTGGAAGCGATCCTGCTCGCTTCCAGCTGCTTTCCGGTTATTGCAGGGATGCCTCGATATGGAGGCATCCTGCAATAACCCTGCATGGCCATCCGATGCAGAGAGAGCCACTCTGTGGCCCTCTCTGCACCGGACATCGGTGGCCGGTAACGTTGGTGGGTGGGAGCTGACTTGGGAGGCGGGTGGGCGGCCATCGATGGGCCGTATAAGGTGGAGGGGGGCGGGATCAGGGCCGGAGCTGACGGGGGCGCGCACGGGCGCGCGCGCGTGCACAGAGGGTGGCGGGCGGGCGCGTGCACGGGGCGGGAGCGGGTGGGAACCGCTATACTACAGAAAATTAGATTGTAACTGTGGGGGAAAAGGGACAAATTAAAAAACAAATAAACTTCAGTAAAAGGGATCTTGGAGGGGTGGGGGGTTGTTCTTGGGTGTGGGGGGAGCTACACTACAGAAAAAGGGATTTTTCTTAAAAAAAAAAAGCACATTTTTGTTCTAAACTGGGTACTGGCAGACAGCTGCCAGTACCCAAGATGGCGCCCATTAAGGCAGAGGGGGAGGGTTAGAGAGCTGTTTGGTGGGGGATCTGTGAGGTTGGGGGCTAAGGGGGGATCCTACACAGCAGCATATGTAAATATGCTAAAAAAAACCCTCAAAAAAGCCCAAATATACCTTTTATTTTAGTACTGGCAGAGTTTCTGCCAGTACTTAAGATGGCGGGGACAATTGTGGGGTGGGGGAGGGAAGAGAGCTATTTGGGAGGCATCAGGGGGTCTGATGTTTCAGGTGGGAGGCTGAGCTCTACACTAAAGCTAAAATTAACCCTGCAAGTTCCCTACAAGCTACATAATTAACCCCTTCACTGCTAGACATAATACACGCGTGATGCGCAGCAGCATTTAGCGGCCTTCTAATTACCAAAAAGCATCGCCAAAGCCATATATGTCTGCTATTTCTGAACAAAGGGGATCCCAGAGAAACATTTACAACCATTTGTGCCATAATTGCATAAGCTGTTTGTAAATGATTTCAGTGAGAAACCTAAAATTGTGAAAAAGTTAACGTTTTTTTTTTATTTGATTGCATTTGGCGGTGAAATGGTGGCATGAAATATACCAAAATGGGCCTAGATCAATAGTTGGGGTTGTCTACTACACTACACTAAAGCTAAAGTTACCCCAAAATGCTCCCTACATGCTCCCTAATTAACCCCTTCATTGCTGGGCATAATACACGTGTGGTGCGCAGTGGCATTTAGCGGCCTTCTAATTACCAAAAAGCAATGCTAAAGCCATATATGTCTGCTATTTCTGAACAAAGGGGATCCCAGAGAAGAATTTACAACCATTTATGCCATAATTGCACAAGCGGTTTGCAAATAATTTCAGTGAGAAACCAAAAGTTTGTAAAAAATTTGTAAAAAAGTGAACGATTTTTTGTATTTGATCGCATTTGGCGGTAAAATGGTGGCATGAAATATACCAAAATGGGCCTAGATCAATACTTTGGGTTGTCTACTAAAAAAAAATATATACATGTCAATGGATATTCAGAGATTCCTGAAAGATATTAGTGTTCTAATGTAACTAGCACTAATTTTGAAAAAAAATGGTTTGGAAATAGCAAAGTGCTACTTGTATTTATGGCCCTATAAGTTACAAAAAAAGCAAAGATCATGTAAACATTTGGTATTTCTAAACTCAGGATAAAATTTTGAAACTATTTAGCATGGGTGTTTTTTGGTGGTTGTAGATATGTAACAGATTTTGGGGGTCAAAGTTAGAAAAAATGTGTTTTTTTCGATTTTTTCCTCATATTTTATATTTTTTTTTATAGTAAATGATAAGATATGATGAAAATAATGGTATCTTTAGAAAGTCCATTTAATGGCGAGAAAAACGGTATATAATATGTGTGGGTACAGTAAATGAGTAAGAGGAAAATTACAGCTAAACACAAACACCGCAGAAATGTAAAAATAGCCTTGGTCCCAAACGGACAGAAAATGGAAAAGTGCTGTGGTCATTAAGGGGTTAAGAACGAACCCCAGTCTTATTTCCCTGGTGAAATTCTATAAAGTCACTTTTTACCCTGAAAACAGTGTGTCTCACAAAGGGGGCATTTACTGCATTTTGGTATGGGAAGAAGATGCATACATTTAAAAGTGTACAATTATATTGCAATTTAAAATCATAAAAAACGAGTAATTTAAGTATTCACACAATAATACACAGGAAAAATTGTTTTAAAAAAGGACAGGATACCCAAATGTTGAAAAAACATAAAAGTGATGCAGCATAGCTGTAAAAAGCGGACTAGAAAATATTACCTGAACATCTCTATGTAAAAAAGGAAGATATTTTACCTCAAATTTCTTAAGTTTTCACAACCAAAGAGAAATTAAATTTCATGATTCAGATAGGGCATGTAATTTTAAACAACTTTCCAATTCACTTTTATCATCAAATTTGTTTTATTCTCTTGGTATTCTTGGATAAAAGAATGCTAATTTTAAGCCCTTGAAAGCTGCCTCTTATCTCAATGCATTTGACAGTTTCACAGCTAGAGGGCATTAGTTCATGTATGCCATATATATATATATATATATATATAACATTGTGCTCATAGCCGTGGAGTTACTTATGAGAGGGCACTGATTGGCTAAAATGCAAGTCTGTCAAAAGAACTGAATGAAGAAGGCAGTCTGCAGAGGCTTAGATACAAGGTAATCACAGGTAAAAAGTATATAAATATAACTCTGTTGGTTATGCAAAGCTAGGGAATGGGTAATAAAAGGGATAATATATATTTTTAAACAATACAAATTCTGCAGTACTGTCCCTTTAAGCAGCTGGTCAGGATGCTTGTCCCAGGACTTGCTAGGGAGTGTGCATCTGTATTGTACAGGGCACAGCCATGTTATTTTCTTATTCAATTTCAAGGACCAGTAAATAATGTAGATTTGCATAACCAATAAAAACAAATTATGCTTACCAGATAAATTAATTTCCTTCTGGATAAGGAGAGTCCACGGCTTCATTCCTTACTTTTGGGAAATACTGAACCTGGCCACCAGGAGGAGGCAGACACCCCAGCCAAAGGCCCAAATACCTCTCCCACTTCCCCTATCCCCCCAGTCATTCTGCCGAGGGAATAAGGAACAGTAGGAGAAATATCAGGGTATAAAAGGTGCCAGAAGAAAAATAAAATTTAGGGGGCCGCCCATCAGAGAACACGGGCTGGGGCCATGGACTCTCCATTTGCTTACCAGATAATTTCATTTCCTTTTGTATAATTTAAGTTTTCCTTTTTAATATAAAACGAGTCCACGGCTTCATTCCTTACTGTTGGGAAACTTATATCCAAGCTCTAGAGGACACTGAATGACAACGGGAGGGACAAAAAAAAGATGCGGACCCTAATCTGAGGGCACCACAGCCTGCAAAACTGTTCTCCCAAAGGCTGCTTCGGCTGAAGCAAAAACATCAAACTTGTAAAATTTAGAAAAAGTATGTAAGGAGGACCAGGTAGCCGCCTTACAAAGCTGATCCATAGAGGCCTCGTTCTTAAAGACCCAAGAGGAAACCACTGCTCTAGTAGAATGAGCCGTAATTTTCTGAGGAAGTTAATGTCCCGCTGGCTCATAAGCTAAGCGGATAACACTCCTTAACCAAAAAGATAAGGAATTCGAAGAGACCTTCTGACCCTTAGGCTTCCCAGAATAGGTAACAAGCAAGGAAGAAGTTTGTCTAAAATACTTAGTAGCCTGAAGATAAAACTTCAAGGCAGGAACCACGTCCAAATTATGAAGCAAACGTTCCTTCTTAGAAGGAGGATTAGGACACAAGTAAGGAATCATAATCTCTTGATTGATGTTGCGGCCCGACACGACCTTAGGGAGAAACCCTAACTATCGCCTAGATTTAGAGTTCTGCGGCCAAAGGGGTGCGTTAGCTACGCGTGCTTTTTTTCACACGCACCTTTTAAATACCGCTGGTATTTAGAGTTCACAGAATGGCTGGGTTTTCAGTGTGTTCGGCTCCAAAAAGGGAGCGTAGAGCATAATTTAACGCCACTGCAACTCTAGATACCAGCGGTGCTTACGGAAGCGGCCAGCTTAAAAAACGTGCTCGTGCACGATTCCCCCATAGAAAACAATGGGGCCATTTGAGCTGAAAAAAACCTAACACCTGCAAAAAAGCCGCGTTCAGCTCCTAACGCAGCCCCATTGTTTTCTATGGGGAAACACTTCCTACGTCTGCACCTAACACTCTAACATGTACCCCGAGTCTAAACACCCCTAACCTTACACTTATTAACCCCTAATCTGCCGACCCCGCTATCGCTGACACCTGCATAATTTTTTTAACCCCTAATCTGCCGCTCCGTAAACCGCCGCTACTTACATTATCCCTATGTACCCCTAATCTGCTTCCCCTAACACCGCCGACCCCTATATTATATTAATTAACCCCTAATCTGCCCCCCACAACGTCGCCTCCACCTGCCTACACTTATTAACCCCTAATCTGTCGACCGGACCGCGCCGCTATTATAATAAAGTTATTAACCCCTAATCCGCCTCACTCCCGCCTCAATAACCCTATAATAAATAGTATTAACCCCTAATCTGCCCTCCCTAACATCGCCGACACCTAACTTCAAACATTAACCCCTAATCTGCCGACTGGAGCTCACCGCTATTCTAATAAATGTATTAACCCCTAAAGCTAATTCTAACCCTAACACCCCCCTAAGTTAAATATAATTTTTATCTAACAAAATAAATTAACTCTTATTAAATAACTTATTCCTATTTAAAGCTAAATACTTACCTGTAAAATAAACCCTAATATAGCTACAATATAAATTATAATTATATTGTAGCTATTTTAGGATTAATATTTATTTTCCAGGCAACTTTGTAATTATATTAACCAGGTACAATAGCTATTAAATAGTTAAAAACTATTTAATAGTTACCTAGTTAAAATAATTACAAAATTACCTGTAAAATAAATCCTAACCTAAGTTACAATTAAACCTAACACTACACTATCAATAAATTAATTAAATAAACTACCTACAATTATCTACAATTAAACCTAACACTACACTATCAATAAATTATTTAAATACAATACCTACAAATAACTACAATGAAATAAACTAACTAAAGTACAAAAATAAAAAAGAACTAAGTTACAAAAAATAAAAAAATATTTACAAACATTAGAAAAATATTACAACAATTTTAAACTAATTACACCTACTCTAAGCCCCCTAATAAAATAACAAAGCCCCCCAAAATAAAAAATGCCCTACCCTATTCTAAATTAAAAAAGTTCAAAGCTCTTTTACCTTACCAGCCCTGAACAGGGCCCTTTGCGGGGCATGCCCCAAAGAATTCAGCTCTTTTGCCTGTAAAAAAAAACACATACAATACCCCCCCCCCAACATTACAACCCACCACCCACATACCCCTAATCTAACCCAAACCCCCCTTAAATAAACCTAACACTAAGCCCCTGAAGATCTCCCTACCTTGTCTTCACCTCACCGGGTCCCGATCTGTCCAGAAGAGCCTCCGATGTCTTGATCCAAGCCCAAGCGGGGGGCTGAAGAGTGACGTCCATCCTGAAGTCTGGATCCAAGCGGCGGCTGAAGAAATCCATAATCGGCTGAAGTCGGAAGTCCATCATCGGGATGAAGTCTTCTATCAAGCCGCATCTTCAATCTTCTTTCTTCTGGAGCGGAGCGGAGCCATCTTTCCAACCGACACGGATCCAACCTCTTCAACCGACGCCTACTCGCCGAATGACGGTACCTTTAAATGACGTCATCCAAGATGGCGTCCCTCGAATTCCGATTGGCTGATAGGATTCTATCAGCCAATCGGAATTAAGGTAGGAATATTCTGATTGGCTGATGGAATCAGCCAATCAGAATCAAGTTCAATCCGATTGGCTGATCCAATCAGCCAATCAGATTGAGCTCGTATTCTATTGGCTGATCGGAACAGCCAATAGAATGCGAGCTTAATCTGATTGGCTGATTGGATCAGCCAATCGGATTGACCTGAATTCCTACCTTATTTAATAAGAGTTAATTTATTTCGTTAGAATAAAATTATATTTAACTTAGGGGGGTGTTAGGGTTAAAATTAGCTTAGTTGGCGGCATTGTACGGAGCGGAAGATTAGGGGTTAAAACATTTTTATAGAGTGGCGGCGATGTGGGGGGGCCTGGGTTTAGGGGTACATAGGTAGTTTATGGGTGTTAGTGTACTTTAGAGCACAGTAGTTAAGAGCTTTATAAACCGGCGTTAGCCCAGAAAGCTCTTAACTACTGACTTTTTTCTGCGGCTGGAGTTTTGTCGTTAGAATTCTAACGCTCACTTCAGCCACGACTCTAAATACCGGCGTTAGAAAGATCCCATTGAAAAGATAGGATACGCAATTGACGTAAGGGGATCTGCGGTATGGAAAAGTCGCGGCTGCAAAGTGAGCGTTAGACCCTTTCCTGACTGACTCCAAATACCGGCGGTAGCCTAAAACCAGCGTTAGGAGCCTCTAACGCTGGTTTTGACGGCTACCGCCCAACTCTAAATCTAGGCCTATGTACGTAGGACAGCCTTATCAGAGTGGAACACCAGATAAGGGGGTTCACATTGCAAAGCAACAATCTCAGAAACTCTGCACACAGAAGCAATAGCCAGCAGAAAAAGAACCTTCCAGGACAACAACTAATGTCAATTTCATACATAGGCTCAAACGGAGCCCGTTGCAAAACCTTAAGAACCAGATTCAGACTCCAAGGAGGAGCCTTCGATCTGAATACAGGTCTGATCCTAATCAGAGAATTAACAAAAGACTGTACATCTGAAAGCTCCGAGAGTCTCTTGTGCAGTAAAACAGACAGGGCCAAAATCTCTCCCCTCAGGAAACTGTCCGAAAGACCCTTCTCCAGTCCATCCTGGAGAAAAAATTGAATCCTGGCAACCTTAACTTTGTGCCAGGGAAATCCACGCTCTTTACACCAGAATAAATAGGTTCTCCACACCTTATGATAGATGCATCGAGTAACTGGCTTATGAGCTTGTATGAGAGTATCAATAACTCTCTCAAAAAACGCTCTCTTGGCTAGGACTAAGTGTTCAAACTCCACGCAGTCAGCCTCAGAGAATCTAGATTTTGATGAACAAAAGGACCTTGTTCCAGCAGATCCCTGCGACAAGGTAACCCTCCATGGAGGAGGAGATGACATCCTCACTAGATCCGCGATCCCCATCCTTCGTGGCCACGATGGAACAATCAGTATTACCGACGCCTGCTCGATGCGGGCCACTACACGAGGAAGGAGTGGTAACGGCGGTAAAGGCAGATTAGACTGAACCTCCAAGGCACTGCTAATGCATCTATTAGCTCTGCCTGACGATCCCTGGACCTCGACCCATATCTGGGTAGCTTGGTATTGAGACCAAACACCATGAGAACTATCGCCAACATCCCTCACTTGTTGCATATCTCCGCAAACACTTCCCCCGGATGAAAGGATTGTCTGCTGAGAAAATCCGCTTCCCAGTTGTCCACACCCGGAATATGGATCGCTGATATTCCGGGATTGAGCCAGCTTCCAAGTGCTCTTGGTTTGCTCTGGTTTAGAGGACAGCTGACGTTGGGACTTCTCAGAACGAAAGGAAAGAAAATTAGATCTTTGTCCCTTAGAGACTTGTTCTTTTTATCCTGCGGTAGAAGTCATGTCTACAGACCAGGACTTCAGCCAGAGTGCCCGACGGGTCACAGATAAAAGAATTAGCAATTCTCAAGGCTTTAATTCTTTCTTGGATAAAGTCAAATGGACCCTCCACCTTGACCAAATCCGCTAAGGAGTCGCACCAGTAGGCCGCAGCTCCAGCAACGGAGGCAACAGCCGCTGCCAGTTGAAACAACTATCCCGTATGCTGAAACATTTTTCTGAGAAAAGCATCTGTCTTCCTATCCATCAGCTCTCTGAATGACGAGCTATCCTCAAGTGGGATAGTAGTACGCTTGGCTAGCATGGAGATAGCGCCATCCACCTTAGAGACGGAACCCCACAACTCCAGTTGAGAGTCCGGGACTGGGAATAATTTTTAAAGGCAGACGAAGGGGAAAAGGAAGATCCAATTCTATCCCACTCGTTCTTAATAAAGTTTGCCATTTTTACAGGTACAGGAAAAGTTAGCGGAGCTACCCTGTCCTCGTACACTCTGTCTAATTTAGGTATCAAAAGGTACATGAGGCAACTTGGCCTCTGGAACCTCTAATGTAGACAGAAGAGCTGTTAAAACTTTCGGTTGCGCTAGTAAGGGCGAGGTAAAGCACTACGGGCCTCAGACACCACCATCTTTAACTAATGGTAAAAGGCTCCCTCCAGATGGAGGATCAGGCGTGCTACGGGAAGCTGCATGTGATGAGGGAGATGACTGATGGGTATGCACCTCACGGGACGGCGAGTCCTTAGAGGTGGACGGCTCAGTGGTACTAAAGGGGATAACCTTCTTAGACATAATAACCTTGTTGATGCATATGGAACATAGTTGAGAGGGCGGGCATACCAAGGCCTCCTCATAATATAGACAGGTATTACTATTAGTAATAGAGGGAGTACCCTCAAGAATGTCAGAATCCTCCATAGCTTGTGCTAATGACAGTAGGACACAGAATAAAACAATCTTTATTTCTCACAAAAACGGCACCTTTATACTCCCAAAGGCTGTGGCACTCACCACCTCCTAGACCCAGGCAAACAGAGAAACAAACGTCTACTCTGACAGCTAGCTCAGTCAGGAAAGAGAAAACAAAAGTGTGACCACTCCTGGTCACGTGGTGCACAAGACAGGACCGCCCCTGCTATGAGAAAAAGCGTGCCAAGCTACAAGCTGCACAGCGTTCAAAGTGAAAGTAAAAACCTGTGTGTTCCATTAACGCATAACAAACAAACAAATAAAGAAAAAAGTATATGAGCCCAATAAATCTCACATATAAAGCAGCATAAAATCACATTTGATTATTCCCCACTGTTCAATAACCTCCCTCAGGAGATATTAACCCAAGATTCTATTAAGATAAAAGGAGTCACACTGTGACCCTGTCTTCAGAAATTTCAACATAAGTAAACATTGAAACAATCTTATCAGAATCCATGCTGTGGAACAGAAACACAGTCTCTAAAGTGTGACAGTCTTGTAGCATCACTCCTGACATGGACTTGACAAGTTTCACTGCCTGCTTTTCCTTCACTCAACACCGATTGCTTAAGGAGCCGTTAGCAGGCAGTCTGGATGGGTTCGCAGGATGACTCTCCCTGCATCTCGAGACTCTAACTTTCGTCAATGCTCTCACTGAGAGGCCGACAAGACTACTTAAAACTCCAGTCCCATATGGAAGGGCAGATACCCCTCCTGAGGAACAACTCTGAATCTTCTGAAACTTCTCTGCCATCCTCCTGTGACAAAAGACAAAGAATGACAGGGGGATAGGGCAAGTGGGAGAGGTATTTGGGCCTTTGGCTGGGGTGTCTTTGCCTCCTCCTGGTGGCCAGGTTCAGTATTTCCCAATAGTAAGGAATGAAGCCGTGCACTCTCCTTATATTAAGAAGGAAAGCATGATAAAAAGACAATGCAATAGCACTTAGTTTGGACTTCAAAGGAGTAGCAGATTTTTTTTCTGACAAATTTCAAAATTATGTATTTCCACTCCTCCTGTATAGTATGAAATCCATCAGCCAATCACAAATGTATATACGTATATTCTGTGAATTCTTGTACATGCTGAGTAGGAGATGGTGACTCAAAAAATTTAAATATAAAAAAAAGACTGTGCACATTTTGTTAATGGAAGTAAATTGGAAAGTCGTTTAAAAAATTGCCTGCTCTGGGGGCGGAGCCAGCCGGGAATGAACATGGCCGCATTCTTTTAGAGCTCCGGTACAGCCTAAGCCAGGGACATTTTAACGGGGGTGTTATTCCCTAAATCCAACTTCGTAAAGTATGGCTTAACGCCACAGAACAAAGGGGACATGAAATGACAGCGTAATTATCTCACTGCACCACTCCAGACGCGTACAACCCGGGACAGATCCCCGGCCTAATTTCTACACAACCTGTGGCGCAGCTGAGAAACGGCACCCGACGGAGTAAAAGACCACTCTAGGATTTTGAGACCCTCACCAACCTAGAGAGAGCTGCGTGAGTACCCCACAGGGGAGAGACTTTGTTGCACATCAAAACCCCTTGTGCTAACTCTTTAAAATCGATTAACTGCCCATAACCTCAAAGCTAGTTTCCCGGGGACCCACGTGGCTACCCCCGGGCGATATAACATAACCCCACAGACTTTGCTCTAAAGCTCGCCACACTTACTGTGAACGACCCCCCCTACGAGGGATCGAGGAAAGCACTGCCATTATCACCAGTTTATTTTAGTGTTGGCCGGGAGCGCACAACAGACCCTTAAAGTTTTGAACATAAAAGCTTGAATCGCAGCCATGGCGGCTAGAAGCAAAACAAAAGGTGACAAAGCTACAAAACCCCTCACAGCACAGGGCAACAAATTCAATGCTTTCTTTAAAACCTTGGAAGGCTCCCTTCCCTGCATAGACGACCCATCTATAGCCGACATACAGGACAGGCCGGAGGAGACTCCGTTGGGGCCAGAAAACCAGTCAACCTTAGTTACAAAGGCAGACCTCAGCTCGTTACCTACAAAAGACGACCTTTCTAACTTTATCAACCAAGTTAACAACACTATCAAAGAAGGGTTAGCCAGTGTAAAACGGGAGGTTAATGCCCTAGGTCACAGAGTCATGCAGCTGGAAGAACAATACGAAGAAACTTCCAAAACATCTGATAACATGGCGATGGCACTTGAACAGCAGAGCTCCACTATCTTACAACTGCAGGCCCAAGTTGAAGACCTAGACAACAGGGGTAGGCGACAGAACTTACGGATTAGAGGAGTCCCTGAACAAATCCTGCCCCCTCAAATACCATCCTATTTGCAGAACTTATTCAAATACCTGCTGGAACTAAGGGCCGAAGAAAGCATCCCAATTGATAGGGCCCACAGGGCTCTCAGAGCCAGACCGCCTTCCTCAGCCCCACCTAGAGACATTATACTATGTTGTCACAGATTTTCTGACAAAGAAAGAATCCTACAAGCTGCTAGGAAGAAATCCCCTATCCGGTTTGGCGAAGACCCGATCCAAGTTTATACAGATCTAAGTGCGTTAACTCTAGCCAAACGTAAAGAAGCGAGATATCTGACCTTACACCTGCAAGATCTCGACATTCAGTACAAATGGGGATTCCCATTTGCCATCAAAGTCAGTAAAGGGGACAAAATCTACACCTATAAGGATGCTGAAGATTTGGAAGAATTTTGCCGCCAACTAGACATCCCACAACCTTCCTTACCATCACTAAAAGACAAGGAAAGTGCCACCAAATCACAGCCTAACCTACCTCCAAGAACACAAAGACCAGAGTGGACATCAGTCCAGAAAAAGAAAAGAAACACTAATGCTGTCCAGCAGAATCCAGCTGGGGTTGTCTCTGAACCACCATGAAAAGCCCCTAGCTGTGAGAACAAGGACCCGCTCTAATTCTAGTACCAGGACTGTGGTAACATTGAATAGACATTATAATCATAAGGTTTTTAGTACTACATACATAGAGTCCTGTCACTCCAAGAGCCATGTAGCGCCATAGGCATAGCTCTATTGGACATACCAGTTCCCCCTCCCCCTTGTTTCAAACACTATATTGCAAACCCTGTCCCTTGGCTAGGCCAGCCTAGTATTTAATTGCTAGTTTACCCCCCCCCACCTACTTAGGGAGTACTTGTTTTATTGCCTCCTGAGTAATTGAGTTGAAATCCCCAACTCAAGATTGATTGTCATGCAATATGTTGAAAATGTTATGTTCCTGTTAAGTTTGTTTCTCACTCTAAATTTTTCTTCCTCCCCATGTCTCTTCTCCTCCCCCAGCTCAGCCTCCACCGTGGGCGCCAGTCGACTCCACCTAATTGCAGTCTCATTGCTAGGAGATTTCATCTCTCTCCCAACTATCATTTACAGGTGTGCCACACTTTCCCATGACAGTTCACTTCAGGTAAGACCACAACTCCATCTACACTTACATCACACTCAGGACTCACTATGACTGACAAGACATTATTTATCTTATCACAGAATGTTAAAGGCCTCAACTCGCCTACTAAACGATCCATAGCTCTGAGAAGCTTTGCAAGGCAGTCTGATTCTATAGTATTTGTCCAAGAGACCCACTTCCTAAAGGGCGCAGAGCCCAGATTTACCTCAAAACAGCACCCCCTATGTTACCTTAACTCCCTACACACTAAAAAGAAAAATGGCGTGGGTATATTAATACACAAAAATCTACAGTTTACCCTGGCAAAACAAATAACGGATGAGGAGGGTAGGATCCTAATCCTGGTAGGCTCCCTCTTTAACAACCCAGTGACCCTGGTGAATGTTTATGCCCCCAACTCTAACAAATCCACATTTTTCCACCGCTTACTAAAACTAGTGACGGAGAACAAGAAGGGCACTTTAATACTGGGAGGGGACATAAATACAGCTCTAGACCCAAGACTAGATAATTCAACCAGCAAGGGATTGACAAGGAACAGACCCCCCAATGCCATATATAACTGCCTCTCCCTGTTGGGCCTCATAGATATTTGGAGAGTACAGCACCCGACGCAAAAAAACTACACCTTCTATTCCCATCCCTGGTCGGCTTACTCAAGGATAGATTACATATTAATTGACAGGAATCACCTATCTTTGGTCAAAGACTCGTCCATTCAAGCCACTCCATGGTCAGACCACTCCCGAGTGGAGATCGAATTGTTGTGGCCTAACCACCCAGTTACACAGTTTGTTTGGAGATTAGATGACTCCCTTCTCCACACACCCCCCCCCCCCATTAAGAAATCCCTAGAGAAATCTCTAATAGAATATTTTCGTTTCAATGACTCTCCAGAAACAAGTATCAATACACTTTGGACTGTCCACAAAGCAGTAATTAGGGGAGAGTGTATCAAACACTCCACTTTTAGGAAGAGGACCTATAACAAAGAGGTGGAGTCCTTGACAGCTCAACTAGCAGCCCTAGAACTCCGACATAAAAACACCCCGTCGGACACAACCCTTTATAACCAAATAGTTGCAGTCAGACAGGACCTCAATAAAATATTATTGAAAGAAGCCCAGAGAAGGGCCCTCAACATCAGAAAATTGTACGCATACGAGGGTAACAGAGCAGGCCCCTTGTTAGCTAAACTTCTGAGAGCCCAAACGAATAAAAGCCAGATACAAAAACTGACCTCTGCTAGTGACCACTACATATATGATAACAAGCAGATTGCGAACTGCCTCAGCCAATTTTACGCCAAATTATACAACCTCGAAGCCCCCGCCACCTCTGACCACTTAGAGCACATGCAGTCTTACATTGACTCAGCCAATATAGCTAGATTAGACACTTTACAGAGGGACGCGATGGAAGAGCCAATATCCATAGGGGAAGTGACCAAAGCGATACGTAATTTACCTAAGGGAAAAGCACCTGGCCCTGATGGCTTCTCAAACACTTACTACAAATCCTTTGTTCACATACTAGCCCCACTTCTCACTAAACTGTTCAACACCCTGGACGAGAATTGCACATTACCAACAGAAATGTTAAGAGCACACATAGCGGTCATACCCAAACCTGATAAGGACCCTACTAACCCCGGTAGTTATAGACCCATATCCCTCCTCAATACAGACATTAAGATCCTGGGCAAGATTTTAGCGAACCGAATTAATAAATTCCTACACACCTTAATTCATACAGACCAGGTGGGCTTTGTTCCAGGGAGAGAGGCCAGGGACAACACCATTAGAGCACTCACTCTTGCATGCCTAGCCAAACAACAAAATATCCCCTCGGTCATGATTGCGACGGATGCAGAAAAAGCATTCGATCGCATAAACTGGAACTTCCTAAGGAAAACTCTAATAGCACAAGGTTTTGGCCCCAAAATGATAACCCGAATCTTTAGCTTATATTCCTCCCCCACAGCACAGGTCAGGGAAAATGGGATGCTATCTGACTCCTTTAGTATACAAAATGGCACCAGACAGGGCTGCCCACTGTCGCCCATCTTGTTTATCCTTTCCATGGAAGTCCTAGCCACCTTTATCCGACAAGACACAGATATTGACGGAATCCAAATTGGCCCACACAACTTCAAAATAGCTCTATATGCCGATGATGTGCTATTCACATTATCAAACCCCCTTTCCTCGATCCCAAAATTATTTACACAACTCGACACTTTTGGCAAATACTCCGACTTCTTGGTCAACAAACAAAAATCAGAAATTCTGGGGGGACTTCCGGGCAGCAGCCATCACTGGTTGCACTGAGCTTCAGCTCCTGAGCCCTTCACCACCTTTCTTCTTATTTTGGGCTAAAAATTCGATATTAACATATCTAAGCAGGTGGAGAGGTTTGTCTGAGGACGCCCTGACCCAAGAGATAGGGTCTTGGATCGTGGTGTGGCTCCCCAGCCCTCAGTACCGGACTTTATTGTTTGAGGCCTTCCCCTATTTTTTGAAGCCTCTCTTGTCCCCACAACTACTGCACCTATTGTGTAGCCAATGCCCTACGTGGCAAATTCAGACACCGAAAACTTTGATAACATTTAAAAACATATTATTTGCGACTTGCTCTTAATCTGCCCTTTCCTGAGGAGCTGCATAAAGTCAATCTATTGTGTGTTCGTATATGTGTAGAATAATGGAGCACAGGAGAGATGCTTTAGAAGCCGTTACAGAATTGGAACACGCAATAACAACTGCGATCAGGCTGTCCTACAAACAGCTTGAAAGGGACCTAATATCATTGCTTTTCCCAGCGACTGCTTTTAGGGACACTTCACCTAAGGGGAATATGAAGCAATTTACCACTCTAGACAATGTGTGCCCCGACATGGCAGATAGTTTGGAGCTGGATCTTAACAAGAGCAGGTGCCCTCACGATCAGAGCTCAATTGCGCCACAGGGCCGTGGGGAACCCGATGCACGGACCAGCACATCAGATGACACAGCGGAGTTGTCGGGCCTTCAGGCCAAGTCACTGTGCACTGCTCCCTCACTTCCCACAGCCCACAAGATGATACAGCGGCTAAGGAGGGATAGCACCTGGGGTAATGATTTTGGATCACAGCGGAGCGACCGGAAAACAACATGGCGACTGCTCAGGTACAAGGATATGGGGCTGAGTTGGGTAGCTACCTTTTCCATAGTGGATGGCAAACACTTACAAGATGCACTTCAACTCTCTGGAGTACCTGTCTTGTGGAAAGCTCTCCTCCTTACAACGCTATACACAGAGACTCTCTGTCACTGCCAATTGCGATCCGGAATTGGCTAAACAAGTGGAACACACTGCTCTGTCGTGCACCCTTTTTTCCTTCTCAATCTCCCTTACCTACTCTGAGAGCACGTACAGAGCTTTACAACCGCAGGAACATTTTATTACACAGGACTTTAAATTAACCTGCCAAGATCAACGTTTTAATGTTGCTTAGTTTAATTGTACATAGCCTGATTTTCTATGATTTACTCCCGTATGTGTGTTTTCCTATGCTCTCTACCTGCATGCTATAAACAGTTTAGCACTATAGTCTTCTAGAGATTGTGGGGTTCTAAAGTGCCTTTAATGCTCTTTGAGGGAGACGGAGAGTTCAAATGTGGTTTGGGAGGGTTAGTTCTGTAGTAGATAGCTATACTAGCGAAGGTAATGCTGGCAACTCACTCCTAATTCTATATAACACCACTCAAGGGTCAGAGTACACCTATCAAGACCCCACAGCTTAGGGCAATGGCTGATCTTAGCCTATATCTTTCCCGGTGTCCTGTGTAGTAGTTGTGCACTCCCATAATGTGACTTCCCTATTTGTTAATTGGCAGAGCAAAACATAGAACATTTGTTTCTTGTTATGTTTAATTAACTACTTAAGGTCCAAAAGTGGCCGTATTTGTCATTAGAGCCCCCTTATTGAGCTACTTCTATTATCATAGGTCCATGAGTGACCTGTTGCAGTTTTGGGGACACTCACACATAGAAATACAAAAGGAGGTTCATTGCTGGAGTTCAGTAGTTGGGTGTGAGTAATAGGTTGTTATTTACTTGTCTTTGTATTCTACTGTTTGACATAATTGTACCATATCAAGTATTAGATGTCCCAACTTCTGAATGTATGCATAAAGTTGTATTTTTGAATAATCTCAATAAAAACCTTATTTTAAAAAAAAAAAAAAAAAAAATCAGAAATTCTAAATATTTCCCTCACACAAGAGGATTTAGGGGCGGTGGCAGAAATTTGCCCTTTGACACTACAACACAAATCACTCAAATACTTAGGCATCCAGCTGTCCCCCAACATTCCCCAACTCTTCGACGAAAACTACCTGGCCCTCTCCCGACGAATCCAGCAAGACCTTCAGGCCTGGTCGGCTAAGCCCCTCACATGGTGGGTACACACACAAAGCATCAAAATGACAATCTTGCCCAGGATCCTGTATCTATTTCAAGCTCTTCCAATACCCGTTCCTAAATGGTACACCTCCCGTCTACAAAAACACATTAACTCATTTATAAGGGGTAGAATCAAACCCAGAGTCCAAAGGGATACTATGTATAGATCTTATGCAAACGGAGGCCTTGGCTTGCCGTGTATAGCTGACTATTTAGATGCAATTACGCTGCAAAGAATACTGGATTGGCATAGATCTAAAGACTCCAAGGCCTGGGTGTCTATTGACTCCCACATTCTTACAGTGCCCGATGTGGGCGCCCTCTGCTGGGTCCCCAAAGACATTAGGCCAATGTACCACCATAACACCTTTCCGTGGGATTTTCGAGTCCTGGGACTTGATACTACAACGTAGGAAACACATATCAGGTACCCGATCACCACTTTTTCCTATCCCCATCAATGCTGAGTTGACGGGGGGCTTAGATAAGGGGCAGCAAAGGACAGGAGAATGGGGTTACACCACCCCTCTTAAAGACTTCATTACACAAGGAAAACTTAAACAACGTGACAACCTGGTGTCAATAGCAGGGGGCAGGTACATAAATTGGCTTAAATACTCACAACTAGACCACTTTATAACCACGTCCCCCCATAAACAAGACCTCCTCAGAGACCTTACGCCGTTCGAAAAGCACTGCACCTCTGACAGCCCCGTGAGACACTCTCTCTCTCATTAGCCAGGAAAATTATACAGACAGATCACTCACACCAACTTCCTCCATATACACAAAAGTGGCACCTAGACCTAGAATCCGATATCTCAGTCGAAAACTGGAAAAAAATTTCATAAATAACAAAAGAGCCTCAACTTCCCCTCAATCACTAGAACTCAACTTTAAAGTATTGATGAGGTGGTACCTCACACCTGCAAGGCTACACTCAATTTATCCTACCGCATCAGACCGATGCTGGAGAGGATGTACAGAAAAAGGTAGCTACCTACACATGTGGTGTGCCTGTGCCAAACTACTCCCATTGTGGCACGGGATAGAGAGACACTTCCAAACCATACTGTCACAAAACTTTACATTATCACCCCGTACGGTATTACTTAACGACATCCCAAATCTACATTGCAAACTCAGACAGACCCTTCTTCAGGTAGGTCTAACAGGAGCCAAGGCCCTGATAGCCCTCCACTGGAAATCCATATATATCCCAACCATCACAGACTGGTCAAATAAAATAGCAGACCTGCTTACCCTGGAGGAATTTGGCTATGCCAAACAAAATAAGCTGAACTTTCTGGCAGAGGTGCGCTTCCTATGGGAGACCTATCCTCTGTAATGTCGAGAGATTAGGGCGAACTTGACATATACGCCCTGACCCGCCACATTTTCCACTCCGTCCACCACTCTCCGACTCACACTACACCAGGTCGGAAGACTTGATCATTACACGACAACATCCAACCGCACCACATACCATGACCTAGACTCTGCCTGCTCCCAAGACTCTACACGAAACTAACCAACTCCTAACGCACAGACTTTTTCACATTCCACAACGCTGGATCCCCCACGCATAGAATCATCATGCCGCGGTGGAGTGCCCGAAGAGCTGACCCCCATCCCCTTTCTTTATACCTTTCTCTTTTTCCTTATCTTCCCCCTTTCTACTCGCCCGCCTCTCGGGCCACTATCTTATACAAACTACAGAATCCAGAACTAGCTACTTACCTCCCCCACGGGAGAGGGTTCATTATCCTGCCATGTCTTTCTGGTACCTGTAACTGTTCTAACGTTAATAATGTGAATTATTGATTGATTGTCAGCTGTTCTAACTTGAATAAAAACTTTTAATAAAAAAAAAAAAAGAAAATTGCCTGCTCTGACTCATGAAAGTTATATTTTGACTTGCGTGTTACTTTAAAGGGAAAGCCTAGTAAAAATTTAAAAAACTCATGATACCAATAGGACAACTTTCCAATTTACTTTTAGCATCAAATTTGCTTTGCTCTCTTGGTAATCTTTGTGGAAAGCTAAACCTAGGTAGGCTCATATGCTAATTTCTAACTGCCTCTTATCTCAGTGCATTTTGACAGAAACACTGCTAGTTCATGTGTGTCATATAGATATCATTGTGCTCACTCCCGTGGAGTTATTTAATAGTCAGCACTGATTGGCTAAAATACATGTCTGTCAAAAGAACGGAGATAAGGGGACAGTCTGCAGAGGCTTAGAAACCAGGTAATCACATAGGTAAAAAGTATATTAATATAACTGTGTTGTTTATGCAAAACTGGGGAATGGTTAATAAAGGGATTATCTATCTTCTTGAACAATACAAATTCTGGTGTAGACTGTAAGTTCTATGAAATCGCTTGAGATTTCAGTGAAATCTCATGAGATCACAGCAAAGGCAAAGCATTACCTCAGCACTGCTGATGCGGATTGGCTTACCTGATAAATTTATTTATTTTCGGATATGGAGAGTCCACAATGTCATCAATTACTAGTGGGAATATCAAAGCTGTAGAGTGTCACTCCCCTATCCCAATCCCCAGTCATTCGATCAAAGGGAAATGGAAAAAGGAATAACACAAAGGTGTAGAGGTTTAGTTTAAAAAAAAAAAAAAAAAACCTGTCTTAAGGGACACTGAACCCAAATTTTTTTCTTTCGTGATTCAGATAGGAATAAATTAGAAAGTTGCTTAGAATTGCATGCTCTATTATCAAATTTTCTTCGTTCTCTTGCTATCTTTATTTGAAAAAGAAGGCATCTAAGCTAAGGAGCCAATTTTCGGTTCAGACCCTGGACAGCACTTATTTATTGGGGGGGAATTTATCCACCAATCAGCAAGAACAACCCAGGTTGTTCACTAAAAATGGGCCGGCATCTAAACTTACATTCTTGCTTTTCAAATAAAGATACCAAGAGAACAAATACAATTTGATAATAGGAGTAAATTAGACAGTTGCTTAAAATTGCATGATCTATCTGCATCACATAAGAAAAAATTTGGGTTCAGTGTCCCTTTAAAAAAAAAAAAAAAAAAAAAAAAAAAGGGAGTGGGGTCATGGACTCTCTATATCCGGAAAGAAAGAAATGTATTAGGTAAGCATAAATTTTGTTTTCTTTCCTAAGATATGGAGAGTCTACAACGTCAACAATTACTAGTGGGAACCAATACCCAAGCTAGAGGACACACCCGAGGCAGAAGTATTACATTTGGAAAAAGAATGCAGAGAGGACCAAGTTGCAGCCTTGCAGATCTGTTCCACAGAAGCTTCATTTTTGAAAGCCCAAGAAGAGGAGACAGCCCTCGTGGAATGAGCCGTAATTCACTCAGGAGGCTGCTGACCAGCAGTCTCATAAGCAAAACAAATTATACTTCTCAACCAGAGAAAAAGAGAAATAGCAGTAACTTTCTGACCGTTACTATATCCAGAGAAACAAAGGCAAAAGGCAGAGGACTGGCGAAAATTCTTAGTAACCTGTAGATAGAATGTTAGAGCACGCACAAAATCCAAGATGTGCAACAAACGTTCCTTATGAGAAAAGGGATTAGGACAGAGAAGGAACAACAATTTCCTGATTAATAGTTCTATCCGAAACCACTTTAGGGAGAAATCCCAACTTAGTAGGCAGGGCCGCCTTATCCGCAAGAAAGATAAAGGTAGGGCGAATCACACTGCAAAGCCGAGAGCTCTGAGACTCTTCGAGCAGAAGAGAAAGCAATAAGAAACAAAACCTTCCAAGATAACAGCTTGAATATCTATGGAACGCATTGGTTTAAACAGAGCCTGCTGCAAAACTTTAAGAACAAGGTTAAGGCTCCAAGGTGAAGCAACAGGTTTAAACACAGGCTTGAGTGCCTGAATCATGGTCTCAATGACCGACTCAGTTCTGTCTAAGCATGGTTTTTCTAAGCGTTCAATCTCCAAGCAGTCAGCTTCAGATAAACGAGATTTGGATGGATTAATGGACCCTGAGTTAGAAGGTCCTTCCTCAGAGGTAACCTCCAAGATGGCAGAGATGACATCTTCACAAGATAGATCCTGCAAGGCAATATAGGAGCTATTAGACTTACCAATGCTCTCTCCTATTTGATAAGAGCAATGACTCATGAAAGGAGAGCAAACGGAGGAAACAGGTATGCTAGACCGAAATCCCAAGGAACCGCCAGAGCATCTATCAGGGCGACCTGAGGATCTCTTGACCTTAAAACCGTACCTTGGAAGCTTCAGCGTTCTGCCTAGATGCCATCAGATCCAACTCCAGCACACCCCATCTGAGGGTTAACCTGGAGAACACCACCGGATGGAGAGCCCACTCCCCAGGATGAAATGCGTGTCTGCTCAGGAAATCCGCTTCCCAGTCGTCCACTCCTGGAATGTGGATGGCAGATAGACAACAATTGTGAGCTTCCACCCACTAAAAATCCAAGCCACCTGGCTCATGGCTAAGGAACTCCGGGTTCCTCCCTGGTGGTTGATGTTAACCACTGAAGTGATATTGTCCGACTGGACCACCACGAGAAAAAACCACCACGGAAGTCTCTTGTCGACTGATCTAGATCTATCTTCTGAGACAGATCCGAATGGTCTCCGTTCCATTGTCTCAGCATGCAAAACTGCAGAGCTCTCAAATGGAATCGAACAAAGGGAATGATGTGCATAGAAGCGACCATCAGACCAATTCCCTCCAAACATTGAGCCACTGATGGCCAAA
The DNA here is from genome assembly GCF_027579735.1 of Bombina bombina. Classification (NCBI taxonomy): domain Eukaryota; kingdom Metazoa; phylum Chordata; class Amphibia; order Anura; family Bombinatoridae; genus Bombina; species Bombina bombina. The sequence goes on from NC_069500.1 coordinate 512,899,731, forward strand.
CAGTAGACTGCAGAGAGACTGCAGAGAGAGACAATGAGGAAAGAATTTTGGATTTTCTGACCTCTGTCAGAAATATTTTCATAGATAGGGAATCTATTATGGTTCCTAAGAAAACTGCCCTTGTAGCTGGAACAGGGGAGCTCTTTTCAAGATACACTTCCCATCCGTGGGAATGTAGAAAAGACGACAAAATCTCGAAATGGGAGTTTGCTTGTTGAAAAGATGGCGCCAGACCAATATGACGCCACTGCAATTCCCCGAGACCTAATCATTGCAGAGAAAGCCCCCAGAACCTTAGAGAAATTCTGGGAGCTGAGGCAAGATTCGGTATGCAAATCCTGATTTAGGCAAGGCTATTTGTAACCCATTGGTGAAAGGGCACTCGCTGAGAGGAACTCATAGCCACAGCTTGACTTGAACTCTCGGCCTTCAACTTTTGAAAACAGCAAAGCTTACCACTAAGCCATTGTGGTACACATGAGAAACTTGTAGAGACACTTTAGGTCTAGAATAGGGCGAAAAGTTCCCTCTTTTTTGGGGGAACCACAACCAGATTTGAGTAGAATCGTAGACCCTGTTCCCTTTACAGGGACTGGAACTATCACTCCCAGGGAAGAAAGGTCCCGGTAACCTTGCGATGCTATGTCCACAGCCCAGGGATCTGAAACATCTTGTATGTTTGATAAAAAGAGAAATACTGCCCCCCATTTGATCCGATCCCGGATCGGGGCAAACCCTTCATGCCGATTTAAATTCAGCAGCGGTTACTTGAATTGCTTCCCCTTGTTCCAAGATTGATTGGTTTTCCAAGAAGACTTGGGCTGTTCCTGTTTGGAAGGGGAAGAAGACGACTTTCCTTTGAAGTTACAAAAGGAACGAAAAAATTACTGACGTCTTTTAGGACTATTCTGTCTGACCAGGTCCAAACAAGGTCTTACCCTTGTAAGGAAGGGCCAGAAGCCTGGACTGGAGGAAACATCAGCTGACCAAGATTTTAGCAACAACGCCCCGCGGGTTAGCACAGCAGCCTATTTAGACAAGGCGTTGCATCAAAAAGATGCAGCACTTGACACAGGGCAATACAAAAAGCAGGTTTTCATTGAAAACCTAGATGATCAAATAGGCCTCCAGCTTCTTATCCATGGATCCGTAAAAGAGCAGCTAAAGGGATTGGAGTTCTCTGAGCCATAGTAGAAATGTCCCCTTCTACTTAAGGCACTGTGCACCATGAAACTTTAATGGAGAAAGAGACAGGAAACATCCTATTAAAAGACGGGGTACCGCTGGCTTCTCCCAGTCCTGTGAAAAAATCTCATTTGCACAGTCAGGAACAGGAAACACCTCCAGATAGGAAGGAATATCAAAGAAATTATAAAGTCGACAAGATATCTACAGTTGAGAGCGACAGAAGTATCGGAGTCGTCCAAAGAAGCCAATAGCTCCTTTAACAATACACAAATGAATTCAGGATTAAATCTGAAGTTTACTTAGGGAAAGCAGATAATGCCGCAGATACCGCAGAAGATACCTGTGCAACAATTTCTGCAAGCAAATAAACTCCTCCAGGAGACTAGAGAGGAAATGCAGGGCACTATATGTGTAGCCATTAAGGCTTGGGACGTTTGAGGAGAAAGCTGTGGCAATGCCTAAACAGCATCATCCGGAGAAACATGAGGCTCAGACACAAATCTTTTTACCGTCTTTAAAATTTTAAAGTGCTTTTTAAACAGAAGGAACAAAATTGCATAGAAATACAATTTATGACGCCAGGTATAACATTTGTCCATAGGAGCAGAACTCTAGCTCCATAAGCAAACCGAAAACAAGGCACAAAATATAAAATACTTTAAATGTACCTAAAAATGCCGTAGGACATGAGAAGCAATGATTCAGAGGAACAGACCCCTGTTCCAAGAGCAAGATAAATATGCCCCAATCCCCTTAACTCAATTTATTAAAGGGACAGTATACTGTAAAATAGTTTTCCCTTAATGTGTTTACAATTGCTTTTTTTTACCAACTGCAGAGTAAAAAAAATGTATGAAAATTAGCTTTTTAAGGTTTATTTGTGAATATTAAAGCTCCGGTTTTGTGTTTTGAAGCCACAACCTAATAAAATGGGTTGAGCTTGTAGGTATAATCAGATCTCATTACTGTATCACATTGTTCACATTGTGTACGTAAACATGTTTCTTAATCTTATATCTGTCCATAAAACAATCACCAGTACTTGGAGAGAACAATGGAAAATCAACATTTTATTACCTTATCTCTGCTATATCCTACTGGGAGTATAATTTCTTCTGCTGGCTGTGTTTACAAACCTTATCTATAGCTGGGACCTGCGGCCACAAACTTTCAGAATAGGTGGGGATACCACATGCTAAATCAACTATTTCAAATGCCAATATAAGGGTAAAGGATCTACTTGTAAACAATTTAATACACTCCAGCAGGTAAAGTGGATCATTGGGAACAAATTAAAGGGGAGAACATTTTTGAGTAAACTGTTCCTTTAAGGTCTACTTGGGACAGTAAAGAACTATGCACTATCATCTCTGTGATATTACTCTGGTCTGCACAGTTTAAGGCCTCACCTGTCACAAAGGGCTAAATCACAACTGCCATTGTGAGCACAATTACAACCAACTAAATAGCAGTAGCATTGCTCTGTCATTCCAAAATGACAGGAAAAATTGTGTGCACCGCAAATGCTAAACCAGAGTGAAAAACGAGCCGATAAATACCAAGGCTCTAAACACACTGAGACCGCAGACAAAACCGCTGCTCAGTTCTCAGTCAGAGAAGGAGGCGGGTCACATGGTCAATCTCATAACACGGCCAAAAATGGCGCCACTCCGTTCTCAGCCAGAGGAGGCGGAGCCACATGGCAGTAAAGAAGTGCGCAGTTAAAACAAAACTGTGCGCTAGAAACTCACACACAGTGTCAAAACAATCTTCAACAATTAAAAAACTCACCCAGTGAGTTCCGGTTCACGCACTCCCCAAACCCCAAACATATAAGATATCACTATACTACAGTGGGATTCACATAACTGCAGTGCAGAGAAATAAAAGGGGAAAAGGAAACTGCAGGACAATGGACGCTTCTTACAAACCAAATTCACAGCCTCAGGGAATGATTCCCACACACCAGGAATAAACCCCACATGTTTCACATATATATAAGTGCCTGCCACTGCCAAATAAAATCCTTTCCCAAAGGATTGTTTACCTGTCCCAATAAATATTGCAAGTATTTTAATCTTTCCTAGTGCAAGTCTCCAAACCTAGAAGACAAAAGCACTTACCTGAATCTAGCCGTCTGACAGGCGGACAGCTTACAAGGCATGAAAGGACATATCCTCCTCACTAGGGCTGCAACTAATGATTATTTTCATAATCGATTAATCGGCTGATTATTTTTTCGATTAATCGGAGGGAAAAAAAAATAATTTTTTCCTATATTTAAAATAAAAATCCACATACTGATTGTTATAAATATAAACTTCAGACTACAACTTTACATTAACATAACTGTTGGTCCAATGTTTAAACAGCAGAAGACATTTTTATAATTAAGCAAAACGAAACCACAAACTGTTTGAAAAGAGGTAGAACTAGTAAGAGATAAACTACCACTGTTTATAGCATTCTGTTATTCACTCTTTCAGAAACTTTGCATTGAAATGCAAAAATGTCACCATATCCACATGCTCCTGGCTGAGGCTGGCTCTCTTTTTTTGCAAGCTATTTTGCCTGCAGCAGAGAAGAGGCGCGCAGATGGTGTTGAGGTGCCTGAGATGCATAAGTAGGGTTTGCCAATTTCACCAAGGTCGGCTATTTATCTTTGTTAGCTCTTCACCAATGCAAGGGGCCTCTTAACAATGAAAGCCTGCACTTCATTCTGACATAAAAATATCTTGAATATCTATATGCAATGGCAAACAACCAGCTATAAGGTTAAGGGAAAAAATATCTAGTCCACTCTTACAATAACAGATATATTCTTACAGAGGTTGAATTTGGTACATATTCCAATTAATTAAAAATATAAAAAAACAGAAAAAAAGGCAAAAGGGCTAAAGACTATATATCAGTAACAGGACACAGCCTGACACATTTATCTATAGAGTACATACATCAGCAATAGCAAGCAATCCGCAAAAAATTTTGCAAACAGGTAATAGTGACATCATTTTAAAATTACAAATGCCATCAATTTAGGGTTAGGTGTAAATAACAAGCTCGACACTGTATTATACAAAGCATATTCCCAAATCACCTGATTTAATATCAACAATCCAAATTATGACTCCTATTTTATTTCTGGGTTGCACATAAGACAGGAGTAGTTGTAAACTTAAAAAGAAACTTATAGTGTCCTAAAAAACGTAAAATGTCTGTAGACGTCCTTTAGGCTAAGGGCATAACCATAAAACACAATACCATGTGCAGGAGCTCAATGGAGTAAAACAGTTGGTGCTGTGCACAGACCAACTAATTGCAAACCAACTAATCGATTATGAGATTTGTTGACAACTATTTTCATAATCGATTATTAACTATTATGCCGATTAGTTGTTGCAGCTCTACTCCTCACAGAGACTTGCAGAAAAAAGAAACCGAGTAAACCTACTCTGGCTTTCTATACTAGGGCAGTAAAATGTTAGGAAAATGCAGCAAGGTCCACCTCACAAGTTCCTAACTGCTTTAAAGCCACCACTACCGTACTGAAGAGATTGACGTGGAGTACGGCTAGACCCAGAAAATCATGCTTGTAGCAAAAGAAATCCAATTTTCTTCAGACACCAGAACTTCACCTCCTCCATTGACAGAGGCAAAGAGAATGACTGGGGATTGTGGGTAGGGGAGTGACACTTAACAGCTTGGCTGTGGTGCTCTTTGCCTCCTCCTGCTGGCCAGGAGTGATTATTCCACTAGTAATTGATGACATTGTGGACTATCCATATCTTGGGAAAGATAAAAATTTATGCTTACCTGATAAATTATTTCTTTCATAATGGCGAGAGTAATTCCCAGGAGTAATGGATCATGGACTCTTTCCTACCACTAGGAGGCAAACATTCCAAAAACCCAGGAACTCTATAAAACCCCTCTCAACTAACTGGCAACTCAGTCTAACATATAGCCAAGCCAAAGAGGAAAGATTCAAGAACAAACAAACAGGAAAAAAGATGTGTGTAAGAACAAAACCACCACCAGAAAAACACATGGCTTTCTTTCACAAAGGAGGTGAGTGTCCACTATCCATTACTCCTGGAAACGAATACCCAAGCAGTGGTTTCCACGAGTAATGAAACACAAATGGTGGGATTTAAGAAACACCTTATTTCACTGACAAACTAAATCCACAACTTCAATAAAACCCAAAAAAGGGCAAAATCCCTGCAATGAAAAATAACCAAACAGGCAAATAATCATCCTGAGACATCTACCCGAAAGACATCCCTACCAAAAGGCCGCCTCAGAAGAAAAAGAAAAAAAAAAGAAAAAGAAAAAAAACAACACCAAAATGGTAGAATTTAATAAAACATAGCTACCTTAAAAAGATAGACAACTGAAGCCTTATTCTTAAAGTGAAGGTCAATTTTCATGTGAAAGTGCCCGGTTTTTTAAAAAAACTATTAAAAACAAGGGCACTTTCATTCATGAAAATTGACATGGCACCGTATTTTAAAAATACTTACCTTGTTCTTCTGAAACGCCGGATCGCGGTTCTGAAATGATGCCCCGCCTGCTTCTTCCTGGTTTACTTACCCAGCAATGACGAAACCAGCTTCCTCCAAGCACGGCATTGCATCAGGCAATGATTACCCTGGGGGGAAGCCGTTATTGGAGGATGCCGGAATTGCCATTGCTTATGCATGAAGAGGCTTGCGACGGGCTGGTGAATCACTGGAGCGGCTTCAAGAAGAAAAGGTAAGTATATATTTTTTTTAAATAGATGAAATGTCAATTTTCATGAATGAAAGTGCCCCTGTTTTTAATAGTTTTTATTTTAAAAACGGGCACTTTTACATGAAAATTGACCTTCACTTTAAAAAGGCCAGAAAATGTCAAAACTATTTAATAGAATGAGCAGTAATTAATTAAAGGGACAGTATAATGTAAAATAGTTTTTCCCTTAATGTGTTTGCAGTTGGTAAAAAAAGCAATTGTAGAGTAAAAAAAAATGTATGAAAATTAGCTTTTTAAGGTTTATTTGTGTATATTAAAGCTCTGATTTTGTGTTCTGAAGCCACAACCTAATAAAATGGGTTGAGCTTGTAGGTATAATCAGATCTCATTACTTTATCACATTGTGTTCATATACCTGCTTCTTTATCTTATATCTGTCCATAAAACAATCAACGGTACTTGGAGAGAACAATGGAAAATTAATATTTTATTACCTTATCTCTGCTATGTGTCATTTCTTCTGCTGGCTGTGTTTACAAAGCTTATCTATAGCTTGGACCTGCGGCCACAAAATTTCAGAATAGGTGGGGATACCACATGCTAAATCAACTATTTCAAATGCCAATATAAGGGTAAATGAGCTACTTGTAAACAATTTAATACACTCCAGCAGTGGATCATTGGGAACAAATTAAAGGTGAGAAGAATTTTGAGTAAACTGTCCCTTTAAGGTAGAGGCCAACTTGCCTCCAAAAAAAAATAATATCTCAACCAAGACAAAGAAATGGCAGAAGATTACTGCCCTTTCCTGTAACCAGAAAAGAACACAAACAAACTAAAAGGTTTGTCTGAAAACTATAGTAGGGTCAATATACTATTTTGATGCCTAAAAACAAATTCCTGTCTGATACAGACAAAAGATACAACACTCGGAAAGAAAACAAATAAAGTGACTATCATAATTACTACTGGATGTGACAACCGAATGCAAAGATAATTAGAAATTAAGTAATTATGCACACCCCAGAATAAATCTACTTAGATTGCTACCATTTCAAATGTTGTTCAGTTTAAGTGATAATAATCAACATAATTCATAAAGTGATCGTAAGTGATTATTTAATAAAAAAAAATGTTCTGTGAATTATTGCAGATGAGAGAGTTTGTTAATCACAAAACTTCTCCATGTGATTCTTTTCCTTAAAGGGACAGTCAAGTCCAAAAAAACTTTCATGATTCAAATAGGGTATGTAATTTTAAACAACTTTCCAATTTACTTTTATCACTAATTTTGCTTTGTTCTCTTGGTATTCTTAGTTGAAAGCTAAACCTAGGAGGTTCATATGCTATTTTCTTAGACCTTGAAGGCCGCCTTTGCATTTGGCAGTTTTTCACCACTAGAGGGCGTTAGTTCATGAGTTTCATATAGATATCACTGAGCTCACGCACGTGAATTTACCGGAAGAGTGAGCACTGATTGGCTAAAATGCAAGTTGTTAAAAGAACTAAAATAAGGGGACAGTCTGCAGAGGCTTAGATACAAGGTAATCACAGAGGTAAAACGTGTATTATTAGAACTGTGTTGGTTATGCAAAACTAAGGAATGGGTAATTAAGGGATTATCTATCTCTTAAAACAAAAAAAATTCTGGTGTTGACTGTCCCTTTAAGTCAGCATCCGCAAGAAAAAACAAGGCGCAGTATTTTAATAAAAGTCTTTTTTATATGGACATTGCCAGCATTAACATTTCTTTGCTACGGACCATAGCATAGGGTTCATACCCAACAGATAATTCGCTAGGTATATCCTACATGAGGACGGGGTCGACAGAGGAGGTCAAATTACATCATGGAAAGATCAGCAAACCAGTTCGATCGTACAGAATCGGGTTGAGGATACCGGTGGCTAGGCTTTTTGAGCAGCTCCTAAAGGTTCATCCGGCTTCACTAGCACTGAGTGCTTCACAATTTGTGAGTACACCGATTTGTTTTCTATCCTTAGCGAGGTGTCATTGATTTTGCACCATTGTGGCGCCTTCTTTTTGCTTGCTGTTTCAGGAAAGAAAAGCAACCTAGTCCTAGGAAACTGCCTTATCCTAAAAAAATAAAAAAAGAAGGATCGCAAGAAAGAGCAGATAATTCAGATACTCTTCTAGCAGAAGAGATAGCCAAAGAAACAAAACTTTCCAAGCTTAATATCCACTAAAATCATAGGCTCAAATGGAAGAGCCTGCAAAACCCTTAAACACCAACTTAAGATTCCAGGGAGGAGAAATTGGCTGGATCACAGGATAAAAGTGAAAGTCAATCCTAGCGTTTTACAAAAGTTAGGATTGACTATTGAAACAAATAAAGGAGACTTTCATGAAGTATAAGATGCTTCATGTAGAAAGTTCCTTTATTTGTTTCAATCGATCGCCGTTCTTAGCTGCTACAGCAGCCCACGGCTAAAAATAATTTTTGCTGAGAGGTGACATTTCACCTCTTAGCCAATAGCCGTGCTGTGAATCAGTCTTGGCGCCCATGGGAGCCGGATTTACCACACGGCTATTGGCTAAGAGGTGAAAGAAGCTTACAAGCCTGGACCAAAGTCTCAAATCACAGAGTCAGAGAAGCCTCTATGCTTAAGAGCCGTTCAATCTTCAAGACATCAAACTTAGAGATTGGAGTTCCAGATGGAAAAAACGGACCTTGAAACAGAAAGTCTGTTTGTAGAGCAAGAGGCCAAGGAGGGCAACTGGACATATGAACCAAATTATGCAAGGTGAAGCGGGGTCAATCAGGATTACTGACAAGTTCTCTAGCCTTATCTTGAAAATCGCTATGGGAAGAAAGAGAGGAGGAAACAGATAAGCAAACTAGAGCATCCACAAACACTGCCCCAGGTTCCTTGGACCTAGCAAAGTACCTGGGAAGTCTGTCATTTAACAGAGAAGCCATCAGATCTATCTGTGGGAGGCCCCAAAGACCCACAATGTGAATGAACAAATCCTGGTGAAGAGAGACTATTCCCCTGGATGTTAAGACTCATGACTAAGACAATCTGCTTCCCAGTTCACTCAAGAAAAATGAACAGCAGAAAATAGACAAAAAAAATGGCTTCTGTCCATGAGATAATTTGAGACGCTTCAATCTATCCGACAACCCTGATAAATTATATTTAGAACGCAGGGATCTGGAACAGACTGAAACCAAGCCTCCTAAAAAAAAAAAAAAAAAAGCATAACGTGCCCCCTTACCAGAGCCTCTGGATTGGGGGACGCACCTTCATACAGACATGGAAGTAGAGGATTTTTTGGCTCGTTTAGGTCTGTTCCAATTATTACTGGGCCTCCAGGCTGGGCCAGAGGAACCATGCTTCTGAGAGGAGGAATCGATTTCCTGTTTTGTTGTTCTAATGAAAGGAACTAAAACAATTGGAAGCTTTAGATTTACCCTTGGACTGCTTGTCCCGAGGAAGAAAAGCCCCTTAACCTCTAGTAACAGTCGAAAATGCAAATCTGAACCAAAACAAGTGTGCGTACTAAAAAGGCATACAAGCGCCAACATGATGGACACAGACCTGAAAGTTGAAGCTCAGGAAAAGAAAAAAGAAAAAAGCCTCTGAGTGTGTGAAAACCCCATGCATGATGACACGAAGGCCGACACGGTAAAAATTTCAACTAAAATCCTGCGCGCCAAAAAAATAAATATATAAAAGGGGAATATTAGTTAGAAAAAAATTCTGTCCCAAGGATACATATATCAAATATAGAATTACAACTGCCAAACAAGGTTACAGGAGTTTCATATAATAAAAAATATGATAGTTACCAACAGACACTCATCTACTAGTATATAGACAAGTAGACAGCTAAACCAGTACTGAAACATCTGCAGAGGTTATGAAATAGGAGTATATTGTAGATCGATAATTGGAGGTAAAAGACAAGTCCTTGCGACCACTATGAAAGGTTTGTGACAAACTTCCCCATGAGGTGAAAAAGAGAGCCGCTAACTATACCCCATACACTGCCCTCTGACAAACACTGTACTCTGAGGGGAAAGAATCACTGAAGAATCATATGCATGTCAGTGGAGGCAAAGAAAGCTGCCATCGAAGTGAGAGGGAATCTTTGCCCCCTCCTAGTGGTAGGTAATAACTAATTCCCAGGAGTAAGCAATAGAGGCATCTCACTACCTGTATTTAAGAAAAAATGTTGTACACTGTCCCTTTAAAACACATTCAAATATTTTTTGTCATAAATTATAAATCAAGGTACAACTTTACTATTGCAGCAGCATTGCCAACATCACACGTTATTATTCATTAATTCTACAATGTTTCTAATTCCTTTCCTATTGCATCATTAAATGCTTAAAAGGGACATTAAACCCAAACATTTTCTTTCATGATTCAGATAGAGAATACAATTTTTAAAAAGCTTCCAATTTCCTTCTATTATCAAATTTATTTAATTCTCATGTTAGTCTTTGTTGAAGAGATACCTAGGTAAGTAGCAACTTACTACATGACAGGAAATTGTGCTGCCATCTAGTGCTCCTGCTATTGTATAACAATGTTGCAAAATTGCTGCTTATATAGGGGTCGATTTATCAAGCTGCTGAACAAAACGTGTCCCTGTCCGCCGCAGCTCACCTCTAGCGGGCTGAATTCCGCATTGCATAAGAACTGCAATTCTGTGGTCTTCTGCAACACCGCCCCTTGCCCATGCACAGCCAATCACGCATGGGTAGGAGCTGTTAAACCTACCGGTCGGATGAGACCGGGAAGATTGAAATACACCACCCAAGAGGTGGCGAGAGGCCCAGAGACGGAAATTTTTTCACTTTCTGCGAGATTTTTTTTAGTGGAAATTTTTCTGCAGGTCATTTTTAAATAAAATAAAATTGTAAATTTGTCAGTTACACTAAAGCACCAGATCAATTGCAATGTGTTGGTTAACTGGAGAATAAAGCAATATTTAAAGTTGTATAATTTAGTGCAGTAGTGGAAAATTGCATTGCAAATTAGTTGCAGACAAACAAAGGAATTGTAAAATGTCTCAAATTAATTTGTTTCCTTTTCTCTTAGTCTAACATAGAAATGTAGTAATAAAAAGGTGCATTGCTCATACGAACATCTTACATTCAGAGAAAAACAGCTTTGCAGACTTTGAAAAGCTAGGGAACGAGCTTGCAAATTTTTTAGAGCCAGACAACAATCAATGCACTGCTGCTTTGCAGAACTACTGCATATTTGATTATTTTTTTCAAACAGCACTTTGCTCTGGATGCACTGTTAAGGAAAACGTATACAATGCAGCCAGAGAACAGCTCTGTTTAAAAAGAACAGCTTAATATGGAGCAGCACTGAAAAGTTAAAGTGTTAACAGTTCCTGTTCTTTCTGCAGACATGCTACATTTTCTGCAAGGACATCTCAGATCACTCTATGTTCTGCCTTGGGGACGAGAGGTTAGGGAAGCAGCGGTCTGATAAACGCTGCTTGTTAAATACAGACTGCAAGTTCTCTTGTGAGAACCTGCAGTCGTAGGGGGTCGAAGGCTGACGAAAGCCTTTGATAAATCGACCCCATAGTGCTGCAGACACGTGCACACTCTTGATCTGACATTTCTGCTTTTCAACAAAGGATAACAAGAAAACGAAGAAAATTTGATAATAGAAGTCAATTAGAAAGTTGATTAAAATGTTAAAGTCTTATCTAAATCATGAAATAATTTTTTTGAGGTTTTATGCCCCTTTAACAAAATCCACCAAATAAAAGTTAAATAAATTTTGTTTGTCCTAATACTTTATATTACTTCTTCTAATAACTCCTCTAGATGTCAATATAGGATTATTCTCCAAACAATTTTCATATTATGGAGGTGTTTTGTGCAAGGTTTACTTCATGAAGAAAAAAATAATTATTCGCTCTCCTCATCTAATATAATGACATAACAAAGAAATCTGTGTTACTGTTAAAGAGACCGTAAAGTCAAAATTAAAAAAAAAACTTTCATGATTCAGATACAGCATGTAATTTTTAACAACTTCCCAATATACTTCTATCAGCTCATTTTCTTTATTCTCGTTGTATCCTTTGATGAAAAGCATACCTAGGAAGGATCAGTCAGGAGCAGCAATTCACCAACAGGGGCTGATTCGTGACTGTACATACATGACTCTTATCATTGACTCATCTGTATTCAGCTAGCTCCCATTAGTGCTTTGGTGTGCCATCAAACTGAGCCGATACCAAGATAAGGAAGCAAAATTTGACAATAGAAGTAAATTGGAAGGATGTTAAAAATTGTATGTTCTGAATTATGAAAGAAAAGAGATTTGGGTTTCATGTCCATTTAAAAATTGTATTTTAAGGCACCAAAGTAATATCTCTCATAAGATTAAGACACATTTGGTGAAGTCACAACCACTAAAGTAAAAATGCAAATAGAGACTCACCTGGCGTCCACTCCTCCAAGTACTTTCATAGCCTGGTTTCCAATCACCTCTTGCTTCAGATAGTAAAGCATACGGACCCGCAGTAATACCCTAAAAGAACAACATAAACTGAGAATAAGAATCCGAGTTAGACACAGAATATAACGCGCCAGAGGTGGTTTATCAATATGAAAATATTTGTGCTCCAACAGAAAGCAGAGATAAAATGGTAACTTGTAGTGCTACACACTAGCTAATTATGGCAGAACAAGCTATTAAAATTTGAGCATAAACAATTGGTAATCCTTTTCCAATTTCCCTCCATATTCAAGTTTGTTAATCCCACTTCTTACTTGTTGCACTGATGTTTCAGATGTTTCTTGTAACCATCATCCTGGAACAGAGTGTCTGGGTTATACTTGCGGATCCAGTCAGCCTTGTGTATATCAAAGCTACTTTGAGATTTCACTTTTTTCCCTTTGCGTCCTCTGGGGACAGGGATTGATAATCCTTTAATAAAAAAATATCAATATAAGGTCAATATTAACATGTCTCTAAGGACCCCCCATAACTTAGCATATTGTAAATCCAAAATTGCATCAGCCCACACAATGATCAAAAGTTAATTACCTGAGTGGTTCTGTAGCTGTTTTATTTTGCCATTTTCAGCTGGGGTAATGAGGTCCCAGATGAAGCTCTTTATATTCTCATCACCTCGGTAATGCAACAGACAATACACTAGGATAGCTCTACAGATCCTCTCTACATCCCTTTCAGTCATCCCTCTCTTGAAACGCCCATGAGAAATGATCTCTTTCCAGCGTCCCCAGCCATACACCAGCAGATGTTTTTCCACACGGAAGCAATCTGTGCGCCCATAGCCATGTTTTCTATCTAGCCGCCGGGAACGAGGTCGGTCATCATCATCACTCTCCAGGTCAGAAAACTCCACCATATCATCATCTTTGTTGCTGAAATGACGTGTTTGCTTTCGTATACGAGGGGTGTCTATCACTAGTGTATTCTGTGAATGATGGCAAGAACACAATATACAGGTGGATTTAATAGTAGACAGTAGAAGGCAGTAAAATGAAAATATTAAGAAGAAATTCAAACCATCTGTTCCACTTATCAATAGGAAAGCCAAAACCTTTAAGCCCTTGCAAACTAGGACTCCACAGTAAGTTTCCATATAATTAAATGACCTACTAAAAGCTATAAGCAACCAACCAGGGAAGTCTAATGGCTGTGACACACTGCAAGCGATGCAGCGCGAGGCGATGCAGCTGCTTCGCACCGCATCGCTTCTAAAGTTCAATTATTTCATCTCTGAGCGCTCAGCTACGAGACCTGACGCAGCAGAGTGCTCAGAGATGAAAAGGCAGGACACAATGAGCGCGCACAGCTGCATCTACACGCTGCGCACCGCTCCGCTTGCAGTGTGTCACAGCCTTAAATCAGGGCTTGACAAATCAAGCGGTGCAGCTGGATGCTTTATAGGCTGCTTGTTCTGGGAACTACATTTCCCATAATGCCGCCCACACATGGTGATGCTGCAGCACCGCCCCGATGTTTTCCATATCCCCTGCCAGCTACATCTCCGCCCCGTTCTTTATCTGAAAGGCTCCGGCACCTAGTTTATTTTTTCCTAAGAGACTGCCCCATATCTTAGTGATAGGGAGAGGGTAATTATCAGGTACTTAAAAACTGTTGTATGCACTATTTTTTTTGTTTTGTTTTTTATTTATTTGTTATAGCATTAGTGATCTAATTTTCTTTTAATTTGCATATCTTGTATAAAATAGATGTGACAGGAATCTTTCTACATATTTGCAGTCCTGTTGTTGAGACCTTTGAGGACGGCAGAGAGTACTATGGGGTTAACTGTCTGCTGCTGTAGGCATGCTGTCTTATTGCCCTCAGTGCAGAAAGGAGAAGCGTTGAAGACTGCTACCTGCAATAAATTGGTAGTTGTCCATGCAGCAGTGAATCTGATGTGATCTAATAATGCCGCAAGCTGCTCAAAGCTAAAATGTATAGTGTTTTTAACAGGTAAGGTAATTCTGTTTCTAAGGATTCTCAATAATTTTATGGTGGTATTTAATACAATATTGGTGTGGTCTCTGGTTCATTTTTAGAAATGTCCACAAAATGCCCCATAAAAACAAATGTCATTTTATTAAAAATTAAAAAGATAGCAGCATTAATATTCACGGGTGTGGGGTGTTAAAAGAAAGAAGAAAAAAAACGGCACTGAAAAGTCTATGGGAACTGTGTGTTCCCAGTAAATATATATATATATATATATATATATATATATATATATATATACATACACACACACATATTAACACATAAATATATATGTACTATATATTAATATAGATTTACTCTTTATTGCCAGCGCTGCACTTCACTGCGCAAGGTTCTCATGCCGTGCCTCACGGCATTAGAACGAGGATTCCATAGGAGCCTATGGAAGCACACTCTTGTGAGCTCATTGTTTGCCAGCAATGCCAACGTGAGCTTATGTTCGCATTGCTGACAACTTGTAATACCAACGCACATTAGCATGCGTTGGTATCACTGAGTGGAGCACTAATATCGCTTTCACTTGTAATCTGGCCCTTGGCCTTTTACAGAGGAAACTGAGATCCAGTCTTGAAAGACCAAGCAAGTCTCCTCTGAAAAGAATAAAAAAAAAACACAAAAAACACAAAAAAAAAACAAACACTCATATAGCCAATCTTTAAGCCTTCATTTTTTTTATTTTTTTTTTATTTAAAATGTATTTATTATTTTTGGTAGGGAAAAAGAAAAAAAAAAACATCCACTGACACGGAGATGCAAAAGCTACAATGCCACCTCTAATGGTTTTCTAGTGGTATAATGGGAAATTGTACTATGTACTCACTTTACTATTTAGAAGGTCCAGGTCCAAATCTGCTTTCTTGGCCCACTTCTGCCAGAAGTTGGGATCATCCAGTGATATGTCTGTTCTATTCTCAGAAGCAACAAAACTTGCCTGATTTAGAAGAAAAGATAAGAACTTTAGGGAATATAGTAACTTACATCACCTTCCAAAAAAACAAAACAGACATCCACAAACATAAAAACACACAAGACCACATTTATAAATAACAACTTCAATATTTAAGCAAATAACAAAACTAGGGTGAATTTAAAATCCTTGTATATAAAAATAAAATAGAAAAGCCTTTAGTAGTCAGTGTAAAATTGACAGTAATGTTATGAAAGGCACACAACATGGGGTCAGACCTTTGAGAAGGTTGATCCCTTTCCCTCAGACTCTATTGTGATTGTTGTAGCGCGCCTCTGGAGGATCTGGTCAATATCTTCTTCACAGAACTTAGAGCCCTCATCATCCTCATCCATGATTGCTGCATAGGCTCCTTTTCTCAACAGATCTTCAATTTCCTTCTTTGTGAACTGCTGGATGGGCTGATAAATAGAACATATTTATAATATCAGACTCCAAATGTATCAGAACTTGTGCACCACACTGTTCTGCTTTCCACTGCATGTACTTTTAAATAAAGAAGTTAGTATAAAGGTTTTTGATAGATTCGTATCTGTCAGGACATGCAATTATCACGTTATGTTTACTAGCTCCATAATTATTGCCAAGATCACCACACAGTTTTAAGTTTCAATATTATCTTTCACACTTCTTTCCGCTTAAGCCTCTCCACCTCTACATCATTTACCCTTACCCCACTAAGATGATTTTCACGGCCGCTCATAGACTGGAGCACAGCTTTGTCAAGGCCAAGTTTCAGACTGGCTTTGTCAAACATTTCTCTTTCATAAGAGTTACGAGTAATTAGGCGGTAAATTTTCACAGCTTTGCTTTGTCCTATGCGATGACAACGAGCCTGTGCCTGAGAAAGTTTTTTGAAAGAAAAAAATAAATAAAAAAAGATGGAAAAATAAAGTTGCAACATGCAGAGAAAAAAAGAAAACCATATAATGCATAGATGGGTATGAAAATAGGAACTGGGCAAGTAGAAATAGAGCAGTGTAAAAATAAAGAAAACATAAGGATACACTTACTCAGGATAAATCACAGAATTGAAAATAACATGAAAGCAGAGCTGATACCTGCAGATCATTCTGAGGATTCCAGTCGGAGTCAAAAATGATACAGGTGTCAGCAGCTGTTAGGTTGATTCCAAGCCCACCCGCTCGTGTACACAGAAGAAACACAAAACGATCAGAGTCTGGTCGACTAAAACGATCAATTGCTGCTTGACGCATATTACCACGAACTCTGCCATCTATTCGCTCATACAAGTATCTGATACAACATAAAAAAAAATTCACCCACTTATTTTTCAAACATCAAGAAATGCAGAAGAGGATTTCCAATTAACAAAATTAAAAAAAAAAAAAAAGTACTAAATACTACATGTAGAAAATATAATTACTACAAACATTTTTAATAAACTTCAAAAAGAATTTATATATAGATATGCCAATCAAACTATATATATATATAAAAAAAAGTTATTGTTAATAGAAAACAAATTATCTAAGCCAAATTTTTAAATTTGGAGTTTTTCTCATTTTGGTTATTTGGTCTCACCTCCTTTGAATGAGATAGTCTTCTAAGATGTCTAGACATCGCACCATCTGGGAGAAGATAAGAACCTTGTGGCCTCCAGCTTTCAGCTTAGGCAACAGTTTATCAATAAGCACCAGTTTACCAGAGGAGCGAACCATAGCCTGCAGGTGGAAGTCAAAAGGGACCACAGGGGTTGCCTCTCGGAAATCTGACAGGATTTTCTCTTCGGCTCCTGGGCCACATGGGGGGAAAAGTTAACTTTAAATATGTCATTCTCTCAAAATATGAGGTTTAAATAAATAAGGTCAAACATTTCTAGATACAGAATAACCTCAAACATTAATGGCTGGATAACCAAAAGTAAAAGCAGTGCACACTAAGAAAAGCAAAAAACAAAACAAAACCCACTGCAAATAAATGGTTACCGGTGATCAGGTAGGGGTGATTGCAGCACTTGCGTAATTCCATCATGGTGTTTAGCAAGTTAGGGGTGTTGGACTGGCTAGCTCCTTTTGTCAGGAATGAGAAGTTCTTCTCTAAAATGGCTCGGTAATACTTCTTCTGAATGTTGGTTAGTTCCACCTCAATAATAGTCTCCTGTTTTGGGGCCAAATTCTTCTCCACATCTTCTTTCAATCTTCTGAGCATCATGGGCTTTAGAATTGCTTGCAATTTCTGCACCTGAAGGAGAAAAGCCAAGGCAACAGAGAGTAATCAGAGGCAAATCCACATGTCCTAGATTAAAGGGACAGTCTAGTAAAAAGAAAATGTATGCTTATCTGATAAATTTGTTTCTTTTTAGACATGATGAGTCCACAGATTTCATCCTTACTTGTGGAATTACACCTCCTGGTCAGCAGGAGGAGGCAAAGAGCACCACAGCAGAGCTGTTATATAGCTCCTCCCCTCCCTCCCACTCTAGTCATTCGACTGAAGTTAGGAAGAGAAATGAAAAGCCATGGGGCAGAGGTGTCTGAAGTTTACAAAAAATAACAACCTGTCTTAAAATAACAGGGCGGGCCGTGGACTCATCGTGTCTAAAAAGAAACAAATTTATCAGGTAAGCATAAATTTTCTTTTCTTTTTAAAGACACGATGAGTCCACGGATTTCATCCTTACTTGTGGAATACAATACCAAAGCTATAGTACACGGATGATAAGGGAGGGACAAGACAGGAACCTAAATGGAAGGCACCACTGCTTGAAGAACCTTTCTCCCAAAAACAGCCTCAGTCGAGGCAAAAGTATCAAATTAGTAAAATTTAGAAAAAGTATGAAGAGAGGACCAAGTTGCAGCCTTGCAAATCTGTTCTACAGAAGCCTGATTAATGTTCCTGTCAGAAACAACCTTAGGAAGAAAACCAAGTTTAGTACGTAAAACTACCTTATCCGAATGAAAAATAAGGTAAGGAGAATTATATTGTAATGCCGAAAGCTCAGACACTCTTCGAGCTGAAGAAATGGCAACAAGAAACATATATTAAGCGGTTATCTTGGAAAGTTCTAAGGAATGCATAGGATAAAATGGAGCCCCTTGAAGAACTTTTAAAACTAAAATTAAGACTCCATGGAGGAGCAATTGGTTTAAACACAGGCCTGGTCCTGACAAAAAGACTGAACATCTTGGACATCTGCTAGACGCTTGTGTAACAAAATAGATAAGGCAGAGATCTGACCCTTTAGGGAACTCTCCGATAAACCCTTTTCCAATCCTTCTTGGAGAAAAGATAAAATTCTGGGAATCCTAACTCTACTCCATGAGTAACCCTTGGATTCACACCAATAAAGATATTTACACCAAATCTTATGGTAAATTTTTCTAGTTACGGTTTACGCGCTTGAATTAAGGTTTCTATAACCGAATCAGAAAAACCCCGCTTGTATAAAATTAAGCGTTCAATCTCCAAGCAGTCAGCTTCAGAGAAGTCAGATTTGGGTGACGGAATCATCCTTGAATGAGAAGGTCCTTCCTCAAAAGGAAGTCTCCAAGGTGGCAGAGATGACATGTCCACCAGATCAGCATACCAAATCCTGTGAGGCCACGCAGGAGCTATGAGGATCACTGATGCCTTCTCCTGTTTGATTCGAGCAATAACCCGAGGAAGGAGAGCAAACGGGGTGAATAGATATGCTAGGCTGAAGGACCAAGGAACTGCCAAAGCATCTATCATTTCCGCCTGAGGGTCCCTGGACCTGGACCCGTATCTCGGGAGCTTGGCATTCTGATGAGATGCCATGAGATTTAACTCCGACCGACCCCACTTGAGAATCAGATTGGAGAACACTTCCGGATGGAGTTCCCACTCCCCCGGATGAAAAGTCTGTCTGCTCAGAAAATCCGCCTCCCAGCTGTCCACCCCTGGGATGTGTATCGCTGATAGATGGCAAGAATGTGCCTCCGCCCACCAGATTATCTTGGCTACCTCGGTCATCGCTAAGGAACTCCTCGTTCCTCCCTGATGATTGATGTAAGTCATTGTCGTTATGTTATCCGTCTGGAATCTGATGAACTGAAGCCAACTGAGGCCAGGTCAGAAGAGCCTTGAAAATCGCTCTCAGTTCCAGGATGTTTATAGGAAGAACAGACTCCGCCTGAGTCCACCATCCCTGAGCGTTTAGGGAACCCCAGACAGCTCCCCACCCTAGAAGGTTGGCATCTGTTGTCACAATCACCCAAGATGGTCTGCGAAAGCACATTCCCTGGGATAGATGATCCAGAGACAACCACCATTGCTTGTTGACAAGATGGTGCCTGGATTAGAATATCATCCAGATAAGGCGCCACCGCAATACCCTGCGGTCTTAGAACCGCCAGCAGAGACCCCAGAACCTTTGTGAAAATTCTGGGTGCCGTTGCCAGCCCAAAAGGAAGAGCCACGAACTGGAAATGTTTGTCCAGAAAGGCGAACCTTAGGAACTTGTGATGATCTCTGTGAATAGGAACATGTAGATATGCATCCTTTAAGTCCAGTCATAAATTGACCCTCCTGGATCAATGGAAGAATGGAACGAATAGTCTCCATCTTGAAAGATGGAACTCTCAGAAACTTGTTCAGACTCTTTAAGTCCAGGATAGGTCTAAAAGTTCCCTCCTTTTTGGGAACTACAAATAGATTGGAATAAAAACCCTGCCCGTGTTCCTGTACAGGAACGGGACAAATTACTTCCATGAAGGAGAGGTCTCTTACACAATGTAAGAACGCCTCTCTTTATCTGGTCTGCAGATAATCTTGAAAGAAGAAGCCTTCCCCGGGGAGGATCATTTCTGAACTCCAGTTTGTATCCCTGAGATACTATCTCTATAGCCCAGGGATCTTGAACATACCGCACCCAAGCCTGAATGAAGAAGGAAAGTCTGCCCCATACCAGATCCGGTCCCGGATCAGGGGCAAACCCTTCATGCTGACTTGGAATCAGCAGAGGGTTTCTTGGATTGTTTACCTTTGTTCCAAGAGTGGTTGGGTTTCCAAGTTGACTTGGATTGCGAATAGGATCCTTCCTGTTTAGAGGAAGAAGAGAAAGAGTTTCCCTTGAAATTTCGAAAGGAACGAAAATTACTCTGTCGTCCCTTTTGCTTATTTCTTTTGTCTTGAGGAAGGAAATGACCCTTGCCTCCCGTGATGTCGAAAATAATTTCCTTCAATCCAGGCCCAAACAAGGTCTTTCCCCTGTAGGGAATTGCCAGGAGCTTAGATTTGGATGATACATCCGCAGACCAAGGCTTCAATCATAAGGCTCTGCGGGCTAGAATAGAAAAACCTGAACTTTTAGCTGCCAATTTAGTAATTTGCAGGGAAGCATCTGTTATGAAAGAGTTTGCTAATTTCAGAGCTTTAATCCGATCCTGGATTTCTTCTAAGGAAGTCTCAGTCTTAAGAGATTCCGCAAGAGCAGCAAACCAATAAGCTACCGCACTGGTGACCGTAACAATGCATGCGGCAGGTTGCAATAGCAGACCCTGGTGAACATAGATCTTTTTCAGTAGACCCTCCAACTTCTTATCCATGGGGTCCTTGAAAGCACAACTATCCTCAATAGGAATAGTAGTTCGTTTGGCCAAGGTGGAAATAGCCCCCTCCACCTTAGGAACCGATTGCCAAGTTTCCCTGACAGCATCAGCTATAGGGAACATCTTCTTGAAAATAGGAGAAGGAGAGAAGGGAATACCTGGTCTCTCTCCCATTCCTTAGAAATAATCTCTGAAGTTCGCTTGGGAACTGGAAAAACCTCTGAGTAAGAAGGAACTTCTAAGTATCTGTCTAACTTACTCAATTTCTCAGGAACGACCACTACCGTGGAATCACAGTTGTCCAAAATCACTAAAACCTCCCTGAGTAACAGGTGGAGGTGTTCTAATTTAAACCTGAAAGAAACAACGTCTGAATCAGTCAAAGGTAAGGAACTCCCTGAGTCTGAAATGTCACCTTCCGATAGAACCTCCATACCCTCCATCTCCGATCCCTGGGAGGGTACGTCCGAGGTTGCCACCCTAGCATCAGTAACTTCATTGACCACATAGTTGTCCTTCCTTTTACGTTTGCCTTGAAGCATAGGAAAGGCAGTTAACAGCTCAGAAAGAGTAGAAGACATAACTGCAGCTAAGTTCCTTAACTTAACTGCAGCAGAAACTTGAGACGAAGTACAGGACACTGCTTGGGTGGGCGTTAAGGGTTGGGAAGCTTGGGGAGAAAGCTCCGGCATACTCTGCCTCTCATCGTTAGACTCCTGAGGCATCTGCCATAGACAATTTTTTATCATGAAAAAAATTCTTTATAGCTTAGAGCCCCCTCAACACATGAGGGACAAAGAGGAACAGGAGGTCCATACTATAGAACAGGCAAGAAAATGAAATAAATAAAAAATTAGAAATTGTAAATTGGCCTCTTAATTTATACTGGCCCTTTAAATTTACAACTCAGAACTCTTACTAAATGAGAGAAAGAGTGATGCCAAATAATTACTAATGTTAGAAATAATACTGTGCCTTTAAGTAATAAATGCAGCTATTTTACTGTGTTGAGCAAGATAACACTGTGCCTTTAAGTGTTAAATGCAGCTATTTTACTTTGCTGAGCACCTCTCCGCCTCAACAGCTAGGCTGAGGCGCCTACCTGCCGACCAGTCTCCAGACCGCTTTCAGCATTGTCTCAGGTCAGGCTTCAGGGCGCTAGCAACCGCTTGCTTTGCTAACCATGCGGTTTTAGCGCAATGCCCAATGTCCTGCAAGATTAAGCAGCAGAGATGTCCCTTTACAAGACCGGAACTACACAGCGTCTAGAAAAGTCTAAAGCGCGCAAATAGAAGCCCCGTCCATTATGGGCGTCAATCTATACACAGCCCTTACCAGGTAATTTAGAAATAAAAATGACCGATAATGCCCAGCATCTTAGTCCTAGCCCAGTGCCTGTACCTATGCTGTCACCATAGGAAACCCCTTCCATACATGAAGAGCCTCTATTCCCAGGGAAATTAATGTAACAAACGTACAAGTGAAGAGTCCACTCTGAGTCTAATGTAAATGTGCCCCAGAATAATAAGAAACTGCACTTACCTTACAGCTGTCTGACAGCAAGACAGCTCCAACAGGTTTAGGAGGTCCACTCCCTCCCATAGCTCTGTGGAAACAGATAGGACCTGAGTTAGCTATTGCTTAGGCCATCATGAGAAGGGCAGAATAACAATATGGGAGGTGCAGTGAGAATTATGTCCCACCAGTTCCCATTGCTCTAAAGCCACCAAAAGCTCTACTGTAGAGACTGATATGGACTACGGCTACACCCCAGACAAAACAGCACACTCTGGCACTGCTTTAAAAATAAAAAAAAAAACTCTTGATTGAAGCATCAAAAACTAACACCTCACTTTGCCATCTCCTATCACTAACAATCAGTGCTCACTCCTAGGTAACTTCACGTGCGTGAGCTCAATATTATCTATATAAAACACACGAACCAACACCCTCTAGTGGTGAAAAACTGTCAAAATGCTTTCAGATTAGAGACGGCCTTCAAGGTTTAAGAAATTAGCATTTGAACCTCCTAGGTTTAGCAATCAACTAAGAATACCAAGAGAATAAAGCAAAATTGGTGATGAACGTAAATTGGAAAATTGTTTAAAATTACATGCCCTATCTGAATCATGAAAGTTTATTTTGGACTAGACTGTCCCTTTAAGGCTTAGTCCATGGGAAAAGGTGGTGATGTGCCATGAGGAAGCATGACCTGACTAGAATAGCAGTTGATGAACTGTGTGTGAGTTCCCAATAATATGATAAAAGGTGAAAAGCAGGATTAAAAAAGCGTAGCTGGATAAAGCAAAAATTTTAATTTCATATTGTTTGTATAAAAAGGATCTTGCAGATTGAAGTGTATATTGACAAAAAACAGGTCTGAAAAAAGTAAAGAAGTCACTGGAGATATTTTTAAATAGATGCAGCTAAAGAAGAATGGTTATTTACAATTATGCTTTCTGTGGTTATGATTATGAAATTGATAATATGGAAGACAAAGAAGCACCGACAACAAGCAATGCAGCTGATAAGGGGGTGATTAATGAAGCACAGTTGGTGGGAAAGATAAAAAAATGGAAGCAGCAACAGTAACAGGGCAGTAGAAAAGAATGAATATGAAAGTCTGTAGCATCTTACACAAGAGAGTGAAAAATAATGGAAATAATCAGATCTAGATTAACTTTAGTTATGAGACTTGTATATCTTTACTCATTTACCTGTTCCTCTGTCTTCAGGTCCCCAAAGTCCTTGAGGAACTCTGCTTCAGATGAAAACTGGGAGGGCTCCAGAAAATGTAGCAGGCTGAATAGTTCTTCCACTGTATTCTGCAAGGGAGTACCAGTCAGGAGAACTTTGTGTTCCTGTAAAAAACATAATTTATGTAAGAACTTACCTGATAAATTCATTTCTTTCATATTAGCAAGAGTCCATGAGCTAGTGACGTATGGGATATACATTCCTACCAGGAGGGGCAAAGTTTCCCAAACCTCAAAATGCCTATAAATACACCCCTCACCACACCCACAATTCAGTTTAACGAATAGCCAAGAAGTGGGGTGATAAAAAAGTGCGAAAGCATATAAAATAAGGAATTGGAATAATTGTGCTTTATACAAAATCATAACCACCACAAAAAAAGGGCGGGCCTCATGGACTCTTGCTAATATGAAAGAAATGAATTTATCAGGTAAGTTCTTACATAAATTATGTTTTCTTTCATGTAATTAGCAAGAGTCCATGAGCTAGTGACGTATGGGATAATGATTACCCAAGATGTGGATCTTTCCACACAAGAGTCACTAGAGAGGGAGGCATAAAATAAAGACAGCCAATTCCTGCTGAAAATAATCCACACCCAAAATAAAGTTTAATGAAAAACATAAGCAGAAGATTCAAACTGAAACCGCTGCCTGAAGTACTTTTCTACCAAAAACTGCTTCAGAAGAAGAAAATACATAAAAAAAAAGTATGCAAAGAGGACCAAGTTGCTGCTTTGCAAATCTGATCAACCGAAGCATCATTCCTAAACGCCCAGGAAGTAGAAACTGACCTAGTAGAATGAGCTGTAATCCTCTGAGGCGGAGTTTTACCCGACTCAACATAGGCAAGATGAATTAAAGATTTCAACCAAGATGCCAAAGAAATGGCAGAAGCTTTCTGGCCTTTTCTAGCACCGGAAAAAATAACAAATAGACTAGAAGTCTTACGGAAAGACTTAGTAGCTTCAACATAATATTTCAAAGCTCTAACTACATCCAAAGAATGCAACGATTTCTCCTTAGAATTCTTAGGATTAGGACATAATGAAGGAACCACAATTTCTCTACTAATGTTGTTGGAATTCACAACTTTAGGTAAAAATTCAAAAGAAGTTCGCAACACCGCCTTATCCTGATGAAAAATCAGAAAAGGAGACTCACAAGAAAGAGCAGATAATTCAGAAACTCTTCTGGCAGAAGAGATGGCCAAAAGGAACAAAACTTTCCAAGAAAGTAATTTAATGTCCAATGAATGCATAGGTTCAAACGGAGGAGCTTGAAGAGCTCCCAGAACCAAATTCAAACTCCAAGGAGGAGAAATTGACTTAATGACAGGTTTTATACGAACCAAAGCTTGTACAAAACAATGAATATCAGGAAGATTAGCAATCTTTCTGTGAAAAAGAACAGAAAGAGCAGAGATTTGACCTTTCAAGGAACTTGCGGACAAACCCTTATCTAAATCATCCTGAAGAAACTGTAAAATTCTCGGTATTCTAAAAGAATGCCAAGAAAAATGATGAGAAAGACACCAAGAAATATAAGTCTTCCAGACTCTATAATATATCTCTCTAGATACAGATTTACGAGCCTGTAACATAGTATTAATCACAGAGTCAGAGAAACCTCTTTGACCAAGAATTAAGCGTTCAATCTCCATACCTTTAAATTTAAGGATTTCAGATCCTGATGGAAAAAAGGACCTTGTGACAGAAGGTCTGGTCTTAACGGAAGAGTCCACGGTTGGCAAGAGGCCATCCGGACAAGATCCGCATACCAAAACCTGTGAGGCCATGCCGGAGCTACCAGCAGAACAAACGAGCATTCCTTCAGAATCTTGGAGATTACTCTTGGAAGAAGAACTAGAGGCGGAAAGATATAAGCAGGATGATACTTCCAAGGAAGTGATAATGCATCCACTGCCTCCGCCTGAGGATCCCGGGATCTGGACAGATACCTGGGAAGTTTCTTGTTTAGATGAGACGCCATCAGATCTATTTCTGGAAGTTCCCACATTTGAACAATCTGAAGAAATACCTCTGGGTGAAGAGACCATTCGCCCGGATGCAACGTTTGGCGACTGAGATAATCCGCTTCCCAATTGTCTATACGTGGGATATGAACCGCAGAGATTAAACAGGAGCTGGATTCCGCCCAAACCAAAATTCGAGATACTTCTTTCATAGCCAGAGGACTGTGAGTCCCTCCTTGATGATTGATGTATGCCACAGTTGTGACATTGTCTGTCTGAAAACAAATGAACGATTCTCTCTTCAGAAGAGGCCAAAACTGAAGAGCTCTGAAAATTGCACGGAGTTCCAAAATATTGATCGGTAATCTCACCTCCTGAGATTCCCAAACTCCATGTGCCGTCAGAGATCCCCACACAGCTCCCCAACCTGTGAGACTTGCATCTGTTGAAATTACAGTCCAGGTCGGAAGCACAAAAGAAGCCACCTGAATTAAACGATGGTGATCTGTCCACCACGTTAGAGAGTGTCGAACAATCGTTTTTAAAGATATTAATTGAGATATCTTTGTGTAATCCTTGCACCATTGATTCAGCATACAGAGCTGAAGAGGTCGCATGTGAAAACGAGCAAAGGGGATCGCGTCCGATGCAGCAGTCATAAGACCTAGAATTTCCATGCATAAGGCTACCGAAGGGAATGATTGTGACTGAAGGTTTCGACAAGCTGAAATCAATTTTAGACGTCTCTTGTCTGTTAAAGACAGAGTCATGGACACTGAATCTATCTGGAAACCCAGAAAAGTTACCCTTGTCTGAGGAATCAATGAACTTTTTGGTAAATTGATCCTCCAACCATGATCTTGAAGAAACAACACAAGTGGATTCGTATGAAATTCTGCTAAATGTAAAGACTGAGCAAGTACCAAGATATCGTCCAAATAAGGAAATACCACAATACCCTGTTCTCTGATTACAGACAGAAGGGCACCGAGAACCTTTGTAAAAATTCTTGGAGCTGTAGCTAGGCCAAACGGCAGAGCCACAAACTGGTAATGCTTGTCCAGAAAAGAGAATCTCAGGAACTGATAATGATCTGGATGAATCGGAATATGCAGATATGCATCCTGTAAATCTATTGTGGACATATAATGCCCTTGCTGAACAAAAGGCAAGATAGTCCTTACAGTTACCATCTTGAACGTTGGTATCCTTACATAACGATTCAATATTTTTAGATCCAGAACTGGTCTGAAGGAATTCTCCTTCTTTGGTACAATGAAGAGATTTGAATAAAACCCCATCCCCTGTTCCGGAACTGGAACTGGCATAATTACTCCAGCCAACTCTAGATCTGAAACACAATTCAGAAATGCTTGAGCTTTCACTGGATTTACTGGGACACGGGAAAGAAAAAATCTCTTTGCAGGAGGTCTCATCTTGAAACCAATTCTGTACCCTTCTGAAACAATGTTCTGAATCCAAAGATTGTGAACAGAATTGATCCAAATTTCTTTGAAAAAACGTAACCTGCCCCCTACCAGCTGAGCTGGAATGAGGGCCGCACCTTCATGTGGACTTAGAAGCAGGCTTTGCCTTTCTAGCAGGCTTGGATTTATTCCAGACCGGAGATGGTTTCCAAACTGAAACTGCTTCTGAGGATGAAGGATTAGGCTTTTGTTCTTTGTTGAAACGAAAGGAACGAAAACGATTATTAGCCCTGTTTTTACCCTTAGATTTTTTATCCTGTGGTAAAAAAGTTCCTTTCCCACCAGTAACAGTTGAGATAATAGAATCCAACTGAGAACCAAATAATTTGTTACCCTGGAAAGAAATGGAAAGTAGAGTTGATTTAGAAGCCATATCAGCATTCCAAGTCTTAAGCCATAAAGCTCTTCTAGCTAAAATAGCTAGAGACATAAACCTGACATCAACTCTGATAATATCAAAAATGGCATCACAGATAAAATTATTAGCATGCTGAAGAAGAAGAATAATATGAGAATCATGATCTGTTACTTGTTGCGCTAAAGTTTCCAACCAAAAAGTTGAAGCTGCAGCAACATCAGCCAATGATATAGCAGGTCTAAGAAGATTACCTGAACACAGATAAGCTTTTCTTAGAAAGGATTCAATTTTCCTA
The DNA here is from genome assembly GCF_027579735.1 of Bombina bombina. Classification (NCBI taxonomy): domain Eukaryota; kingdom Metazoa; phylum Chordata; class Amphibia; order Anura; family Bombinatoridae; genus Bombina; species Bombina bombina. Next base: position 512,927,542 of record NC_069500.1, read on the forward strand.
TCTAAAGGATCCTTAAACGAAGTACCATCTGACGTAGGAATAGTAGTACGTTTAGCAAGGGTAGAAATAGCCCCATCAACTTTAGGGATTTTGTCCCAAAATTCTAATCTGTCAGACGGCACAGGATATAATTGCTTAAAACGTTTAGGAGTAAATGAATTACCCAATTTATCCCATTCTTTGGAAATTACTGCAGAAATAGCATTAGGAACAGGAAAAACTTCTGGAATAACCACAGGAGATTTAAATACCTTATCTAAACGTTTAGAATTAGTATCAAGAGGACCAGAATCCTCTATTTCTAAAGCAATTAGTACTTCTTTAAGTAAAGAACGAATAAATTCCATTTTAAATAAATATGAAGATTTATCAGCATCAATCTCTGAGACAGAATCCTCTGAACCAGAAGAGTCATCAGAATCAGAATGATGATGTTCATTTAAAAATTCATCTGTAGGGAGAGAAGTTTTAAAAGGTTTTTTACGTTTACTAGAAGGAGAAATAACAGACATAGCCTTCTTTATGGATTCAGAAACAAAATCTCTTATGTTATCAGGAACATTCTGCACCTTAGATGTTGAAGGAACTGCAACAGGCAATGGTACTTTACTAAAGGAAATATTATCTGCATTAACAAGTTTGTCATGACAATTAATACAAACAACAGCCGGAGGAATAGCTACCAAAAGTTTACAGCAGATACACTTAGCTTTGGTAGATCCAGCACTAGACAGCGATTTTCCTGTAGTATCTTCTGACTCAGATGCAACGTGAGACATCTTGCAATATGTAAGAGAAAAAACAATATATAAAGCAAAATTGATCAAATTCCTTAAATGACAGTTTCAGGAATGGGAAAAAATGCCAAAGAACAAGCTTCTAGCAACCAGAAGCAATGAAAAAATGAGACTGAAATAATGTGGAGACAAAAGCGACGCCCATATTTTTTAGCGCCAAATCAGACGCCCACATTATTTGGCGCCTAAATGCTTTTGGCGCCAAAAATGACGCCACATCCGGAACGCCGACATTTTTGGCGCAAAATAACGTCAAAAAATGACGCAACTTCCGGCGACACGTATGACGCCGGAAACGGAAAAGAATTTTTTGCGCCAAAAAAGTCTGCGCCAAGAATGACGCAATAAAATGAAGCATTTCAGCCCCCGCGAGCCTAACAGCCCACAGGGAAAAAAGAGTCAAATTTTTGAAGGTAAGAAAAAAATGATTAATTCAAGTGCATTATCCCAAATATGAAACTGACTGTCTGAAAAATAAGGAATGTTGAACATTCTGAGTCAAGGCAAATAAATGTTTGAATACATATATTTAGAACTTTATAAACAAAGTGCCCAACCATAGCTTAGAGTGTCACAGAAAATAAGATTTACTTACCCCAGGACACTCATCTACATGTTTGTAGAAAGCCAAACCAGTACTGAAACGAGAATCAGCAGAGGTAATGGTATATATAAGAGTATATCGTCGATCTGAAAAGGGAGGTAAGAGATGAATCTCTACGACCGATAACAGAGAACCTATGAAATAGACCCCGTAGAAGGAGATCACTGCATTCAAATAGGCAATACTCTCCTCACATCCCTCTGACATTCACTGCACGCTGAGAGGAAAACCGGGCTCCAACTTGCTGCGGAGCGCATATCAACGTAGAATCTAGCACAAACTTACTTCACCACCTCCATCGGAGGCAAAGTTTGTAAAAACTGAATTGTGGGTGTGGTGAGGGGTGTATTTATAGGCATTTTGAGGTTTGGGAAACTTTGCCCCTCCTGGTAGGAATGTATATCCCATACGTCACTAGCTCATGGACTCTTGCTAATTACATGAAAGAAAAAAATACAAGCGCTATAAAATCTTATTCATCTACACAACTATTTTAGTGCATGTATTTGGTAAAATAATCAATGACAAAAGATTTACAAGGCAAATCATTTTTTTTATAAATATGTATGACACACTAAGTGCAAGAACAGATCTTCAGTACAACAGAGGTAGATAATCCTTACTATTTCCATTTTTAAAAGCCTAAGATTGGGGGGGGGGCGTGTCTGTACAGCGATCCTGAGCAGTCGCACTCTCCATAAGCTCAAGTAGATTTTCTGTTAAGCCGCCGATTTGCAGAAGCATCCTACAACAAAATACATCTCTTTTACATTATATTACATCACTACCCTGTGGTGTCCTATATTCTGCGATATTGTCTGTATTTTTGACACCGGAGCCCAGGAACAGACAATAGAGGCCTAGAGCAGCGGCCCACAAAAGGTAACATTCCCCCCTCGGTGCAGCCAAGGTTCTTTGTCTCAACTGATCCCACAAATCCAGCACAAACATGGACAAACTTGGGAAATTACCTGATTGAGAACACGGAATCTAAAACAGGGAGAAGAGACATTGGCAAGTCTCACAAACTGACAAACCAAAATGGCTACAGCATAGGAAGAGCATCTGCAAAACCGTCTCAATAAAAGATTTGAAAGCTTTGAAAATCTCATGAAGCAGCTAATAGAAAGAGCACCTTTAGACTACCTTCTGAGCCGCTTTCAAACAAATCACAAGAAGCCTGCTATCACCTCTGCAGCTGTTATATAACACCCTCCGACTAAGCCCATCACCTCAGCGCACAGATCAACAATGAATCCACAACAAGAGAAAACTACTCTGGTGAAAATTGTTGCTGTTTCATTGAAGCAGTCACAGCTCAACAAGATGCTGGAAATACTCTTCAAGCATACCTTAAATGAAGGGTGCCCGCCTTACACAACACCGCAGCATCTAGAAGTCACTGGACCCTCACGTGAGTCTTTACTGAGAGGGGGGCCTTGAGGTTGGCTGTGTTGTTCCGGGGGCTTGGGGTGGCGTGGGCACTGGAGAGGCACACTCTATAATTAACAGCACCATTACAGCTGAAGAATACAGCAATCACACACCAAAAGATTAAGTACTTTTCAAAACACGACGGGCTCTCAGTCCTAAGCACCTTTGGAGATCTATCTGCTAACATAACCGTGAACGGCCAACATATGCTGAGATATGCCACCTGCCATCTACATGGGACTAGCAACGCTACGTTACACCCGATCATAAAACCCCATGGCTGAACAACTATTTGCAGTGAAGTCACAATCTGAATCAGTTTGGGTTTCTTTTGTAACCTTTTTGTTCTACACATTAGCTATACTACGTTAACATGCAATGGGACAAGATCATTTAATTCTGCTAAAGATGTGGAGACATGTGTACTTAGGTTTTTATTAGTAGACAAATTACATTGTTTGGGGGAGAATAATAATATTGTTTGGGGGAGAAATATTAAACCCTAACGTAATGTCTCCTGTTTCACATAAAAAAAAAAAAAAAAAAAAAGACTAAAAATACACTTCCTCACAACCATTCACCTTTTTTCTCGTCCACTAGAGGGCAGCAACACCACTCAAACGTTTAAAGGGACATTATACACGTTTTTTCTTTGCATAAATGTTTTGTAGATCTATTTATATAGCCCATAAAGTTTTTTTTGTTTTTTTTTGTTTTTGTTTTTTTAATGGATAGTTTTGCTTATTTTTAAAATAACATTGCTCTAATTTTCAGACTCCTAACCAAGACCCACAATTTTAGGAGAATACCGACGTATACCTACTCCAGCTTGCTTCTGTTTGTGTAAAGGATCTTTTCATATGCAAAGGAAGGGGGAGGGGTGAGTGTGATATTTCCCACTTGCAGTGGGTGTTCCAGTAACCTTTAAAACAGAGTTAAACTGGAAGCTTCTAAGTTTTTAAATGGTTTTATACTGGAGTTTTATATCAGCATCTGTGCATATTATTCCTTATAGTAGTGTCTATTACATGCAGTTATATGAAAATTGGAGTATACTGTCCCTTTAATTACACCAAAAATATTAAAATGGGCAACAGTGATAAGATTTTACTACCTACATCCCCGAATTATTATAGGAGTCACTCAGATGGCAATATTACCACTCCCTACAACACAGTTATACCCCAATCTAGAGAGATAGAGAGATGATAGAGAGATGATAGAGATATATATATATATATATATATATATATATATACACACACATACATACACAGTGCTAGAAATATTCCAGACAAGAAATGATAAGATCAGTTTAGACCTTCAGTTTATATATCCTATCATACTCAGAGTACACAGCTTCATTGTTCGTTTAACTTTTTAATCATCGTATATCATATGGTACTATAAATTTATCTATAAAACAATCCCAATGTTATAAAGCAATTTTACTTTATGTACTTGATCTACTTTATGCACAACATTAACCCCTGGACTTTGATTATAACAATATAAAAGATCCAAGAGAGACCTTTACTGCTGAAATGGGGGACTACTAATATTAAATGTACAACCTAATTCAGATATGCTATGAATATTTGATGTTTTGTTTTCATTTTACCTTATGTATGCATTTACTTTTTTCTTCCTCAATAAAAAAGAAAAACTTTAAAATATAAAAAGCCTAAGATTGGGCTTTGTTTAAGTTGGAAGCACTCACCAAATCCATGTGCTTCAGGCTGTCTAATAATTTGCAGTTCCGATTTTTCAGTCTATGAGCCTCATCGATAATGACACAACGCCACTCAATCTCACGTAGCTCGGGGCAATCTGACAGTACCATCTCAAAAGTAGTGATTAGGGCATCAAATTTGTATGCTCCTGGAATCAGATGACTCTAGAAAGTATAAGTGAATGTAAACGAGAAAATAGCAAAAAGAAAATAGCAGAAAGGACACAAAGATGTTTTTTTATAGTTGTAAACAACTATCCACGCTCTTAGTAAAATATACGTAACAAGTATAGACTCAATTTTACAACTTTAGCAAATCTGTATCTTGTTTAAATTGATAAGGAAGTAATGCATTTATTGTAATTTCACGTTCATATAAAAACACGTCTGTTTCCTGCCACTTTATCTGCTCTGGTCTTTTTGTTGCTGGTAATAATACAACCAAAATGCATATCATCTAAGCTATTATACTGAATGGGAATGTGCTCCTGGGTGCCCACTGATGTTAGAATCAGACTTTAGGCTCTGTTCCTACCCTTTGACTTAACAAAAAGCACAGATATCTGACAAAACCTGCAGAAAATAAATGAAATGTGCAAAAAAACTAAAAAGCCCTATTTCTGGGGAGTAAATCTCCTTTCTTCTATTCTATAGTGTGACCTTGTGTTAAAAAGACAAACAATGCTCCTGCCAACTCTCTATATAAAATGTGAGCATGTTTATCAAACTCTTTACTAGAGGCAATAGACACAATTTAGCAAACCTCTAAAGATAAAAAAATATATATATATTTAAATCACAGTATTTAAAACAATGGAGCAGTTAAAAATCTCACACATTTCATGCTAGTCCAGTGTAGAACAATGTACCAAACAATCAGATCTTAATGGTTAGATTCTGCATTTAACCCTGCATACATCTTTTATTCTGGTTACAATACATCTTCTTTCATTAGTGGTACAAATTAAAGGAACAACATTTTAAAACAAATTTAAAATTGTACCTTACTAGAAAATTTACATCAATAAATACATTATCAAACTTATATCCTTAAAAAGGACAGTAAAGTCAAACAAACTTTAATGATTCCGATAGAGAACGTCATTTTAAACAACTTACAAATTTACATCTATTATCAAATTTACTTTTTTCTTTTGATATCCTTTGTTAAGCTATGTAGGCTGATAGAAGCTCAGCGGTGTGCATGTGTCTAGCAGAAGAGAAAGAAAGAAAGAAAGAAAGAAAGAAAGAAAGAAAGAAAGAAAGAAAGAAAGAAAGAAAGAAAGAAAGAAAGAAAGAAAGAAAGAAAGAAAGAAAGAAAGAAAGAAAGAAAGAAAGAAAGAAAGAAAGAAGCAATGCTCTTGAGCTTACCTAAGGTTACTTTTTAATAAAGAATACCAAGAGAATTAAGCAAAATTGAGAACAGAAGTAAAGTTGTTTAAAATTCCACATTCTATTCATTACATTTAAGGGGACATAATACTCATATGCTAAATCACTTGAAACTGATGCAGTATAACTGTAAAAAGCTGACCGGAAAATATCACCTGAGCATCTCTATGTAAAAAATTAAGATATTTTACCTCACAACTTTCTCAGCTCAGCAGAGTAAGTACTGTGTAAAAAAAATATACTTCAGCTGTTGCTCAGCTGCAGGTAAAAAAAAAATAAAAAAATGAAGAAATGAACAGCAGCCAATCAGCATCAGCAGTGCTGAGGTCATGAACTCTTTTACTGTGATCTCATGAGATTTCATAGTAAACTTCCTTAAACTGAATAGGGAAATAAGATGAGTGTGCACGTAAGCTCACTCCCTTAGCTGTCCCGGGACAGACATACTGATTTGCTGCTTAGAAGTCCTTTACAATGGGATGTGGCTACTGAGGAATTTTTTAGGTAAAATCTCTTTCTTTTTTACATAGAGATGTTCAGGTGATATTTTCTAGTCAGCTTTTTACAGCTATGCTGAATCAATTTCAAGTGTTTCAACATTTGGGTATCATGGCCCTTTAAGTTTAAATTTTGACATCACTGAACTTCAACATGCAACATACTACCATCCACTTAGGTTATCCCACATACTATATGAACTATACTAGATTCTTTTCAGCTAAAAAATTTGCCAAACACACAACAATAACCGTTATGGTTATAAAAAGACCACTTGGTTAATATTTTAAATAAGTGCTTATGCACTTGTCTAACCTTGGAGTCTTTGCAATACATTTCATACTGCTGGATCATTTGCCGGCTGGCCAGGCTGCCATGATATACAATGGTATTCATTTGAGTCCAACTGGCAAATTCTCTTTCCCAGTTTGTGATGGTGGAAAGAGGGGCTATTACTAGAAAGGGTCCTCGCAGTCCCATATTATAAACCTCCTGTAGAAAGGTTATTGACTGGATGGTCTTTCCCAGGCCCATTTCATCAGCCAAAATACAGTTCTGCCTATATAAATGAGGGAGAAAAATATAAGACAACCCCAGTAATCCTATGAAAAATGCTCAGATAAAAAATAACAAAAAAACATTAAAAATAGAAAATATACTATTACTATATTTAGCACTACCACTTCTGATGGAAAGCTATTTCATGTACTAGACCACCATATACATATTCATCTTTAAACTTGAGTAAAATGTGTATGAATGAGTAATCATTACAACAATGCTTATTACTGTACTAAATTTTTTTTTACTCTGCATTAATAGTGCATGTTAGAATCTGGAATATATAGCTATGTGGTGTTAGCAGCAACAAAGAATGGTTTATAATATAAAAAAGCTCCTGCTATATTACTTGAGCAGTTGAGGGACAGCGATCTATGACCTCACTTACACTAAATAAATAAATAAATAAATAAATAATGTGTAAAGGGATAAGAAATTACTTAACAAAAAAAAAAAAAAATGAGTTCATCTCAGTTATATTACAAAACAAATAATGCTATTAATTACAACTGGCAGACACAGATAACTTACTATTATGTATACAAGCTTCTGCTAATCATGACACAAATGTAGGCTATATTTACCTGTTGTACCAGTTAAAGAGAAGCCAGTTTACTCCCTCTAGCTGATATTCTCTTAATTGGTTTCCATTTTGATACTCCTTTGAAAGCTCCAGCTTCTTCCATGATGTGGCTGCTGGACGGACCTAAAAAAATAAAAAAGGAACAGGGGACATATGTGATCAAATACTCCATTACTTCTGTAGCATTTCAGATGGAGAGAAGGCTTGGGCACAGCTGGACCAGTCACTCACCACACGTTTTAAGCAGGGCTGTCGAGACTGGATGCGCTTAAATTCCTCTATTTTTCCATCGTCCACATCCTCTTTGAGCTCCCACGTGCTGTCCTCATATGGCAGGGAACACCACTTTACCAAATAATACACCACCGGCTGAATAGGACATGGGCAAAAAAAATACATTTATGAATACTATGTGACCTTAATGTTCTATATCATGCATATGAAAAGACAGCATTTACACATGTCAAAAATATGTTTTACCTGAAGAAATATTTTAAATAAATGATCAATCAACAATCTAATACACTGTTAACCTGTTTAGTCATAAAAGGGTAAAAACAATAAGAATTCAAAGCGATAGAAAGGTCAAATTCAAAAGTGCATGAGTGCATTTAAGTTTTAATTAGAAGCATTTTTGCAATATACTTCCATTAGCAAAAATGTTTCTGGTAAAAAAGTTACTACCGTTTTTCAGTGGCATACACACATATGCTGTGAAAACAACTTTCCAAATTATTTATATTATGAAAATTGCTTCATTCCTTTTTTATCCTTTGCTGAAGGAACAGCATTGCACTACTGGTAGCTAGATGAACATATCTAGTTAGCCAATCACAAGAGACAAAATGTGTGCAGGCACTAATCAGCAGCTAGATCCCACTAGTGTAGGATATGTGCTTATTCTTTTTCAACAAGGGATATCAAGAAAACAAAGCACATTTGAAAAGTAAATGTAAAAGAGTCTTAAAGGGACGATACCCAAATGTTGAAACACTTGAAAGTCCTGCAGCATAGCTGTAAAAAGTGGAGTAGAAAATATCCCCTGAACATCTCTATGTAAAAAAGGAAGATAGTTTACCACAAAACGTCCTAAGCATTTACAACCCATTGTAAAGGACTTTAAGCAGCAAATCAGTATGCCTGTCCCGGGACCTGCAAGGGAGTGAGCCTCATGCACACTCATGTTATTTCTCTATTCAGTTTAAGGAAGCTTATTATGAAATCTCATGAGATCACAGTAAAACAGTTCATGATCTCAGCACTGCTAATGCCGATTGGCTGCTGTTCCTTACTTTTTTTTTTTTTCCCTGCATCACTTACTCTGGTGAGCTGAGGAAATTGTGAGGTAAAATATCTTCCTTTTTTACATAGAGATGTTCAGGTGATATTTTCCTGTCTGCTTTTTACAGTTAAAGGGACACTGAACCCAATTTTCTTTTGTGATTCAGATAGAGCATGCAATTTTAAAGCAACTTTCTAATTTACTCCTATTATTAATTTTTCTTTGTTCACTTGCTATCTTTATTTGAAAAAGAAGGCATCTAAGCTTATTTTTTGGTTCAGACCTCTGGACAGCACAACATGGATGGCCCAGATTTAGATCTCAAGCAAAGTATTGATTGATCTTGGAATATTATTTATAACTTTATTTGTAATGCATCAACATAATTCTCAGAAGCATACAGAGGGTAAATCGATAGATATTGATAGAAGAGAAGGCATGGAATAAATGAATAAAAAGACATATTGACAGGGCAGGGAGATAACTTACCTCCCCATTGTCCTTGTCAATGCTATGTGACTCATCAAGGATCCGATCCACCTCTACATAGTCAGGGTTGAAAGACTCCTCATCCTCTAGCATGAAATGTCGCATCTGAGCCATCTTGGCCTTGAAGCGTTTGAGCTTCTGATGAATGCGTTTATCCTTCTCCAGCTGCTCAATGGTGGCCCATTCACAATGAAGGTAGGAACTGAGGGGGGCAGGGAGATTTATTAGTATGTTGAAAAAAAAAAAACAACAAAAAAGCAAAAAAAAGATAAAAATACAAGTGTATAAAATACATATACTTACTAATTTTTATACTTGACAAAAAATTCCTCAGCATCAAAATAAGCTCCAGAAGAAAGCTATTATAAAAAAATAAAAAAAGGAAGGAGGGAAGATGATAACCAAAAGTCACAATAACATAAATATCCTGTAATAAAAATGCTTACTAATGTTAAAAAGGGACAGTCTACTCCAGAATTTGTGTTGTTTAGATAGATAATCCCTTTATTACCTATTCGCCAGTTTTGCATAACAAACATGGTTATATTAATATACTTTTTACCTCTGATTACCTTGTATCTAAGTCTTTTGAGACTTGCATTTTAGCCAATCAGTGCTGACTCATAAATAACTCCACGGGCGTGAGCACAATGCTATCTATATGGCACGCATGAACTAGCGCAGTCTCTAGCTGTGAAAAACTACGCCTTCAAGGGCTTATAAATTTGCATGAGCCTATATAGGGTTAGCTGTCAACAAATACCATTATTATTATTATTCTTTATTTATAAAGCGCCAACAGATTCCGCAGCGCTGTTCATAGGTAACAAAGATAAAAGGACAGTACAATATGAGACACCAGACAAAATTTAACAAACAAATACAGGAGGAATTGGGAGCCCTGTTCCCGTGGGAACTTACAATCTAAATGGGTAGGAGGGTGAGAAACAGGAGGTGGGGACTGCAAAGGTGGGAGTGATGTTAGTGTGAAGTTAGATGAGGGCAACTATTAGGCAAGTGGAATTCATTAGTTACTGATTTGGTTATAGGCTTCCCTGAACAAGAAGGTCTTTAGGGAGCGTTTAACCCCTTAATGACCACAGCACTTTTCCATTTTCTGTCCGTTTGGGACCAAGGCTATTTTTACATTTTTGAGGTGTTTGTGTTTAGCTGTAATTTTCCTCTTACTCATTTACTGTACCCACACATATTATATACCGTTTTTCTCGCCATTAAATGGACTTTCTAAAGATACCATTATTTTCATCATATCTTATAATTTACTATAAAAAAAATTATAAAATATGAGGAAAAAATGGAAAAAAACACACTTTTTCTAACTTTGACCCCCAAAATCTGTTACACATCTACAACCACAAAAAAACACCCATGCTAAATAGTTTTTAAATTTTGTCCTGAATTTAGAAATACCCAATGTTAACATGTTCTTTGCTTTTTTTGTAAACTATAGGGCCATAAATACAAGTAGCACTTTGCTATTTCCAAACCATTTCTTTTCAAAATTAGCGCTAGTTACATTAGAACACTGATATCTTTCAGGAATCTCTGAATATCCATTGACATGTATATATTTTTTTTTAGTAGACAACCCAAAGTATTGATCTAGGCCCATTTTGGTATATTTCATGCCACCATTTCACCGCCAAATGCAATCAAATACAAAAAAGCGTTCACTTTTCACAAATTTTTTCACAAACTTTTGGTTTCTAACTTAAATTATTTACAAACAGCTTGTGCAATTATGGCATAAATTGTTGTAAATTCTTATCTGGGATCCCCTTTGTTCAGAAATAGCAGACATATATGACTTTGGCGTTGCTTTTTGGTAATTAGAAGGCCGCTAAATGCCACTGCGCACCACACGTGTATTATGCCCAGCAGTGAAGGGGTTAATTAGGGAGCATGTAGGGAGCTTTTTGGGATAGTTTTAGCTTTAGTGTAGTGTAGTAGACAACCCCAAGTATTGATCTAGGCCAATTTTGGTATATTTTATGCCACCATTTCACCGCCAAATGCGATCAAATTAAAAAAAAAAGTTAAATTTTTCTCAATTTTAGGTTTCTCACTGAAATTATTTACAAACAGCTTGTGCAATTATGGCAAAAATGGTTGTAAATGCTTCTCTGGGATCCCCTTTGTTCAGAAATAGCAGACATATATGGCTTTGGCATTGCTTTTTGGTAATTAGAAGGCCTCTAAATGCCGCTGCGCATCACACGTGTATTATGGCTAGCAGTGAAGGGGTTAATTATGTAGCTTGTAGGGAGCTTGCAGGGTTAATTTTATCTTTAGTGTAGAGCTCAGCCTCCCACCTGAAACATCAGACCCCCTGATCCCTCCCAAACAGCTCTCTTCCCTCCCCCACCCCACAATTGTCCCCGCCTCTGCCAGTACTAAAATAAAAGGTATTTGGCCATTTTTTTTTTTAAAAAAAAAAGCATATTTACATATGCTGATGTGTATGATCCCCCCTTAGACCCCAACCTCACAGCTCTCTAACCCTTCCCTCTGCTTAATGGGCGCCATCTTGGGTACTGGCAGCTGTCTGCCAGTACCCAGTTTTGCAAAAAAAGTGCCATTTTATTAAAAAAAAGCAATTTTCTGTAGTGTAGCTTTCCCCCCCACCAAGACCAACCCCCCACCCCTTCCAGATCCCTGAGATTATATTTTTTAAAGTTTAAACTTTATTTTTTTTGAATACTTTTTACTATGTTTTTCTGTAGTGTAGCGGTTCCCACCCGCTCCCGCCCCGTGCACGCGCCCGCCCTCCAAACCCCGTGCACGCGCGCGCCCCCGTGGATCCCGCCCCCCTCCACTCCATACACAACATCGATGGCCGCCCACCCGCCTCCCACGTAAGCTCCCACCCACCAACGATACCGGCCATCGATGTCCGGTGCAGAGAGGGCCACAGAGTGGCTCTCTCTGCATCGGATGGCCAAGGGGGGTTATTGCAGGATGCCTCCATATCGAGGCATCACTGCAATAACCGGAAAGCAGCTGGAAGCGAGCAGGATCGCTTCCAGCTGCTTTCCACACCAAGGACGTACGCCACACGTCCTCGGTCATTAAGTGTATTTTTTTAGAGGACGTGTGGCGTACGTCCTTGGTCGTTAAGGGGTTAAAGGAGGAGAGGTTGGAGGAAAGTCTGATAGCACGAGGAAGTGCGTTCCAGAGGGTTGGTGCCGCACGAGAGAAGTCCTGTAGTCTAGCATGAGAGGAGGTGATGGTAGAAGAGGCAAGGAGTAGATCGTTGTTGGATCTTAGGGGACGGGCTGGAGTATATTTGTTGATGAGTGAGGACAGGTATGGGGGGGCTGCATTGGTAAGGGCTTTGTAGGTCAAAGTGAGAATTTTGAATTTAATTCTGCTGTGAATGGGGAGCCAGTGAAGGGACTCACAGAGGGGTGCGGCAGATACAGAGCGTCGGGAGAGGTGGATTAGCCTAGCAGAGGCATTTAGTATGGATTGAAGGGGGGAGAGGCGGGAGAGAGGAAGGCCAGTTAGTAGGTTGTTACAGTAGTCAAGCCGGGAAATTACTAGGGAATGGATTAGCTGTTTAGTAGTTTCAGCGCTCAGAAAAGGACGGATTTTGGAGATATTGCGTAGGTGGTTGCGACAGGATGAAGAGAGCGATTGGATGTGGGGTATGAAGGACAGATTGGAGTCGAGTGTAACTCCAAGGCAGCGGACTTGGGGTGATGGGGAGATAGTGGTGTCACCGACAGTGATAGTAAAGTTAGAAACTGGAGTAGAATTAGTTGGGGGGATTAGAAGAAGCTCAGTCTTGGACATGTTGATTTTTAGGTGGTGAGAGGCCATCCAGGAAGAAATGCCAGATAAGCAGCTGCTGATGTGGGAAAGGACAGACGGAGAGAGTGCAGGAGTGGATAGGTAGATCTGAGTATCATCAGCATAGAGGTGATAGTTGAAGCCATAGCTACTAATAAGTTGACCCAGCGAGGAAGTATAAATAGAGAAGAGTAGAGGGCCTAGAACAGAGTCTTGAGGTACTCCAACAGACAGAGGCAGTGGAGAGGATGAGTCGCCAGCAAATGAGACAGAAAAGGATCTATTAGAGAGATAAGAGTGGATCCAGGAGAGGGCAATGTCACAGAGTCCAAGGGAGCTGAGAGTCCGTAAGAGGAGGGGATGGTCAACAGTGTCAAATGCAGCAGACAGGTCAAGTAAGATAAGAATAGAATAGTGGCCATTGTTTTTAGCAGAAAGAAGATCGTTCGTAACTTTGGTGAGGGCAGTCTCAGTTGAGTGTTGGAGACGGAAGCCAGATTGCAGGGGGTCAAGCAGTGAGTTGGAGGATAGGAAGTGTGTTAGGCGATCGAAAACTAGTTTTTCTAGGACTTTAGAAGCTAGCGGAAGTAGTGATATGGGGCGGTAGTTTGCAGGAGAATTGGGGTCGAGGGAGGGTTTTTTGAGGATGGGGGTGACCTTTGCATGTTTGAATGATGATGGAAATGACCCAGTAGTAAGGGATTGGTTGAATATGTGAGTAAGAGCTGGGGTGAGGGTAGAGGACAGAGAGGGTATTAGATGTGAAGGGATAGGGTCAAGGGGGCATGTAGTGAGGTGTGAGGAAGATATTAGGGAACTCACTTCATTCTCAGTGGTTGGGGGGAAGGTGGTTGGGGGGAAGGATACCATGAGAACAAAGCAAAGTTGATGATACAAGTAAATTGGAAAGTTATTTAAAATTGCATACCCTATTTGAATCATTAAAGCTTAAGTTTGACTAGACTGTCCCTTTAATAAAATGAGATAGGATTAGCCTACATATTGCAAGGTTATGCTTCAGTGTTCTTACCTCTTTTTTAACCACCCTCATAGAAAGAATTTTATCCACAACAGCACCATCTTCTTCACTTGGGTTTTCCTAAGAGGAGGGAAGAAGAAGAAGAAAGAAGAAGATTAAATTGGAGAGTGTGGCTCCAATCACCCAGAAACCACAACATATTAAAAAAAGGGACATTAAACATTTCGGAGGTGGTAATATAAAATGATAAATCGTATATATAAAAAAAAAAAAAAAAAATCTGCAATATACTTTAGTTATTTATTTTGTCCCCTTTTCCTGTAATTTTACTCTGAAATAATGAGCTTTTCAGTTTCTGTTAGAAATGGAAGTGCTGAACACTGTTATATCCCACACAGCCATTGGCTGCATACTCTAGTGACCTATTTATAAAACTGTCCCCAATTGGCCACAGCAGAGAAGGTAACCTAAGTTACCACATGGCAACTCCCTAAATGCAGCCCGCTGCTTCTTAACTTCCGTTTCCGGCGGACCAGAATCAATGGGAGTATCTATGCAGCATCTGCTGCTTAATAAATCGACCCCAAAAACTTTACATTTATTTTGTGAATATTTAAACATTTAATGAGATTTTGGGGAAAAAATAAATAAATCTATCTACAGTACATGTTATTCTCAGACTAATCTTTGCTTTGAATGAATTATTAACACTTCCACATTATTGAATAACATCTTAAGAAAGAGTGGCCTGCCCTAAGTGAAATTGTCTTACAACACTCATTGGCTTTAAAAGTAGAAAATCTGCACCCGTTCAATAAACGGAGCTCATTGTTGCATGCAATTATTTCGCCTTCAACATGCTTTGTGGGCATCAAACTGAAGTGGTTTTTAAAAAGTACTTTTAAAATTACTATTATTTTGCTTTTAACATCTGTGCTAACAAATCAAAAACAATGCTAAACATTAGTCACTGATAACTCTTTCAATGTACAGTATTTCACTTCTCCATCTTATTTTCTCATTTCCCCAGCAACACAGTTTCACCTATAACTAAGCTGAAGGGACTAAAATAAATAAATAAAAAAAGTGCATCTAAAGACAATTCTAATAAACATTTGCATACATTGTAACAACAGCACAGTTCTAAGCTAATAAGAATATTATTACATATTATCAACTAATTAAAAGAAAGTAAAAGCACAACTGCTTGTAAAACTTTATTCAAAAGGTAAAAAAAAAACAAAAAAACATATATATCAAACACGTACAGTGCTTAATGGAATATGAAACTAATTTTTCTCTTTTATGAATCAGATAGAGCATACAATTTGAAACGACTTTCCAATTTGCTACTATTATGATAGATATATATATATATATATATATATATAGAGAGAGAGAGAGAGATTGATTTATCAGTTCTGCTTCATTCTCTTTGCATCCTTAATTGAAGGAGCAGCAATAAGCTACTGGGAGCTAGCTGAACACATTGGTAAACCAATGAAAAGGGGCATATATGTGCAGTCACCACTCAGCAACTAGCTTCCAGCTCCTGAGCCTACCTAAGTATCCTTTTTAACAAAGGATACCAAGAGAACAAAGCAAATTAGATAATAGAAGTACATTGGAAAGTTGTTAAAAACTGTATGCTGCATGTGAATCATAACAGATAACATTTTGGGGGTTCCATGTCCCTTTAAATTTTAAATGGCAGCCAACGATACTTCATGGAGTCTTCCACTTTCAACACCAGGAAATTTTACTTTTAGGAGTGTATAGTCCTGGCCAAAAGTTTTGAGAATGACACAAATATTAATTTTCACAAAGTCTGCTGCTTCAGTTTTTATGATGGCAAATTGCATATACTCCAGAATGTTATGAAGAGTGATCAGATCAATAGCAATTAATTGCAAAGTCCCTCTTTGCCATGAAAATTAACTTAATCCCCCCAAAAAACAGAGGTTCAATTGATATGAAGAAGGCTTCAGGACGCTCAAGAAAGTCCAGCAAGCGCCAGGACCGTCTCTTAAAGTTGATTCAGCTGCGGGATCAGGGTACCACCAGTGCAGAGCTTGCTCAGGAATGGCAGCAGGCAGGTGTAATTGCATCTGCACGCTCAGTGAGGCCAAGACTTTTGAAGGATGGCCTGGTGTCAAGAAGGGCAGCAAAGAAGCCACTTCTCTCCAGGAAAAACCATCAGGGACAGACTGATATTCTGCAAAAGGTACAGGTATTGGACTGCAGAGGACTGGGGTAAAGTCATTTTCTCTCTGAATCCCTTTTCCGATTGTTAGGGGCATCTGGAAAAATCCTTGCCCGGAGAAGAAAAGGTGAGCGCTGCATGATGGAGCACCTTGCCATAAGGCAAAAGTTATAACCAAGTGGTTTGGGGAACAAAACATCAAAATGTTGGGTCCATGGCCAGGAAACTCCCCAGACCTTAATCCTATTGAGAATTTGTGGTCAATCCTCAAGAGGCGGGTGAGCAAAAAAAAAAAAAAAAAACCACACATATTCTGACAAACTCCAAGCATTGGCTATGCAAGAATTGGCTGCCATCAGTCAGGATGTCACCCAGAAGTTCACTGACAGCATGCCAGTGCGAATTGCAGAGGTCTTTAAAAAGAAGGGTCAACACTGCAAATATTGACTCTTTGTATAAACATATTTGTCAATAAAAACCTTTGACACTCATGAAATGCTTGTAATTAAACTTCAGTATACCATAGTAACATCTGACAAAAAGGATCTAAAAACACTGAAGCAGCAGACTTTGTGAACATTAATATTTGGGTCACTCAAAACTTTTGGTCAGGACTATAGTAGGCAAAGACACAAAAAGGATCTATAACACTTATCTCTTGTAAACATAAATAATACCATACATGATACAACAAACCGCTGCATCAATGGCAAACCTGATATTACAAAACCCTGTCACAGCTATCACATGGGCCATCTAAGGATCACATTAACCCAATATCAGATATGCAAGTTCCTTAATCTATGTTTGATATGTGGGAAGACAAATTAACCATTAATATGAATAGCAGTTGGAAAAAATAATCATCAAAATATTTTTTTAAAATGCTTGTGTGCCCTGGTTTGAAATAAAGCCACTTCCTAAAAACAAAGCTAGTCTATTTCAATCAAGGTACTTCTTAACACTACCTACTTAAAACTCTTTCTAGGCTCTAGTATGCTACGTCTTACTTTCACAGAGGTCATTAAAAGGGATATGAAACTCACATTTTTTCTTTCATGATTCAAATAGAGCATGAATTATTAAGCATCGTTCTAATTTACTCCTATTATCAATTTTTCTTCATTCTCTTGCCATCTTTATTTGAAAAGCAGGAATGTAAAGCTTAGGAGCCAGCCCATTTTTGGTTCAGCACCAGGGTAGCGCTTGCTAATTGGTGGCTACATTTAGCTTCAGCAATAAGCAAGCGCTATCCAGGGTACTGAACCTAAAATGGGCTGGCTCCTAAGCTTACATTACTGCTTTTTCAAATAAGGGATACCAAGAGAACAAAGAAAAATTGATAATAGGAGTTAATTAGAAAGTTGGTGAAAAGTGCATGCTCTATCTGAATCATCAAATAAAAAACATAATTTATGTAAGAACTTACCTGATAAATTCATTTCTTTCATATTAACAAGAGTCCATGAGCTAGTGACGTATGGGATATACATTCCTACCAGGAGGGGCAAAGTTTCCCAAACATTAAAATGCCTATAAATACACCCCTCACCACACCCACAAATCAGTTTAACGAATAGCCAAGAAGTGGGGTGATAAGAAAAAAAGTGCGAAGCATATAAAAAAAAGGGAATTGGAATAATTGTGCTTTATACAAAAAAATCATAACCACCACAAAAAAGGGTGGGCCTCATGGACTCTTGTTAATATGAAAGAAAATGAATTTATCAGGTAAGTTCTTACATAAATTATGTTTTCTTTCATGTAATTAACAAGAGTCCATGAGCTAGTGACGTATGGGATAATGACTACCCAAGATGTGGATCTTTCCACACAGAGTCACTAGAGAGGGAGGGATAAAATAAAGACAGCCAATTCCTGCTGAAAATAATCCACACCCAAAATAAAGTTTAACGAAAAACATAAGCAGAAGATTCAAACTGAAATCGCTGCCTTGGAAGAACTTTCTACCCAAAAACTGCTTCAGAAGAAGAAAATACATCAAAATGGTAGAATTTAGTAAAAGTATGCAAGAGGACCAAGTTGCTGCTTTGCAGATCTGGTCAACCGAAGCTTCATTCCTAAACGCCCAGGAAGTAGATACTGACCTAGTAGAATGAGCAGTAATTCTCTGAGGCGGAATTTTACCCGACTCAACATAGGCAAGATGAATTAAAGATTTCAACCAAGATGCCAAAGAAATGGCAGAAGCTTTCTGGCCTTTTCTAGAACCGGAAAAGATAACAAATAGACTAGAAGTCTTACGGAAAGATTTCGTAGCTTCAACATAATATTTCAAAGCTCTAACACATCCAAAGAATGCAAACGATTTCTCCTTAGAATTCTTAGGATTAGGACATAATGAAGGAACCACAATTTCTCTACTAATGTTGTTGGAATTCACAACCTTAGGTAAAAATTCAAAAGAAGTTCGCAACACCGCCTTATCCTGATGAAAAATCAGAAAGGAGACTCACAAGAAAGAGCAGATAATTCAGAAACTCTTCTAGCAGAAGAGATGGCCAAAAGGAACAAAACTTTCCAAGAAAGTAATTTAATGTCCAATGAATGCATAGGTTCAAACGGAGGAGCTTGAAGAGCTCCCAGAACCAAATTCAAACTCCAAGGAGGAGGAAATTGACTTAATGACAGGTTTTATACGAACCAAAGCTTGTACAAAACAATGAATATCAGGAAGAATAGCAATCTTTCTGTGAAAAAGAACAGAAAGAGCGGAGATTTGTCCTTTCAAAGAACTTGCGGACAAACCCTTATCTAAACCATCCTGAAGAAACTGTAAAATTCTCGGTATTCCAAAAGAATGCCAAGAAAAATGATGAGAAAGACACCAAGAAATATAAGTCTTCCAGACTCTATAAATATATCTCTCGAGATACAGATTTACAGCCTGTAACATAGTATTAATCAACGGAGTCAGAGAAACCTCTTTGACCAAGAATCAAGCGTTCATTCTCCATACCTTTAAATTTAAGGATTTCAGATCCGGATGGAAAAAAGGACCTTGCGGACAGAAGGTCTGGTCTTAACGGAAGAGTCCATGGTTGGCAAGATGCCATCCGGACAAGATCCGCATACCAAAACCTGTGAGGCCATGCCGGAGCTATTAGGCAGAACAAACGAGCATTCCCCTCAGAATCTTGGAGATTACTCTTGGAAGAAGAACTAGAGGCGGAAAGATATAGGCAGGATGATACTTCCAAGGAAGTGATAATGCCATCCACTGCCTCGCCTGAGGATCCCGGGATCTGGACAGATACCTGGGAAGTTTCTTGTTTAGATGAGAGGCCATCAGATCTATCTCTGGGAGCCCCCACATTTGGACAATCTGAAGAAATACCTCTGGGTGGAGAGACCATTCGCCCGGATGCAACGTTTGGCGACTGAGATAATCCGCTTCCCCAATATGTCTACACTGGGATATGAACCGCAGAGATTAGACAGGAGCTGGATTCCGCCCAAACCCAAAATTCGAGATACTTCTTTCATAGCCAGAGGACTGTGAGTCCCTCCTTGATGATTGATGTATGCCACAGTTGTGACATTGTCTGTCTGAAAACAAATGAACGATTCTCTCTTCACGAAGAGGCCAAAACTGAAGAGCCTCTGAAAATTGCACGGAGTTCCAAAATATTGATCGGTAATCTCACCTCCTGAGATTCCCAAACTCCTTGTGCCGTCAGAGATCCCCACCACACAGCTCCCCAACCTGTGAGACTTGCTCTGTTGAAATTACAGTCCAGGTCGGAAAGCACAAGAACAAAAGAAGCCCCCTGAATTAACGATGGTGATCTGCTCCACCACGTTAGAGAGTGTCGAACAATCTGTTTTAAAGATATTAGTTGATATATCTTCGTGTAATCCCTGCACCATTGGTTCAGCATACAGAGCTGGAAGAGGTCGCATGTGAAAAACGAGCAAAGGGGATCGCGTCCGATGCAGCAGTAATAAGACCTAGAATTTCCATGCATAAGGCTACCGAAGGGAATGATTGAGACTGAAGGTTTCGACAAGCTGTAATACAAGCTCTTACGACGTCTCTTGTCTGTTAAAGACAGAGTCATGGACACTGAATCTATCTGGAAACCCAGAAAGGTTACCCTTGTTTGAGAATCAAAGAACTTTTTGGTAAATTGATCCTCCAACCATGATCTTGAAGAAACAACACAAGTCGATTCGTATGAGACACTGCTAAATGTAAAGACTGAGCAAGTACCACGATATCGTCCAAATAAGGAAATACCACAATACCCTGTCTCTGATTACAGACAGAATGGGCACCGAGAATCTTTGTGAAAATTCTTGGAGCTGTAGCAAGGCCAACGGTAGAGCCACAAATTGGTAATCGCTTGTCTAGAAAGAGAATCTCAGGAACTGATAATGATCTGGATGAATCGGAATATGCAGATATGCATCCTGTAAATCTATTGTGGACATATAATTCCCTTGCTGAAACAAAAGGCAATATAGTCCTTACAGTTACCCATCTTGAAACGTTGGTATCCTTACATAACGATTCAATAATTTTAGATCCAGAACTGGTCTGAAGGAATTCTCCTTCTTTGGTACAATGAAGAGATTTGAATAAAACCCCATCCCCTGTTCCGGAACTGGGAACTGGCATAATTACTCCAGCCAACTCTAGATCTGAAACACATTTCAGAAATGCTTGAGCTTTCACTGGATTTACTGGGACACGGGGAAAGAAAAAAATCTCTTTGCAGGAGGTCTCATCTTGAAACCAATTCTGTACCCTTCTGAAACAATGTTCTGAATCCAAAGATTGTGAACAGAATTGATCCAAATTTCTTTGAAAAAACGTAACCTGCCCCCTACCAGCTGAACTGGAATGAGGGCCGTACCTTCATGTGAACTTAGAAGCAGGCTTTGCCTTTCTAGCAGGCTTGGATTTATTCCAGACTGGAGATGGTTTCCAAACTGAAACTGCTCCTGAGGACGAAGGATCAGGCTTTTGTTCTTTGTTGAAACGAAAGGAACGAAAACCGATTGTTAGCCCTGTTTTTACCTTTAGATTTTTTATCCTGTTGTAAAAAAGTTCCTTCCCACCATTAACAGTTGAAATAATAGAATCCCAACTGAGAACCAAATAATTTGTTTCCCTGGAAAGAAATGGAAAGTAGAGTTGATTATAGAAGCCATATCAGCATTCCAAGACTTAATCCATAAAGCTCTTCTGGCTAAGATAGCCAGAGACATAAACCTAACATCAACTCTAATAATATCAAAAATGGCATCACAGATAAAAATTATTAGCATGCTGGAGAAGAATAATAATATCATGAGAATCACGATTTGTTACTTGTTTGCGCTAGAGTTTCCAACCAAAAAGTTGAAGCTGCAGCAACATCAGCCAATGATATAGCAGGTCTAAGAAGATTACCTGAACACAGATAAGCTTTTTCTTAGAAAAGATTCAATTTTTCTATCTAAAGGATCCTTAACAAGAGGTAGGTACCATCTGACGTAGGAATGGTAGTACGTTTAGCAAGGGTAGAAATAGCCCCCATCAACTTTAGGGATTTTGTCCCAAAATTCTAATCTGTCAGACGGCACAGGATATAATTGCTTAAAACGTTTAGGAGTAAATGAATTACCCAATTTATCCCATTCTTTGGAAATACTGCAGAATAGCATTAGAACAGGAAAAACTTCTGGAATAACCCGCAGGAGCTTTAAAAACCTTATCCAAACGTATAGAATTAGTATCAAGAGGACTAGAATCCTCTATTTCTAAAGCAATTAGTACTTCTTTAAGTAAAGAGCGAATAAATTCCATCTTAAATAAATATGAAGATTTAACAGCATCAATCTCTGAGATAGAATCCTCTGAACCAGAAGAGTCCAAAGAATCAGAATGATGGTGTTCATTTAAAAATTCATCTGTAGAGAGAGAAGATTTAAAAAGACTTTTTACGTTACTAGAAGGAGAAATAACAGACCAAAGCCTTCTTTATGGATTCAGAAAAAAAATCTCTTATGTTATCAGGAACATTCTGCACCTTAGATGTTGAGGGAACTGCAACAGGCAATGGTACATTACTAAAGGAAATATTATCTGCTTTAACAAGTTTGTCATGACAATTATTACAAACAACAGCTGGAGGAATAGCTACCAAAAGTTTACAGCAGATACACTTAGCTTTGGTAGATACCAGCAGGCAGTGGATTTTCCTGTAGTATCTTCTGGCTTCAGTGCAACGCGAGACATCTTGCAATATGTAAGAGAAAAAACAACATATAAAGCAAAATAGATCCAAATTCCTTATAAGACCAGCTTTCAGGAATGGGAAAGAATGCCAAATATCAAGCTTCTAGCAACCAGAAGCAAATGAAAAATGAGACTGAAAATAATGTGGAGACAAAAGCGACGCCCATATTTTTTTTAGCGCCAAATAAGACGCCCACATTATTTGGCGCCTAAATGCTTTGGCGCCAAAAATGACGCCACAATCCGGAACGCCGACATTTTTGGCGCAAAATAACGTCAAAAAATGACGCAACTTCCGGCGACCACGTATGACGCCGGAAACGGAAAAGAATTTTTGCGCCAAAAAAGTCCGCGCCAAGAATGATGCAATAAAATGAAGCATTTTCAGCCCCCGCGAGCCTAACAGCCCACAGGGAAAAAAGTCCAAATATTTGAGGTAAGAAAAAATATGATAATTCAATGCATAATCCCAAATATGAAACTGACTGTCTGAAAATAAGGAAAGTTGAACATTCTGAGTCAAGCAAAATAAATGTTTGAATACATATATTTAGAACTTTATAAATAAAGTGCCCAACATAGCTTAGAGTGTCACAGAAAATAAGACTTACTTACCCCAGGACACTCATCTACATGTTTGTAGAAAGCCAAACCAGTACTGAAACGAGAATCAGTAGAGGTAATGGTAAATATAAGAGTATATCGTCGATCTGAAAAGGGAGGTAAGAGATGAATCTCTACGACCGATAACAGAGAACCTTATGAAATAGACCCCGTAGAAGGAGAACACTGCATTCAATAGGCAATACTCTCTTCACATCCCTCTGACATTCACTGCACGCTGAGAGGAAAACCGGGCTCCAACTTGCTGCGGAGCGCATATCAACGTAGAATCTAGCACAAACTTACTTCACCACCTCCCTTGGAGGCAAAGTTTGTAAAACTGATTTGTGGGTGTGGTGAGGGGTGTATTTATAGGCATTGTAAGGTTTGGGAAACTTTGCCCCTCCTGGTAGGAATGTATATCCCATACGTCACTAGCTCATGGACTCTTGTTAATTACATGAAAGAAAATTTGGCTTTCATATCCCTTTAAATGAAAGGGACAATAGCATGCAAGCCAGATCTACAGTTTATCAAAATAAGCAAATTAAAACTGCAATTCTGTGTCTCATTGCCGTACTTATATAAAACTTTTTCTATGTTGCCAATTCTATGGATTGGTAGCTATTTAATAAATATATCAACTAAATAAATATCTAGATTTCACTTACTACAAAGAACTGCATGGAGGTTGGCAAAGACTCATCAGGAATCTGTGCAGGATCAGGAAAAAGAACAGGTTCAACCTTCACAGGTCCTGTTACATCAACCTCCTCTTCATCTTCATCATCTGTTATTTTGATATCCAGGTCTTCGGTGTACTTCTTACGTTTTACCTGGCGATTTGACCGTCTCTTCTAATCATAAAAAAAAAAAGTTATGGTTGTTAGCAGATCAAGTGTATGATAACTTTTGAACTGTTTGGAAAAGGATACAAATGCTAGCTCAGATTGATTTCTTAAAAAAAAATGTGTGTGTCCTCAATATGACATTTGTTAAAAGGGACATAAAAGTCAAAATAACACGTCTATGGATTCAGAGAGAGCATGTAATTTTAAGACGCTTTGAAATTCACTCAAATTTACTTT
Organism: Bombina bombina; assembly: GCF_027579735.1. NCBI lineage: Eukaryota > Metazoa > Chordata > Amphibia > Anura > Bombinatoridae > Bombina > Bombina bombina. Next base: position 512,951,847 of record NC_069500.1, read on the forward strand.
GTTCTTTGATATCCTTTTGTGAAAAACCATGAACAAATTCTCAGCAACAGCAATGCACCACTGGGAGTTAACTGGTGATTGGTGGTACCAGATGGCACACTAGCTGTGTTAAGCTAGCTCCAAGTTATGCATTACTGCGCTGGAGCTGATTTTTACTATGTGTTTAACTCATTTCGCAGTTATATACAACCAACCGTGTATTAATAAAACTATGTAACATATTAGCACATTTTCTTTAATATCCCTTTAAACTCTTGGTAATGTTGTATAATAGTTTTCATATCATTAGGAACCCCTGTAAAATATTTAGATATCTATATTTAAAGGTCTCCATTGACCGTTACATTGCTTGCGCTGATGTAAGAGAGATTATACTATAAAACTTTGCTCATCAACTATATCACATAACACTGATTTATATACCTATACCCCTGGCTTCCTCAGGAGATTTCCCTTAAAATCGATTTTACATAAATGAAAGCTCAGAACACACAAACAATCCCTGCTATCAGAATACCTGAATGCTCTCTTCATCTTCAGCAGGAGAAGCCTGAGATGGAACAACCTCTGCATCAGAATTATCAGAAGAAAGGTTCCGCTTTCTTTTCTTTCCCACAATAGGAGTAATTGTACTAGGGGAATATCAAAATATATGAATTTAAACTATTAACATTAGCTGATAGCTACATCAAGTCTTCTGTTGCGTGTAACAAATCATTAGTATTTTGATATTTAATATTATCACCCCAGAATAGAAGCAGTCATCAAAAAAATGGATTATACAAAAGGTATTCTCACCTTGGCTTGGTTTTACTTCTGGATCTAGAACTTCCACTCGCCTTTGACTTTTTAGGTCTGTCATCTTTGGACAGGTCCCCAGTCTCACCCTTCTTCTTCTTTCTTTTTCTTCTGCTGCTGTCATCATCATCATCAGGGTTGACACTTGGAAGTTCATCCTCATTCAGAACTCGGGGAATGTTCTGCTCACCCCTAGCCCGAGCCCTGGCAATGGCTTCTGCCACTATACGGTTGGCTTTCTCCTGTTTCTTCTGGTGTTCCATCTTTCGGGATTCGCCAGCTGCAAGTTCAGAGATTTAAGAGGAAGACTTTGGTTAATTACTATATGAAAAAATGCCATATGCCAGTTCATAGTAAATATTGTACATAGCACACAAGGGGGGGAGCTCCAAGCTTTTTAAACAAACTAAATTTACATGTAAAAGGAATTAATGACAAATCTATTGAAGGGGTGCAACCAACGATTATTTTCATAATCGATTAATCGGCCGATTATTTTTTCGATTAATCGACTAATCGGATAAAATATAAAGAAAGAAATGTTTTCCTATATTTAAAATAAAATCCACATACTGAGTGTTATAAACATAAACTTCAC